>NC_044032.1:72441999-72749364 GCF_901765095.1 Microcaecilia unicolor
GAGATACATAACACTGAACCACCCCCACAGTCAGACCCCCAAAACCGTAATAGCCCTAAGGCAGAGGATGTGCGAAACTGCGCGGTCTTCCTGCACACTGGTTTTTGCGAGGCCCACCAATACTTGTAAATGATTTCACAGACTGGCTGGGGTCCCTCCGATGAAATTACCTCCTTCTCATACTGTGAAAACCTACAGAAGTCGACCCTTTCTCCCCGTCAGAAGTCTTTCTGTCTCTCCATGAACGCCACCAGACCGGCTCAAAATAAAAGTTACATGCAATTCCAGACCTCTTTAGTGGTCCGCTTCAGTTATCCATGTGAAGTAGCACACCTGTAGAGGTTTCTTTCCCCTCTGCATCACCTCCTCTTATTGCAATTGGTCCACAAATGACCGGAGCTCTTCTGGCTTTTCCAAATATAACATATTTCCTGCATGTAATACTCGCACCCTTGCAGGATATTGTAAGGAGAGCTTAACTCCTTTGTTGAAGAGTTGAGAACAGTATGGAGATAACCTTTTGCGAAGATCTGCTACTCTAGGAGAAAAATCCTGAAACAGCAATACGTTTGCTCCGTTATACACCACATTCCGTCGCTGCCGAAATTTCACCATCAACAATGCTTTTTCTGCATAATTAAGGATGCGGGAGATCACCGGGCGCAGTCTACTATTTTGCTCCTTCAGGACTCCCATACGGTGCACCCTCTCCGCCCGCAGCCTCTGCCCCTCCACATCAAGTCCCAACTCCCGGGGCAGCCACATTTCCACTAAGTCCCAAAGCTCTTTATCTTTCATACTTTCGGGCACCCCCACCAACCTGATGTTATTCCTTCTGCTCCGATTTTCATGGTCCTTGACCTTTTCTACTAAAACTTTGCACCTTTTTTCCAGCGCAGCCATTTGGGAACTCATACCAGCCACCATATCCTCCTGATGTGATATTCTTTCCTCTGCATGTTGTATTCGGGTGCCCTGCGCAGCTATAGTCTCCTTTAGAACATCCAGAGAAGCATGAAGGGCCGACAATTTTTCATCCAGTACCACTGCCATATGTTTCATGATCTCTTTTATTGCCGCTTCCTGCAAGGTGATCACCGGCGGGGCCTGCTGCGAAATCTCTCCCATGGAAGTTGTTCCGGTTGCCATTTTGGCCGCGTGCGGCACTCCGCAATTCTTCTGTATTCACAGGGTCCGAGCTGGCATGCCCTTAATACCGCACGTAGACACCTCCACAACCCCTCAAACAGCTCCAGAGATTCTCCACCGCTTTAACAGAAATAGATGGGCCTTGAGCTGGGGCGGGAAGCTGTTATATAGCAGACTTATTAGCAGAAGTGAGAAGAGCAGCAATGAGACATCCATTCAGGAACCAGCCATCACGTGACCCCCGAAAGTTTGATTTCTGTTCCAACTACAATATACCTCCATTTTCTAGAATAAGTGTTGATGCTCTAATATGCAAGACTGATAACTGCTGTGGTTTTTGATGGGGAGAAATGAAAAAATAGACTTTTACTTCAGCAGATTTAGCCCATACGCAGCAGAGCTTTAGAACTCCCATTCTTTTTATTTATTTGTTCTCTCTCTCTCTCACACAGACTCTTGAAAAAAAAAATTCAATTACTCTCTCTTCTTTAACTTCCAAACAAAAAATGATGTTTACTTACAGTTTCTTCAGATAACTATTTACATCATACTTGCAGTAGACATGGTAAAACTACTGAATACAAAAATTCTGTCAGTTGGTTATCATACAGCTTGAAGAGAGATTGCTAACACCATTTTATGTTGACACAAACTGACTCACTCTCAGAGCAACTAGAGTGACTCAGACACACCCACAAGACATTACACTATATCCAATGACATCATAGCTCATAGAATTGTTGACAGTTAATGCATGCAGCACTTGTCTTTCACATATTCCTACATACCCCTTCACATGCATTATTGTCCAACAATTCAATTCTTATATATTTATTTATATACATACAGTCCTAGCTTTTCTCGTAGATTTTCAAAATTTCTTACAGCTAGCGGTTTCGTCAAGATATCAGCAATCATTTGGTCATTTTGTTTATATTGCAAACTTATTACTCCTTGCCTTGACAATTCTCTGACATTATGGAATTTTGTTGCAATATGTTTTGTTCTAGACTGTACCCTGTCATTTATTGACAACCTTATACAGCTTTGATTGTCTTCAAAAATCTGTATCGGTCTCTGCTGTTCTATACCAAAATCTGTACACAGTTTTTCTATCCACATTAGTTCACGACATGCTTCAGACACAGCAACATATTCTGCTTCTGTGGATGATAAACTTACAATGGTTTGTTTATGACTTGCCCATGAAATAGATGTTTTTCCATACATAAATAATAAATACAAATATGGAGGAGATATACGAAAAACAGCATCAGCTTAATTTTCTGACCAAAAAATACAATAGATTGATTAAGGGAGATGTTGCCTCAAGAAGCCCCCGGCTCTATTATATATGGAGCTCATGAGGGCTGGATTGCTTCATCATCGGCAACACCCCCACATATATAAAGCAGCCTATACCCAATATATGTTTTTATTCTTTTTTTCTTTTAAATTTTTAGCTTATGATGGGCATTCGTAAAGTTAATACGTAACAGCTACTTAGCTTTTACAAGGTCCAATCCTTCTTTTAGTTAGTTAGTTAATTAGTTACATGCTGGACGCGACCAAGACCAACAATGGCCAGCGTTTCGTCGCCTGCGTCAGGGTCAGATGGTCTGCGTCTAACTAAAAAAGAAAGAAAAACACAAATGTTAAAGTATTTGGAACCTCCATACAGCGCTGCATTACTTGTTTCTCTCAATATTCTTTACTCAACCACCTCCGCTGAAGGATCTAACATTTCCAACGGACCAACTCAGAGTAAAGATGGCTTCGCTCATTTAAAGGTTTTATTGCGTCAGACGCCAATGATTAGCTAGACCAATCAGCTTGTGTTCTTCACCTTACCTTCTAACTACGCGGAACACAATTTGTCAAAAAGCTATTAATAAATAATCTGAGCACTCTAACTGAAAAGGTATGTTTCTAGATATTGTTGCCAACTATACAGAATATGCAAAATATAAGAAAGGATATTTCTAATTAGAAAAAATGTCCCCATTCAATTTTTGCATTCAGACCCATAGGGGTTAATGAATTCAAACGGTATATCCACTTTTGTTCACATTGGAATAGGATCCTTTTTCTATTAACCCCAATGCGGATTCGAGATGCTTCTATTTGTTGTAAGACAAAACATCTTAGTTCAGCAAAGGAGTGTTGTGCTGTATTGCAATGAAGTACCAGAGGTGTAAGCATTCTTTGTGTGTTTCAATCAATCGGACATAAAGAGTCCTTGAAGTTTGTCCCACATACAGTAAACCGCATGGGCAAACTAAACAATAGACGACATAGTCAGATTTACAATTAGTGTTCACTCTCAGGTCAAATTCTCGAAAGGATTTTGGATGGATGAAGGTCTTATTCTCTAGCATTATCTCACACATACAGCATGAACCACATTTTTTATGCCCTACAAAAATAGGGAGCATGTCTCCATTGAAAGGTAATACTGACGGGCACAGTAATTCCTTTAAGTTCTTAGATCTGCTGTAGGCAAAGCGAATTCTCTTATTGGTGAATACTGGAAGGGTCTGTAATATACCCCAATGATTATTGAGGATTTTACTAACCCTGTGTGCATCTTTATCAAAACGTAAAACACAAATGATGAAGTCTTCTTCATCGCTAAATGTTTCATTGTTGTCATTCGGGCATAATAATGTCTCTCGATGGTTAAATTTTGCTCTTCGGTATGCTTGTCTCACGATGTTCTTCGGGTAGCCCCTACGATGCAAACGCTTGCTAAGTGTTCTCGCTTGTACTTGGAAATCTGAAGTTTCTGAGCATAAGCGACGATATCTCAGCATCTGAGAAAAGGGGAGACTGTCCTTGAGACACCTTGGGTGACAGCTTGTATATTGTAACAAGCTGTTGACATCAGTCTCTTTCCGGTATATTGTAGTGACAAAGGACGTTTCAGCTTTACTGATTTGCACATCTAGATAACTGATGGTATGTATTTCATGATGTCCTGTGAATTTAATCATGGGATGGCATTGATTTAGAAACTCAATTAACAGTTCCAAAGTCTGTATATCAGCCTCCCAAACAAAAAATATATCATCAATAAATCTACACCACATCTTAATGTGGGACCAGAAAATGCAGGTATATACAAATTTCTCCTCAAAGAATGACATAAATAAGTTAGCCACTGAAGGTGCTAGGGTAGCACCCATCGCTACACCCGAAATCTGCTGGAAAATCTTTCGATCAAATTGAAAATAATTTCTCTTCATAGCCAGTGTAGCTAATTGCAGTATGAAGGACGTGAGCGCCGTTCCATGTTTCTCCAGTAGTGACAATTCTATTACTTCCAAAGCCTCGTCTTGAGGAATAGATGTATAAAGTGCAACCACATCAAGGGTTACTAGCAAAGTATCTTCTAAGTCTTCATTCCACATACTCAACTTCTGCATAAAATGCGTCGAGTCTTTTATATATGATTTAACAGCAGGAACTAATGGACGCAGGAAGGTATCTATATAAATAGAAAGAGGTTCCAGCAACGAACACTTCCCTGAAACGATCGGGCGTCCAGGTGGATTGCATAAAGTCTTATGTACTTTAGGTAGCGTATAGAAAACAGGTATATGAGGGGCATTCGAATTGAGAAATTGAAATTCTTTCTGAGTAATTAAATTATTCGCATAAGCAGCACCCGTCAATTGGAAGATGACAGTCTTTAACATCTCCGTGGGGTCAGTGTCCAAAGGTATATAGTCATTCGTGTTATTTAATTGCCTATATACTTCATGTTCATAGGCAGAACGGTCTTGTAACACCACCGCACCTCCCTTGTCTGCCCGTCGTATTACTAATTGGGTATTATTCTTTAGATGGTTTAAAGCTTTCCATTCTTCTTTAGATAGATTAAAATTACGACGGCTAGTCGTTTCCTCAACACCCTCAAGGTCTTGTAGAACAACTCGACGAAAAATGGAAAGGGCAGGGTCCGGTGGGGTTGGAGGACACCAAGTCGATTTTAATTTGACTCTCGATGTATCCACTGCATTACTTCTGGACTCAGTTAGCTGTGAGAAATGGACTCTCAAATGTAATTTGCGTAGAAATTTTTCCAGATCTACTCTACATTGGAAGGAATCATGGCACTGAGTGGGAACAAAAGAGAGGCCTTTAGACAATAATGATAATTCAGTAGTTGAAAGGGAATATTTAGACAAATTAATCACTATACATCCCTCTTCTTCCAAATTATAGTCACTGGTTAGTTCCCTTGTTGGTATTGATCTCCTCTCCGCATTCCTCTCCGGCCTCGCCGGCTTCTGCTTCCGCGTCCTCTTCCTCTTCTCCCTCTGGAGTCTCCTAAAAAAGGCTGTCCATCGGAGCCAGAGGAGCTCATGTCCGAAAGCTCACTCTCTTCACCACCAAAGGGAGGAGGAACCTCTTGTCTATCCTTTTGTTGTAACCACGGATATACACGATTCTTACCATAATCCTCTTCATCTCTACGCAATTTTTTGATCTTAGATTCTTGAAGAGACCTCCGAAATGAATCGATACATAAACACATACCCACTTGTGGATTTGTAATCTGAATGATCTCCAGCCCAATCAGAATCACAGTAACAAATCAATTTCTGATTACTATTTACCGGAATCACCAATTTACAGTCAATTGTACCTTTCAAATATCTTACCACTCTTTTTACAGCAGTCCAGTCAGTCTTAGTAGGCTTGTTCACTCTTCTACTTAAAATTCCTACAGCATTCGCTATATCAACTCTGTAAGTGGTAGTTAGATACAAAAGTTTTCCTATTGCAGATCTGTATAGAATATTATCTGGTAATGGTTCCCTTTCAGTTTCATCCCTCTGAAAATCTGTGGTCATAGGTGAACCTACTGAGTGTGCTTCCTGCATACCCATACTTTCAAAAAGATCATTAATCTTTTGTTTCTGACTTATTAAATAAGAACCATCTTTCTGTTTTTCAATATTCATACCTAAATAGTATGACACATTTCCAAGTTCAGTTATTTCAACATTCTGATTTAAACACTTTACAATGTCTTTATACTCTTTTTCACTTTCACTTGCTATAAGCAAATCATCTACAAATGCTAAAATGTACACACAATGACCTTCCTTTTGTCTAGTATACAAGCATTTATCTGCTTCTCCTTGCTTAAAATCTAAATCAGTTAACATTTCATGCATTTTCTCATTCCAGCATTTTGCACTTTGCTTTAAACCATATAAACCTTTGTTCAGTTTACACACTAAATGACTGTTATTTGTATCTATGAAACCTTCTGGTTGTTTCATATACAAGTCTTCAGATATATCTCCATGAAGAAATGCTGTTTTAACATCTATGTGTTTCACTTGCATTTTCTTTGATGCAGCTATGCTTAGGAGAGTTCTGATTGTTGTGTGTTTCACTACTGGTGCAAATACTTCATCATAATCTTCACCGTATTTTTGAAGATAACCTTTTGCTACCAGTCTGGCTTTATATCTTTCTACTTGTCCTTGTGCATTTCTTTTCAACTTAAATACCCACTTGCATCCTATGGCCTTTTTGCCATGGGGTAATTCAGTTAAGTTCCATGTTTTGTTTTTATGCAATGTGTCGATTTCATCTTGTGCAGCTTTTTTCCATTCTTCTGCTTCTTTTTCAGACATTTGATCAATTTCATCCCAAGTTAAAGGTTCTTGTGCATCATCAGAAGTTGTTAAATAAGATAGTCTTTGGGGTGGATTACCTCGATTTTCTCTGGATGAGCGTCTGACATTTTGTTGGTCTGACCTCTCCGTGTCATCTGAGATCGAGATTCTATCTCCAATCATTTCCCCTTCATCAGTGGTACTGTCTTCAGTATAAACACTTTCTGTATCTATTTCATTTTCCTGTTCCTCATTAGAATCAGAAAAATTATTATCAGACAATTCTGGTATGTTAGTGTTTATAATCACCGGGATATTGATTATTGGTTTCTTTTCATATTCTGGATGATAAGGTTCATTTGGAATTTTCCAGTCTTTATCAATTTTGTTATTTTCATCAAAATATGTGATGTGTTTTACACCAACAAATCCAGTGTTTAGATTCAGAATTCTATAACCTTTGTGACCTGAATCATAGCCCACTAGAATTCCTTTTTCTGTTGTGAAATCCAGCTTATGTCTCTTCTGTTTCGGCACATGAGCAAATGCTGTACTTCCAAATATTCTTATATGTGACAGATTTGGTTTTTCACTATGCCACATTTCATGTGGGGTGCGATCAGTCCCTTTTGTAGGTAGTCTGTTCTGTAGGTATACTGCTGTGAGAATTGCTTCTCCCCATAATCTCTTTGGAAGATTACTATCAGATAGCATACATCTTGTCATTTCTACAAGCGATCTGAACTTTCTTTCAGCTACAGAATTTTGTTCTGGTGTATATGCAACTGTCCTTATGTGCTGAATACCTTCTTGTTCTAGAAATGTTTGTATGGTATATGAAGTAAACTCAAGAATATAGAAAATCTAAAAATCAAAAAAGGAGACGACACAAAAAGAATAAAAAATAAATGGATTTATTAAGGTGATATGACTCGACACAGCTGTGTTTCGGCCCAACTGGCCTGCGTCAGGAGTCTAAATAAAACAAATTAATTTTAATTTAAACATGTAAATGTGCAATAAGAAAAAATTTTAACATGTAAATATACAATAAGAACAAAGATTTATTTTTATTTTTACAATAAAAAAGGTATGTACTACAATCATTGGTGCAATACTTTTAGTGAGACATTCTTTTATAAATAAAAACTAACTGAATATACTGTCAAGGTGGCTAAAAATGGGCATGTGAAGGTGCTTATTTTAAAAGAACAAATAAAGGAGTACCAATAACTCTACTTTGAATTATGTCTATCGATGAATTACATATTGCCACTAAGAAATTAGATCTTTAAAATGTTCTCAATTTTACTATAGTTCTTGTTGTTCTTTAATATAAGTAATATATCTCATATCAGTTGTCTACTATCTTCTACGTAGCTCTATTTATAAGAGAATATTGAATATTGAAAAAATAGTAGGAAACAATGTATTTATGATGTACCAAACAAGAGTCTCTAAGGCAAAATACTATGTGTTTAAGAAAGGTCTTGTGAACATCGCTGATACTATTTTTCAGCTAAATATATCTATTGCAAGTCTATCAGTAAAGCTAAGATTGTGAATGGTATAGTAAAATTGAGAACATTTATTTACATAGTTTACATATTGTTTCCTCTCTTATTATACAGAATTTTGTTCAAACTGTACACACAGCCTTTTTAAAGGTAGAGTGTTACTGAATAAAAGCGTGTTCATTTGAATACTCTATAAGGACTTTTGATTGCCAGAGAAGACATATATGGTGCAACAGGTATATGGTGCAACAGGTAACCAAAATTTTTTTAAAAAATTTTAGAATCAAAAATTACAATCATCTTCTTTTTCTGAATACGTATTACATATTAAAGTTACATATAACAATGACCATTAATCTGTATTATATCACATATATATATAATATATTTAGGATCAGTAGATAATTAGAAACTCTGTTAATTTAAATTAAATTATAAATTTTTAAAGATCTAATTTCTTAGTGGCAATATGTAATTCATCGATAGACATAATTCAAAGTAGAGTTATTGGTACTCCTTTATTTGTTCTTTTAAAATAAGCACCTTCATATGCCCATTTTAGCCACCTTGACAGTATATTCAGTTAGTTTTTATTTATAAAAGAATGTCTCACTAAAAGTATTGCACCAATGATTGTAGTACATACCTTTTTTATTGTAAAAATAAAAATAAATCTTTGTTCTTATTGTATATTTACATGTTAAAAATGTTTTCTTATTGCACATTTACATGTTTAAATTAAAATTAATTTGTTTTATTTAGACTCCTGACGCAGGCCAGTTGGGCCGAAACACAGCTGTGTCGAGTCATATCACCTTAATAAATCCATTTATTTTTTATTCTTTTTGTGTCATCTCCTTTTTTGATTTTTAGATTTTCTATATTCTTGATTTTTATTTTTTCTATATTCTTCTTTTTTTTTTTCTTTGGTTCTCCTTTTTTGTGTCATCTTCGCTGTTTTTTTGATTACTGTTGTCGTTGCGAAGACAGGTTTCTTCTGTATTTTTGACATATGAAGTAAACTCACCACCGTTGTCAGTCTGTAGAATCTTTGGTTTTTTATCAAATTTATTGCTTACCAAGGCTACAAACTTCTTTAACATATCAGCAACTTGATTCTTTTCTTTTAATAGATAGGCCATACAGTATCTAGAGAAATCATCCACAAATATTAATGCATATTTGTTATTCCCTAGTGATGGAATATTAAATGGTCCACATAAGTCACTATGTATCAAGTCCAGTATTTTACTACTTCTTTTTCCTTTATATGATGGAAATGAGGGTCTTACCCCCTTTTGAGTAATACAATCTATGCATTTTTCCATCTTACCATTACTGGCACTTATTTTTATGCCTGTTGCAAGTTGCTTACTTTGCAGCTCCAAGATCACCTTTGGATCTCTGTGTCCCATTCGACGATGCCAGGTCTCAAGATTACATTCTGTATTCTTCTTTGTTTTTATAAGATGTGATGATTCACCTGTAATGTTTAACTTATAGACATTGTTATTCATATAACCTTCAGCATAAATTTCATTACCATCAGAAATTGTACATTTACTATTTTCAAAATGAATTGAAAAACCTTTCTTGTCTAATGCTGATACACTGAGCATATTACAAACTGCTCGTGGAACATATAAGACATCTTTTACAAGAGTTTTTTTGACTCCATCTGATACTATGCATTTTAAATGTCCATTTCCTTTTGCTTTGATCATTGTTGAGCCAGCATTTGCTGTGTGAAGACTACCATCTTCTGGTCTCATATCTGTGAAAAATTCTTTATTATTGGTTATATGTTTTGTGCTGCCAGAATCTAATATCCAACTATTTTTATCTGAAGTGTTCTTCATTATATTAAAAGATTTTTCTGTCATTATACAGCTCTTATTCTTACTGTTGTCATGGTCATAATTTTTTCTTTGACCATGCTTATTCTCCATTGGCTTAAATGAGCTAGAAGGGGTGTGGTTTTTCTTGTTACAGTATTTTGATACATGTCCCTCTTTACCACATGAATAGCAAATCAGCTTGTTTCTGGGCAGGCTTTTTTCATTATAGCTCCGCCTCCTACTATGCATTGCTGAGAAAAATGTTTCATTCTGGTTAATCTCTCTTGGTGAACAGATCTCCTCTGTTATAATACATTCTTGTCTAAGCTTAGAGACAGCCTGTTCAAAAGATTGTCCTTTAATTGCTTCATTCACTGTCCTGAATACTTCAAAACTTTTAGACAGAGATGTAAACATAAAAGCTCTCTTTAAAGCATCGCAGATAGGTATACCCGATAATTCTAGCTTCTTAAATAATGACATTAAATGTGTTATATGATCATTACATTTTTTCTTGTCATTCAACTTCAATTGAATTATTTCTGATAACCATATAGGCTGTTGTTTTGTATATGAAGTACCATACATGGTTTTCAATTTTTGCAATATTTCTTTTGAGGTGTCTGTTCCATCAATCAATATTGCCTGTTTTTCTGTCAGAGCTTCATATAGCATACTTTTGACATAACAGTCTGCAGTATTCCATTCTTCAAAATTGTCAGCATTTCTTACTTGATCCAAACATATATTTAGCTTCTTTGCTTCAATAATACATTTAAATCTCATCTCCCACTGAATATAGTTATATTCATTCAGTTGAGGCACTTTGAGAGAACATAGTAATGGTGCAGCTGCCATCTTGTCTTTTGTGTGGAGAGATAAAAAAAAAAATTCTTAATGTTTTCTTTTTTTTTTTTTATTTTAGTGGCCTGGGCCCATAACCCAATATGATGGGGAGAAATGAAAAAAATAGACTTTTACTTCAGCAGATTTAGCCCATACGCAGAAGAGCTTTAGAAGTGTTAACTCCCATTCTTTTTATTTATTTGTTCTCTCTCTCTCTCTCACAGACTCTTGAAAAAAAAAATTTCAATTACTCTCTCTTCTTTAACTTCCAAACAAAAAATGATGTTTACTTACAGTTTCTTCAGATAACTATTTACATCATACTTGCAGTAGACATGGTAAAACTACTGAATACAAAAATTCTGTCAGTTGGTTATCATACAGCTTGAAGAGAGATTGCTAACACCATCTTATGCTGACACAGACTGACTCACTCTCAGAGCAACTAGAGTGACTCAGACACACCCACAAGACATTACACTATATCCAATGACATCATAGCTCATAGAATTGTTGACAGTTAATGCCAGTGTTGCCAGGTGGGCGGTTTTACCGCCCAATTGGGCGGTTTTCCGCGACCCGCCGCGGGAAATTTTTGCCCGCGGCGGGTTGCGGTTTTTTGGGTGGTTTTTAGGGCTTCCGGGCGGCTTTTTGGGCGGCTTTTTGATTTTTTTCGGCCGCGGGGGGCGGGGTTAGTGACGTTTTTGGGCGGGGTTAGTGACGTTTTGGGCGGGGCCGATGACGTGGGAGGCGGGGCCGATGACGTGGGAGGCGGGGCCGATGACGTGGGAGGCGGGGCCGATGACGGGGAGGCGGGCCCGATGACGTGGGAGGCGGGGCCGGTGACGGCGGGGGCGGGGCCGGTGACGCGGGGGTGGGGGTGTCAGGGGCGGGGTTTGTGTTTGGGCGGGTTTTGGGCTGGTTTCTGGCCTGGATTGGGCTGGAAAAAAAATTTCTACCTGGCAACCCTGGTTAATGCATGCAGCACTTGTCTTTCACATATTCCTACAGTTTTAACCCTACTAGGCAATCCATGGGAAAGGGAGACTGTAGAAAAAAAGGGAGGGGGGTTAAGAGACAGGTGCGAGAAGTGTTCAAAGGGCCTTCAGTGTCCACAATTAGAACAGCTCCTTCTTACTTTCAAGTGCTCAGAGGGTTGCCTAACAGAGAGAAATATAATGTGGCCTGCATCACAAGATGCCCCAGTGGAACTTGATCCTGCCACTCCCATGATCCCAGACCCCAGTCCAAACCATTACACCATGCCTCCATAGCTATAAAAGAGGTGTCAGGGAATGTCTGATGCTCTATTGCAGCCAGCAATAGCAGCAGAACTTAGGTTGGTCACTCCAGCACTTGACACAGATGTGAGGTCAGAGGCATAGCCAGGTTTTGATCTCAGGGGGAGCAGACGTTTATAAAATAGGCGCTGGTTGGTGTCAACTAAACAGCAGTGTCTGTGTTGTTGCTCAGGGGCTGTGGCGGGCAATGATTAATACAGGCTGTCTCTGTTGCGTCCTGTCTACAAGGAAACAGTAAGTTACATCAGTAGGCAGGACGCAGAAGAGGTCCCTGGACTGGCCAGAGCAGGCAACCTGTCTTCTTAACTTCAAATAAAAATATTCAAATTGTGACCATCACCTCAGGAATAGCACACCCAGTCCTTCCACTGCTAGACACCTTGTTTAAATCAGATGGGCTTTTGTTTGTGTGGCGACTCTACAGGATGTGAAGAACACTAGTCTTCAGCATTTTTATTTTGGGTGACCTTTGGTGGCCCTTGCCCCAGAGCCTACTTTCAAATAGGACTAGACACTTTGTGAAATAACACAAACCCCTGCAAAAAGACACCCACAACCTATACTGAAAACTTACCACACCAAAACAGCCCTAACCCACCTATGAAAAGACAATGCTGTAAATATTACAGTGGGACCTAGAGAAGTGTTTCCCTAGGTGGTCCTGGAGTACCCCCTTGCCATTCAGGTTTTCAGGCTGTCCACAATGAATCTGCATGAAAAAGATTTGCATGTAATGGAGGCAGTATATGCAAATCAATGTCATGCATATTTATTGTGGATATCCTGAAAACCTGACTGGTACGGGGGTACTCCAGGACTGCCCTAGAACACAAAACTTACCACACCATAACAGCCCTAAACCACCTATCAGAAGACAGTGCTATATATATTACACTGGTCTCTAAAACACCAATATACCTACTATTGGGAAACTGGAACAAGCTGCACTGTTACACATTCCTACACAGATACTACATGCTGGCATAATCCTTCACCTCAGTCACACATGCAGAACATGGACAGACCCTCATCTATATAACATAAGAGTAGACATACTGGGTCAGACCAATGGTCCATCTAGCCCAGTATCCTGTTTCCAATGTGGCCAACCCAGGTCACAAGCACCTGGCAGAAACCCAAATTGTGACAACATTCCATGCTACCAATCTAATGCAGAATAGGGAGCCACAACCCCCCCCCCAAAAAAAAAAACAACAACAAAAATTGAAATAGAGACCCCCCCCCCCCCCCCCTGCCCAAGGAAGCCAGACTCCAGTGCAATACTGGTAAAAAAAAAAAAAAAGAGAGAGAGACAGAAATACATTTTCTCCCATCTCAGTGCTTACAAAGTATTAAATAAAAATATTTTTCTACCTTTGTTGTCTGGGAATAGTCTTTTTTTCCATGTTCCATGATTCAGCCTTACAAATTATTTTCCAGGTTGACCTTTCTATTTCTTCTCTCGCCTCTTGTCTTCTTCCTTTCGTTCTCTACATCTGTTTGGCTCTGATCTTTCATTTTATGTCCCCACTATCAAATAGCTGTGTATAGAGCTGCCAAGTGATCCAGTTCCAGAAAGGAGATTTTTCAACCAGTCCTAGTATGAACTCACATCCCAAATTCATGTGGGATTTGCAGTCCCTGATTCTACCCATCAAAATCTGTGCTGCAGTACGTCCAAAATGACTTAAGAAAATGCACTCTGACCCCTCTACTGTTTTCTCATTTGCTTTGGTCCCACTGTCTCTTTTCTGTTTTTCTCTATTTCTTCTGCCTTTACAGGGTCTCTTGCCCATCTGACATTTCTTCTGTCTCCAAGTGCACCATCCTTTTTTCCTCTGCACCAATATTTATCCTGTCCAGCATCTCCCTTCTGTGTTCCTTGTCCCTATCCTACCCCCAAGTTCAGCATCTGCTCTGTGTCCCCATCTTCCCCCTTTTTCAGCACAAGCCTACCTGGTCTCCTCATCTCCCACTTTCTAGCATCTGCCGTCCTGGTGTCCCCCACCTTTCCCTTTTTCTAACATTGTCCTGTGTCCCCATCTTCCTGCTTTTTCCAGCATTACCCCTGTTACCATCTGCCCCCTTTTCCAGCATTACCTCTTTGTCCCCATCTCACCCATTTTTCACCATTGTCCCCATATTTATTTATTTATTGCATTTGTATCCCACATTTTCCCACCTATTTGCGGGTTCAGTGTGGCTTACAATACGTTGTAAATGATGGAGGTACAGTTTGTTACATTATGATTATGGGTTACATTATGAAGAGTTATAGGAGACAAATTCAGTAAAATCATCTTTGGGGCATAGAAAATGTGGGATGTGACATTAGGGAATGGTAGGGTGAACAGATAATAGCAGGAGAGCGTTAGGGTATAACAATTTATCTGTGGGTTGATTGTGAATGTGAGGAGAGTACGGGGGAAGAGAATTCAGAAGGGAGTGTATTGATGCATTTCTATTAGTGTGCATGGAAATCATGTGTTTTGATCCTTGCAGTAAGTTTTTTCAAAGAGATAGGTCGTCAGTCGTTTGCGGAAGTCAGTTAATTCGTAAATCGTTCTCAGGTTACGTGGTAGTGTGTTCCAGAGTTGCGTGCTCATGTAGGAGAAGGTTGATGCATGTAGTACTTTGTACTTTATGCCTTTGCACTTAGGAAAGTGGAGGTTGAGAAAGGTTCGGGATGACCCCATTCCCCTTTCCAGTGGTGCCCCTCTCTGTCCCTATCTCCTCCTCCCCTTTCCAGTAGTGCCCTCTTTGTGTCCCTATCTCCTTCCCCTCCCATGTGATAATCTTTGAATAACTGTCTATACTTATGGCTATGATTTCTGAACATGTGGTATCAATAAAGGACAAACTTTTAAATGCCCAGTTGGGTATATATGCTAATCTCAACTTTGTTAAATGTTTCAGACACATCCATCTATTTATTCCCATGATATAACTAAATTCTATTATTCTGTCTCACTGTATTTTAAAATGTAAGCCACACTGAATCCAACTTTGCTTGGGATAATGTGTGATATAAACTTATATATAAAAAATCCTTTATCCTCCACTTTTCAAGACATTGCCTATCCTGCTGGATAGTGATGGCACAAGGAAAGTAAGTTTGGCTCCCTTGTTAAAGTGAACTAGATTGACCACAGTGGAAGTGAGCCTATTAAACCTTCCCCACCCGCTTTCTCCCTTCTCCAGCCCCCGCCCGCCCGCTTTCTCCCTTCTTCCTTCTCCAGCACACCCCCGCCCGCTTTCTCCCTTCTCCAGCAACCCCCCCCCCGCCTGCTTTCTCCCTTCTCCCTTCTCCAGCACCCCCCGCCCGCTTTCTCCAGCACCCCCCGAGCGTTGCATCTTTCAGTTTCACCTTCTCCTCTGCCCGTCTTCTCCCTCCTGCACAGCACCGGCGATTCAGAGTGAGCCTTGCTTCTGCCGGTGTCGGGGCCTCTTCTCAGACGCGTCCCACCTGTGTGGAAAACAGGAAGTTGCAATAGAGTAGGCGGGACGTGCCTGAGAAGAGGCCCCGACGCCGGCAGAAGCAAGGCTCACTCTGAATCGCTGGTGCTGTGCAGGAGGGAGAAGACGGGCAGAAGAGATAGGATTCAGGAGGGAGCAGAAAATAAAAATTGGCACAGGGTACATAGGCGCCTTTTTTCGGAACAGCTGTTTGGGGGAGCGACCGCTCGCCCTGCGCCCCACCTGGCTACGCTTCTGTGTGAGGTATATGGAAAGTGCTACCAGATTCCATAGTGGGCGGTGAGGGGAGAAACACACATTACTGCAGTCTCTCTTTCCAGTTCCTTCTCCCAAGTCAAGGCTGTAGGGCATCTGTGAGTGGGCCATTTCCTAAGAAATTAGGCCAGATATTCCTCTACCAGGTCCTGTGGCCACCCCGGCCACTCAAGGGGTGAGGAGATGCATAAGGAATCTGTCTGTATCTCCTCACCCCCTAAATGCCTGGGTGGCTGCAGGACCTGGCAGAGGAATATCTGGCCTAATGTCTTGTCTCAGGAAAGGTCCCACTCACAGATGCCCAACTACCAGAGCACAACTTATCAATGTTAAGGTAACATTGAGGGTTGAAAATGGCATCTAAATTGCTTGATTTGGGATTAATTCTCAGCCTATAAATAATCTATAGGATGAGGGGGGAAAAGCACTCATCATGCAATTTGATCTTTCAAGTGCCTTTGATGTAGTAGATCACGAGTTATTAATAACAATCTTGAATAACATTGGTCTGTCATGTAGTGAATTGGTTTTGAGGTTTTCTTACAAATAGATCCTATCTGGTAAGAATGAATGGATTGCAGATAGTGGAGTTCCACAGGGTTCGCTGCTTTCTCCTGTCTTATTTAATGTTCTCATGGCTTCTCTGGGATATGCCTTGGAAGCTGCAGGTTTTCATGTTTTTATACACCTGGATGATATCACTGACATTCACGCAATAAAACAACATATAGAGGGTTGTATTTCCCTATTTACCACCTGGATGGCTAATAATCACTTGAAATTAAAGTGTGACAAAACAAAATTCCTCTTGGTAGGTCATAACACAACCACCGATCAGAACAACTCCATTAATGGTCTATCTTAGAAACTAGAATCCTCCCTGAAAATCCTGGGTATTACCATAGAACAGAATCTGTCCTGGGAAGTGCAGGTGCATGGGACTGTTAAGAAATGTTTCTTTCAAATGCATAATCTCAGATGAATATGGAAATACTTTACACAAGAACACTTCAGACTCATAGTTCAGGCTTTGATCTTAACCAAGCTGAACTATTGCAATACAATCTACCTAAGTTGCCCCATTAACCTGTTACACAAATTACAGACAATACAAAATATGGCCATAGGACTCATCTATGGCTTGAAAAAATGTGCCAAGGTCTCTCATTTCTATGTACAGCTATACTGACTACCTGTAGACACCAGAATTATTTTCAAACTCTGTTGCTTTGAGGGGCATAATCGAAAGGGACATCCTTGCAGGACGGCTCCAGCAAGGGGCGGGGAAACCCGTATGTGATCGAAACAAGATCAGCAAATTTAGGTCGACTTTAGAGTTGGTCGTCCCCAGAACTTGGTTGTTTCTATTTTCGGTAATAATGGAAAGTGAGGACGCCCATCTCAGAAATGACCAAATCCAAGCCATTTGGTTGTGGGAGGAGCCAGCAGTCGTAGTGCCAGGACACCAAGCGGGCACCCTAAGGGGCCCTGCAGTGGACTTCACAAATTGCTCCCAGGTACATAGCTCCCTTACCTTCAGCCAGATGCACTAACTGAATGGAAAAAGCCCTTCCTTTACCGATCCCTTACTGCTTCGGAAAGGAATGGGCATGCATGAAGGAAATCACATGCAAATGAGCTGCTCGCTGTTATCTCATTTGCATACGATTTCCTTCCTAAGGAGGGGAAGCCAGTGCAGAGCATCCAAGCGTTATGCCGATTTGGGCAACCCTGAGAGGACGCCCATCTCCCGATTTGTGTCAAAAGATTGGCGCCCTTCTCTTTTGAAAATAAGCCTGTTTGTTTTCAAAATTATTCAGGGTTTTGCTCTATCATACATTTCCTCTAATTTAAATTCAGGTTATGGCACAAGACACTCTCTTAAACTACCTTTTCCATCCTACAAGGGATTCCGCTTCAAGAGAGCTTTTTCAACCCTATTCCCTCATCAAACTGCCAACATCTGGGCTTAACACCAATTGTTATGCCCAGTTTCGTAAAGCCTTAAAAACGGTATTATATAAGAAACATATATTGTCATAATCTTCCCAAGAACGGGATCTACATATATGAGCAGTTAAATAGGTTATATTAGGGCACTGAATATTGTGATACTATATTAGACTACTTTGTTAATGTGATTGTAACAATGTTTTTGCTTCACTATCCAGCTTATAATTGAAAGACAAAAATGCCTATATTGCGACCTAAATCGGGAGATAGGCGTTTATCTCCCAAAAATGAATAACGTGGTATAATCGAAAGCTGAACTTGGACGTTTTCAACTGCATTCCATCGCGGAAGCGTACAAAGTTGACGGGGGCGTGTCGAAGGCGTGGTGAAGGTGGAACTGAGGCGTGGTTATCGGCCGATCAGAGATGGACGCCTTTCGCCGATAATGGAAAAAAAATATGCGTTTTTAGCGAGAATTTAGGGCACTTTTCCTGGACCCTGTTTTTCCACGAATAAGGCCCCAAAAAGTGCCCTAAATGACCAGATAACCACTTGCGGGAATCGGGGATGACCTCCCCTGACTCCCCCAGTGGTCACAAACCCCCTCCCACCACAAAATATGCCGTTTCACAACTGTTTATTTTCTCCCTCAAATGTCATACCCACCTCCCTGGCAGCAGTATGCAGGTCACTGGAGCAGTTATTAGGGGGTGCAGTGGACTTCAGGCAGGTGGACTCAGGCCCATCCCTCCCCTACCTGTTACAATTGTGCTGCTTAATGCTTATTAGTCTTCAAACCCCCCAAACCCACTGTACCCACATGTAGGTGCCCCCCTTCACCCCTTAGGTCTATAGTAATGTTGTAGACTTGTGGGCAGTGGGTTTTGAGGGGGATTTGGGGGGCTCAACACACAAGGGAAGGGTGCTATGCACCTGGGAGCTGTTTTACCTTTTTTTTTGTTTTTGTAAAAGTGCCCCCTAGGGTGCCCGGTTGGTGTCCTGGCATGTGAGGGGGGACAGTGTACTATGAATCCTGGCCCCTCCCACGAACAAATGCCTTGGATTTATTCATTTTTGAGCTGGGCGCTTTCATTTTCCATTATCGCTGAGAAACAAAAACGCCCAGCTCACAAATTGTTGAATAAAACATGGACGTCTATTTTTTTCAAAAATTCGGTTCGGCCTGCCCCTTCACGGACCCGTTCTCGGAGATAAACGCCCATGGAGATAGACGTTTTCGTTCAATTATGCCCCTCCACGTAATTAATGTCCCAGTGTACTGCTACTGGCCTCTTTGTATTGCAATACACATTAAACCTTTTGAGGTATAAACAGAATATGTCCCTGGTAAAGCAAAGTAAGAACTTTTTCATGTGTGAGTCATTATCAAACAAAAACCGTCTATCTCCAAAATGTCAAGTGTCCACAGCTGAAACATAGTGCCCTATACACACATACATCTCGGGATTTTCAAACCTTCACATCCCACACTTGCAATGGCATCCAAAAAAAAAAATCTGCATAGTAGGAAGGGCAACTTCAACAATGCTGAGGTTGAGTTCCTAGTGAAGAAGATAGTGTCAAGCCATGGCAATCTGTTTGCTCCAAAAGGGGAAAAACTCTGTGCTTATACCAAGCAAAGAGAATGGATGGCAATATGCCACAAGCTAAATATGGTCCACCACACAAATTGAGATGTGGAACAAACCAGATTATGAACAACCAAAGAGAAATGTCTTAAGCTTTTTCCTAAATTTTCAATATCTCTGTTCAAGTTGTAGAGAAGTTGGAAATTAATCCTAAAGAGAAACACATGCAGAAGAGAACATAGTTTTGGCCACACTTACAAAGTGTAGATTGTTACAAGAAGATGGATGAAAAATAAGCCTGTCAAGTAGGTGAGAAGACATCCCAAACAAAGGAATAACAAGTCATACCATGCACCATCTGCTTTAAATAAAATCTTTTCTAACTGGAAGCCAGTGCAATTGAACAATAAAACTAGATAAACTAGAAAATGTAGAAATTCCAAAAATGAATCGAGCTGCAGTATTTTGTATTGATTGTAGCTTCCTTACATTGCTGGCAGATAAACCCACATAAAGAACATTACATTAATCAAGGTGAGGGAGGATAAGTATCTGGACTAAGAGAGCAAATGGGTCACAGGAGAGCATCGTGGCAGCTGAACAGGATGCAGAGGACACCAGCCAGGAGCCACCTGCAGGGGAGAAAGAGCAGGAACAGTTATTGGTGGAACCCCTCCCCCACCTGGATTTGCCAGATGCCCCTGTAGATACTGAGTTGAAAAAAAGGGAGCCAGAGCTGGCCATTGGTACCCTCCAACCACAGGCAGAAGGTTGTGCGGTTGGCCAACAAACTCCTGATCCAAAATGTGCAGCTGGATAACTACCAGTGCCAGAAGCTACAGCTGCTGCCTAACTGTGTGCAACTTCAGCAGCAGTGGCTCCAAGCCCAAGAGGACTGCCTGCAGCTGCTGCATACCATGCAGCAGGACAGCCAGGATACTGGAGGTGAAAGCAGCCATCCTGGGCACAGTCAGAGGACGAATCCCTTAGGGCGGCCCGAGCTAAGGTTGTTGCAGTAGATGGGAACCCCGTGGGCAACCAGGACCCTACTAAGTTAGCAACCCCCCCCCCCCCCCCCCGATTTTGAGGTAAATAATGACTTGCTGTATAGGGTGGCCAAGGGAACCTTGGAGGGGGAAGAGGTAGAGCAGATACTATTCCTAAAGCCCTACCGTAGGCAGGTCATGCAACTAGCCCATAGTCAACTGCTAGATGATCACCTAGGGGAGGAGAAAACCCTGGAGCGGATTTTAACCTAGTTCTTCTGGCCAGGTGTATTTAAGCAGGTAGATCTCTCTTGCCAGTCCTGCCCAACCTGCCAGCTTAGTCCTGCAAAGGCCCCACCCGCACCTCTTGTGCCCATGCCCGTTGCTGACACTCCATTTGAACGGATAGTTATGGACTTTGTGGGAACCTTGGAATGCACTACCCGAGGCCATAGGTATATCCTGCAACTCTGGATTATGCTACTCGATATCCAGAGGCTATTGTATTACACAACATGAAAATCATCACCATGGCTAACATGTTGAGGGAGGTCTTCTCCAAGATGAGGATTCCGGCAGAGAAATTGACAAACCAAGGTACTACCTTCATGTCCAGGCTGATGAAGCAAGTGTGTGCCTTGCTCAAGGTGAAGACTTTACGGACCTCAGTGTATCACCCATAGACAGACGGCCTGGTGGAGCATTTCAATAAGACTTTGAAACAGATGCTGAGGAAGTTAGTGGTCGAAGATGGGAAAAAACTGGGATTTCCTACTTCTATATATATGTGGAGGGGCATAATCGAACGGAAACGCCTATCTCCATGGGCGTTTATCTCCGAGAATGGGTCCGTGAAGGGGCGGGCCGAACCGAATTTTCAAAAAAATGGACGTTTTTGAGCTGGGCGTTTGTTTTTTTTTTTTTTGCGATAATGGAAACTAAAAACACCCAGCTCAAAAACGTCCTAATCCGAGCCATTTGGTTGTGGGAGGGGCCAGGATTGGTAGTACACTGGCCCCCCTGATATGCCAGGACACCAACTGGGCACCCTAGGTCAGTGCGGTGGACTTCAGAAAAAGCTCCCACATGCATAGCTCCCTTACCACGGGTGCTGAGCTCCCAACCCTCCTCCCCCAAAACCCACTATCCACAAATGTACAACACTACCATAGCTCTTAGGGGTGAAGAGGGCACCTACATGTGGGTAAAGTGGGTTTTGGAGGCCTCCCATTTACCAGCACAAGTGTTACAGGTGGGGGGGGGATGGGCCTGGGGTCACCTGGCTAAAAGTGCTCCAGGGACCTGCATACACGCAGGCCTCTAGGACTGGTTGCTGCTATATAATTTTGGCACACCAGTTGACACCTGAAGACTAATCTCTCTGAAAACGTCCTTTATTGGAATAACCGCCTTTACTCACAGTTAACTGCAGATCAGAGGTTGTGTCCCACTGGCAACGAGTCTCCCTGGTACTGAGATGAGCAGTAGGTCAGAGCTGGCAGAATGCTGTACAATGCCCTCTTTCAGTCACATTCAAGGGAAGAACTAAGTTGTCTAACGTGGCTAACACAGGAAAGGGAACTAAAACTGGCTTACAAAAATGGCCACTACCACATGGACTACAACAGGAAACACAACAGGGCACACTCTGACCCAGTAGGCAGGGGGAAAAGCACCATGGGAGAAGAGCCTACCAACTACCAACATCGTGAGACTGTAACACAAGCTAATGAAATCATGGAGCCCAATACCCTACACCCACCACAATGCAATGCTGATGTGACCCTGTACTGCACCCGAGAGCCACATCTGACCCAGGGAAAGGCTGTGAGAGGATCAAACACATTCTGCTGTCATGGAGGTGGGTACGGCATTTGAGGCTGGCATAGAGGCTGGAAAAAAAGTTTTTAAAGTGGGGTTTTTTTGGTGGGAGGGGGTTAGTGACCACTGGGGGAGTCCGCAGAGGTCATCCCCGATCCCCTCCAGTGGTCATCTGGTCAGTTGGGGCACTTTTTTGGGAGTTGTTCGTGAAAAAAAAGGGTAAAAAAAAAGTGACCCAAAATCGCAGTAAAAACGCCTTTTTTTCGATTATCAGCTAAAGATGCCCATCTCTCCTCAGCTGATAACCACGCCCCAGTTCCACCTCCACCACGTGTTCGACACGCCCCCGTCAACTTTATTTGTTTCCACGATGAAGTGCAGTTGGAAACGCCCAAAATTGGCTTTCGATTATACCGATTTGGACGCCTTTGCGAGATAAACGTCTATCTCACGATTTAGGTCCACTATAGGCGTTTTTCTCTTTCGAAAATATGCTGGATACTGTTCACTATCCAGGAGATTTCCCAAAGTTCAACAGGATTCTCTTCGTTTGAAGTATTATATGGGAGAAAGCCCAGAGGAATCCTGGATGTAGTTCAAGAAACTTGGATAGGGGAACCCAGTCCAGGGAAGAACCTGGCTGAATATGTACTCACCATGCAAGCGAGGTTACAGAAAGCCAGTGAAGCTGCCAAGTGGGTCAAGCCCGAGCAACAACCTGGCTGAATATGTATTCACCATGCAAGCGAGGCTGCAGAAAGCCAGCGAATTTGCCAAGCTGGTAAAGCCCGAGCCTATAACCAGAAGGCAGTTCAATGAACCTTCCAGCTAGGGGATAGAGTCCTAGTCCTTCAACCCTCTTTTGAGAACAAGCTGTTATGCAAGTGGCAAGGTCCTTAAGAAGTTGTAGAAAGAACAGGACCTGTCAACTACATGGTGGCACAATTTGAGAAAAGGGACAAGGCAAAGGTTTTCCATGTCAACTTGCTGAAGAAGTGGGTCCCCACGATGGCAGCCCTAGTGCAGCAAGATGACTTTGGGCCGGAGGTCCCATAGACTCCGGACCTGTGCAAGTCCTATTCAGTGATCATCTCTCCAACTTAGAGGGCCGACCTGGAGCAGTTGATACACCAGAATGAAGATGTGCTTTCTGAAGGGCCAGGCTGGACCCACCTTGTGACTCATAATATTATCACCGAACTGGGAGTGGTAGTATGGCAGCTCCCCTATCAAATTACAGAAGTCCAGAAGCGAGCGATGGCAAAGAAGGTCGCTGAAATGTAAAAATTGGGAATTATCGAGGAGTCCACAAGTAATTGGGCATCCCCCATTGTACTGGTACCTAAACCAGATGGGAGCATCTGGTTTTGCATAAATGTTCAAAGTGAATGTTGTGTCTAAACTAGGAGCCTATCCAATGCCAAGGGTGGATGAACTCATTGAGCGACTGAAGGGGCCCAATTCATTTTGACCCTAGACCTGACCAAGGGATATTAGCAGGTACCTTTTAACCCAGCCACCAAGGAAAAGACAGCCTTTTCGACACCCCAGGGTCTGTTCCAATTTACAGTGCTCTTGTTCAGCCTTCATGGAGCCCCAGCTACATTCCAATGCCTTATAGATCGCCTACTTAGACCCCACGGCAGCTATGCGGTTGACTACCTAGACAACATCATCTACAGTAAGGTTTGGAGGTCCCATCTTATCCAAGTAGAAGCAGTACTGCAAAGCCTACAGGCCGCTGGGTTAACAGCAAACCCCAAAAAGTATTTCTTGGGAGGACAAGAAGTTCAGTATCTTTGAAGGCATGAATAAACATGTGGATAAAGGTGAGCCGGTTGATGTAGTGTCTCTAGATTTTCAGAAAGCTTTTGATAAAGTTCCTCAGACTTCTGAGAAAATTAAAGAGTCATGGGACAGGAGGCAAGGTTCTGGTGTGGATTAGGAATTGGTTACTGGACAGAAAACAGAGGGTTAAATGGTCATTTGTCTCAATGGAGTAGGGTGAACAGTGGAGTGCCGAATGGATCTGTACTATTTAACATATTTATAAATCATATGGAAATCGGAACGACGAGTTAGGTGATCAAAATTGCAGATTATACAAAACTATTCAAGGTTGTTAAAACACGTGCGGAATGTGAAATATTGCAGGAAGACCTGGTGTCCAAATGGCAGATGAAATTTAATGTGGACAAATGGAAGGTGATGCACATTGGAAAGAATAATACGAATCATAGTTACCTGATGCTAGGGTCCACCTTGGGGGTCAGCGCTCAAGAAAAAGATCTGGGTGTCATTGTAGATAATACGCTGAAATCTTCTGCTCAGTGTGTGGTGGCAGCCAAAAAAAGCAAATAGGATGTAAGGGATTATTAGGAAAGGGATGATGAATAAGACCGAAAACACTATAATGCCTTTGTATCGCTTCATGGTGCATCCGCACTTTGAGTATTGCATTCAGTTCTGGTCACCTTATCTCAAAAAGATACAATGGAATTAGAAAAAGTTAAAAGAAGAATGACCAAAATGATAAAGGGATGGAACTCCTCTTGTATGAGGAAAGGCTTTTCAGCTTGGAAAAGAGACAGATGAGGGAAGATATGATTGAGGTCTACAAAATCCTTAGTGGTGTAGAACGAGTAGAAGTAAATTGATTTTTTACTTGTTCCAAAAGTACAAAGACTAGGGGACATTCGAGGAAGTTACATGTAAATACTTTTAAATCAAATAGGAGGAAATATTTTTTTCACTCAATGAATAGTTAAGCTCTGGAATTCTTTGCCGGAGGATGTGGTAACTGTGGTTAGCGTATCTGGGTTTAAAAAAGGATTGGAAAAATTCCTGGAGGAAAAGTCCATAGTCTACTATTGAAGCAGACATGGGAAGCAACTGCTTGCTTTGGGATTTGTAGTACGGAGTGTTGCTACGTTTTGGGTTTCTGCCAGGTGCTTGTGACCTGGTTTGGCCACTGTTTGGAAAACAGGATTGTGGGCTAGATGGACCATTGGTCTGACCCAGTATGGCTACTCTTATGTTCTTAAGTGGTACTTGGTTTGGAAAGGATGAGACCCCAGATCCAGAAGGTTGAAGAAATCACCAGGGTGCTGATATCCCAAACGAAGAAGCAAGTACAAGCTTTGCTTGGGACCGTGGGTTATTACCGCCAGTTCATCCCCGAATTTGCTGAGAAAGCAGAACTGCTAACCTGCCTCCTGCAGAAGTCGTCCCCCGAGAAGATTCACTGGACTGAAGAATTGGATGTGGCTTTCCAAACTCTGAAGAGGGCTATCTGTTCAGAACCAGTGCTGGTCATCCCGGATTTTAACTGACCCTTTATCGTAAAGACTGATGCCTCAGATGTTGGGCAGGGAACCATTCTGGCTCAGGAAGTGGAGAACACTAGCCAGTGGCATGCAATAGCCAGACACTTTTCCCAAGAGAAAAGAACTTAAGAAGGTGGCTCTTGTGGTCGTGGGCCCTGGAGACGTTCTAGTACCATCTGTTGAGCTGAAACTTCCTGCTGGTCACCATCAGCCTCCTTAGTGGATAGGTTGACATAAGGAGTCCAATGCATGTGTAATGTGATGGTTCCTCAGTCTCCAAGACCGAGAGCATGCTAATGCAAACTTTTTGTCCCAGGAGGTGGACAAAATGGCAGGCATTCAACCTGGTATGATTGAGCTGAGGGGGAGGGTATATGAGGGGGGTCTGTAGAACACTGCCCTGCTCCCTTAAGTCCCTCCAATTGCCTGGGCCTCCTTAAGAACAATTCCTTCCAAGAGCCTGGAGGAGGTGAGCTGGGAGGGGCGGAGCCCATTCCTGGGGGTGTAGAAGGCAGAGCCAGGCTGAGGTTAAGAAGGCCCAGAGAAGGAAGAATTGAAGCCCAAGTCTATGCCATGACTGAATATGTTTAGCTGCTGTGACCTGGCTGAGATAAGCCAACCTTGTGCTTTTGTCAAGACTCGCAAGCTTTGCTGAGGTCTGGTTGGAGCCAGACCTGGGCCTCTGAGGGAAAATAAGAACTATAGGCTGTGTTTGGGGCATGGCAACCCCAGCAGTCACAACTTATGTTAGGCCTGCTGCTAGAGGCCTGCTTAATAACTAGGTTTCCTAAACCGTAGAAGTTTATCCATACTATGTCTAGGGCGCTGAGAAGAAACAGGCCCGGGGACTTCTGTAAATAAATACTTGTGTTCATCTCTTTTGTCCGGCTCTATTATTTCTCCGGCCCACTCCCAACCCTTGCTCGGGGTCTCACAAATGCTTTTTAAAATCAGCATTACATTGGCCACCCTCCAATCTTCAAGTACTACAGATGATTTTAATGACAGGTTACAGATTACTAACAGCAGATCAGCAACTTCATGTTTGAGTTCTTTCAGTACCCTTGGATGCATGCCATCTGGTCCAGGTGATTTACTACTCTTTAATTTTTCGATTTGGCTCAGTACGTCTTCCAGGTTCACTGAGATTTCCTTCAGTTCCTCCACATCATCACCCTTGAAAATCTAAATACTCTCAGAGAGGGGTATCTCCTCCTGGGCCTCCTATTCAAACTCTCATTTACATCCATACAGGTGTCCCACTACCACAGGTGCCACCCACTAACACCACTGTGCACACCTCCACCTACTGCACCTAGTGAGACCCAGTACACAGCACTCACTCTCCCAACAGTAGCACCAGCACAGCACTCACTTTCCCGGCACCTGTACACAGCCCTCACTCTCCCAACAACAGCACTTACACAAACAGCAGCAGCACACAGGACAGTGACAAAATGCAACTGGACAAACAGAGCAACAGTGAGAGAGAATACAAGCAGGTAGAGAGATAGAATGGGAGGTGTTTGGGGACAGTGACGGTTTGGTGAGGGAAGAGGGCCAGATACAGAGTAAGGGATTGGTGTGACACCAAGGAGGCAAGGCAGGAAAGGTAAGGGTCAAAAGGTTCAGAATGGGGCAAACAAAGGTAACAAACCACTCAGCAATTCTCCACTCTTTTTCACAAGCATCCAATTCCACCTCTCCACTCTCCAACTCAGCAAATTCACATATGGGTTCAAAGACAGGTTTGGGCTTCACCTTGTTGCTTTTAAAGCAGGTCTAAATCACAATGTTGATCTTTCAAGCCCCAGGAAGTCATTTTATTATGTTATCACAAAAAAAGTCCAACATGTAATGCCACCCATCTCACGCATCCAAAATGACACTTCTGAAAACGTGTTTTGTCAGCAAATATCGGACTTAAACATTTTTTTCTGGGTATGTTTGATTATATGATTTGGACGTTTTTGTGTGAGAAACAGCTGCCAGGTGCCATTTTTTGGACATTTTAAATTTTGATTATGAACTCCAAAGTCTCCAGCTTTTGCTTAGTATATTGCAGAAGTGTAGCCAGGATTAAATTTTTTGGGGTGCCCAGGGGTGGCAATAAATTTTATCTCTGCTCCACTCCCCTCTGCCGCATTAATAATTTTACTTTTGCTGGTTTGTCCAATCCCTACCAGCGGATGAAATCTGCTGCCCGTAACTGGTCCAGTGCTGCTTCAGCAGTGAAGAAATCAGCAGCAGCCTCCTTTCCAGCTGCTGACGCCAGCACTCCTCGCACATGCTCAGCTCAGGAGGAGATGTCAGATGTATAAACAGATTATCAGTGAATGCTGAGACTTTAAATTCTTGCTGTCCCACTCGCACCCCCTTAATTTCAGGATTTAAAATGATCTCTCATATCAAAGGGTCCAAAATTAAAATAACAGGGAGGAACAAAGGACATCCCTGCCTCATTCCTCTCTGGATGGAGAATCAATTTGTATGTTTTTCCATTCACCCATATGGACACTTCTGGATCTTTACATAATGCCTTAATAGCATTTCTAAAATATCCCTTTATACCATATTTCTCTAAAATACCGTGCAGGAAACCCCAGTCTACTCCAGCCTTCTCCATGTCGAAACTCACAAAATGAGAAGGTATCCCCTGTGCTCTGGTTGCCTCAAGAATGACCAAAATCTTACATATGTAGTGTACCACATATCACTGCCTAACAAAAACCCACTTGGGGTTCCATAATGATATATGGCAAGATTTCTGCCAAACAATTTGCCAAAACCTTAGCCAGTAGTTTAGTTCTGAAGCAAAGCAATGAGATAGGCCTATAAGATTCTGGAGCAGCCGGGTCCTTTCTGGGTTTTGGAGTACTATAAAATTCATGCAAGTTAGGGTTTCTTGTAACTACTGTGTGGAAATTATTTTATTAAATATAGCCATTAAGAAGAGGGAACAACCTTGACCTTCAGAATCATATAAAGTTCCGCATATTCATCTGGACCCAGCGCCTTCCCAAGTGTGCTCTGTTGTATGACCTAAGCTATTTCCTCTTCACTAATTGGTAATTAAGCAAAATGTTGTCTTCAGTGTTCAGAGCTGGTAATTCTAAATTAGGGCCCTGTTTACTAAGCCGTGCTGTTTTTAGCATGCGCTAACACTATAGACACCCTTAGGAATATATGGGAGTCTCTAGCGTTAGCGAGCACTGATTTTTAGCGTGTGCTAAAAACATTAGCACGCCTTAGTAAACAGGGCCCTTAGAGAAGTATATATTGCCATCCAGAGAGTTGGTAATATCTTTTGAATACAATATTGCAAAAAAATTTTGAAACATATTACCAATCTCTTTATCTGACCACACTATTCATCCCTGGTCATCCCTATGACAAAATACCCTACTCAGGCCCTGCCAGTGCTCAATGTTTTAGCCAATAATTTCCCACTTTTATTTTCAATTTTGTATAGGTGATAATATCTAGCAGATATTATGTTACCCGCTTTTAATACAAACAAGCCTAGTTAGTAAATGGGTTTCATTAAGAGTGATTGGGTTTGTGTTACTCAATGTGTGTTAAATTCCATTAAAACTAGGGGTAGGCATTTAGTGCCCTATTAATGTGATACATTTTAAATTTTTTTAACTACAATTAAAAATTGTAATTGCGATCAAGATTTGTAACTCCTGTCTGTTGTCCAGCACTGCTTTCTCTCCCCAGTCTATTTCACCTTGCCATAACGTAACAGATGGAAGGCATCAGTGTCAACTGCAAATAGCCTGTGGGATTCACTGCTGGAGACCCTATGAAGAGCCATATAAATGTTAAGATAAATGCAGAGGGTGAGGGAGGCTGGACGTGTGTGTTTGGGGGGGGGGGGGGGGGGGTCAGCAACAGAAGAGGAGAGAAATGGGTGTCTGTTGTCAGAGGTAACAGGTTTAATGGTAGAAGGGGACACATTTGGATGTATGTACAGGGGAAGGATACAGTAGGAGAGGAGAAAGGTAGGTACCTGTAGGAAAGAAAGGGGGAGCAATATGCTGTGGAAAGGATGTGTGTGTATGCAACTTTTCATTATACTCAGCAGATTAAAACAATTTCCATGAAGTGGGAATTTAGTAGTACCAAGCCATCCAGCTCAGAGGTACAGGTAATCATATGATTAAAAATGTTAATACCACAATTTATTTTTATTAAAAGTTTTAATTGTTGTCCATCTGTAATTGAATAGCATGTTGTGAAGGATAATCAGCCACACTGAGTATCTGTTCACACAGGTGTTTAGATAAACATTAAAAAACCCCTGTGTGGAGTTGATTAAACAGATCCAAGACAGCCTAAACGGATGCACTCTGATCTGCTCACGAGCTAATCTTGTTTGCGAACCTTACCCATTTGCAGATGGGTAAGAGGAGAGGCAGAGTCCGAGAGGCTCCCTGTGTCTCAGGCGGAATGCCCCAATTGCACCAGACAACGCTGGAACAGTTCCGTGTTGGGTCCAGTCCCGAGCTGGCGTCGACTCCTTCTGCTTGGGCTGGCGCTTCGGCGCTAGACGGCAGCGTAGACGGGGCTTCCTTGAGCCCCGTCGAGCATGCAGCACGCCCACAGCCCGGAATTGAAGCTTTGGATGCAAGCCCTGGAGCCATGGCCTCTGTACGAGAACCAGGTGGACAGGGAGGGAGCCTGCATGAGCTGACAACTGGAGCCCAAGCTTGTCCGAGTTTAACAGCTGCTCAGGTTTTGGAAAAAACAGTGAGTACTTTGGAGCAAGCTTCTAAGGCCCCTCTTCCGGATTTTTTGGTGGGAAAGAGAAAAACCTGCTGTAGTGACTTGAGAGTCACTGTGGGACTTAACTTTATCTACTCAATCAGCTTTACAAAACTTAATTCTGAAAAATATGGAGACTATAAAAGTTCTTTCAGAGACAGCATTAAATCAGATACAAACTAATACACGCCAAGCCTCTGAGGTTAAAAGGTTGTCAGAAAAAACTGAAAAACTTGAACTTTTGGGACAATCTTTAATTAAAGACAAGAACTATACCTCACGACGCCTGGAGTATTTTGAAAATCAATCTAAAAGACTGACTTTGTGTTTTATAAATTTTCCTCGGTCTCCTTTGGTGGTACCAATTCAAATGGTCAGAAAATATTTTATGGAAATTCTGGGAATGCCGGAGAATTCGTTGCCGCCTATAACATGTGCTTACTATTCAAACTGGTGGGAAACCACCAGAAAATTTACAACAAGACGCAATGAACCTTACGGCATTCCTAGAATCTTCTCTTGAGGTTATTACTCAAAGAACCACATTCTTGGTAACTTTTGCGATGGAGAGGGATAGGGACGCAGTCCTTAAGCTTTCTTTGAGATACTTGGACTCCCAGTTCTTGGGTTCAAAAATTAGAGTTTTTCCTGATTTGGCTAGAGATACTCAACAGAGACGTAAGATATTTTTATCTTTACATCCTAGAGTAAATGCTATAGGCGCAGATTTTCTTTTAAGATTTCCATGTGTATGTAGAATAAAATTTCAGTCTAAGCAATACCAATTTTTTGACCCAAAACAGTTGGAGGATTTTTTATTAAGCAGAGAAGAAGTTAATGTACAGGTTTAGTCACATATGCAGCACTGTATGGCAGAACAGAGTTAGCCGCTTGGGAATTAAGCTGTTCTCTTTGATATAAAAATTTTGTGTGCTTAATGTTTAAGTATTGTATTTCTTAATGTCTTGGATCGATTACCTAAATTTGTGGGCGTTAGCTTGGAATATTATTGTGCAATGTTAATTTGCAGAGTCTATTTGGTTCTTATTCTTTAGAGTTGTGTATTATCACTCATAAGTATAAATTATGAATGTTAAAATTGATAAATAAACCCTTGTGTGATTAAAATTTTTAATTGCACCATCGAATGCGATTCAAAATTTTAATCGTTGCCGACCCCTAATTAAAACACCAAGGCATGTTGTAAGTGAAGCTGTAAGTTTGTATCTAAGGCAATGGAGGGTGAAATGCATAATTATGAATAATAAAAAAACCCTTTTCCATCAACTTTGATTTTGTTGACTCTTGTTTCTGCTGAGTTATACAGAAGTATAAGAACATACATAAATGAAAGTTAAAATATATAAGATGATACTATTTTTATTAGACTAAATATTAAATGAGTCCAGTAAAAAGTATCATCGTTTGTTTACCTTTATTTCTGTGATTTAAAATGGACCAAGAGGGCTACCACATTAATATATACGTCATTATAGCAAATCTATATCAACTAGATTATTAGATAATTGATGCTTTTTTATTCCTAAAGCCAAAACTTTAGCCAGTGAGCAGATAAATCATAGTAAGATCGATCATTTTGATTAATGGAGTTCATACCACTTTACAGTCAGACAGTGGCAGGATACCTTCATGCTCTACTCAAGAAAAAAACAACACTGTCTGGACAATTAACTTCTTATACAGCAAGAATCCAGCAACCTGTTACAGTCTACGCATACCATGCATTGAGACCGACCCTTGTATACTGTTAAAGACAATCCGTTTGAAGAAAAGTTGACGTCTGTAACTTTGTCATTAAAAGTTTCACCTAATCTTGCACATTTCAGTGGAAGTTTATAGCAGAAGCTGCTGCTATTGCTTTCGATGGTGGTGGCGGCGGTTCTCAGTCTAACTTCCTTAGTAGCAACAGTAGCAGCACGGTTGAGGACTGAAGAAGAGGCAGCCACTTCCCTGCCTCGCTCTCCCGGAGTAGGAGCGGAAGTGGAGGAACTCAGAGCACCGCGAGAGAAGGGAGGGCACACAGAGGAGAGGGGAGACAAGACGAGAGAGGAGGAGAGGGGGCGGTTGTTGGTGTTTGGCGCCGGTGGAGGGAGTCATTCCTGCAAGCTGCACTTCCGGTCGGCATTTTGTTCCGAGAGGGAGAGAGAGCGACCGAGAGAGAGAGAACCTTTACACCGTCTTTAGCCAGCCGCTGCTTGGAAAGCTACAACAGTAGGAGCGGTATCTGGGGCCAGGAGAGCGCGAGCGACAGAAAAACGAGGGAGCAGAAAAGAAGGCTAGAAGCTGGGACTCGGCCCGCGCGCTTCACCGAAGAACCGGTTCCGTCCGGTTTTTTTTAAAGGTTTGGATGTACACATTTAGCCATGTACAAATATCATCGCTTTACGAGATATAAAGCCCCGCACATAAAATAAAAATCTGAAAAAAAACACGCACCGAAGGGAAAGAAGAGAGCGGAGAGTGAGACGGAAGAGGTTGGCCTCGGCTGGGAGCCCTCCGTCTCTTCATGTTTGCTGCACTGAGACGGAAGAAGAGTGAGCCCTCCCGACCCGGATTATTGTTATTATATTATTTCTTCTCGGCAGCGGATCTGTGAGAAATAGGATTCCTTCTGCCTGATTCCCTGAGGTAAATTCCTTACTTCCCTCGTCTCATGTGTTTGTGAGCTGATTATTTATTTATTTGCCTGTATAGTGGCTGGCGGGCCGGGCTCGGTGTAATCGGATCTGGGAGTTGGGACTCCGATTCCTGGTGCTTTCTGTTTCTCTGCCTCTCTTTTATTGGGGTAGGGGAGCACAGGATTGTATGTGTGTATAAGTTTTGCTTGGTAATTTTATACTTCACCTTCGTTCCTCTTTTTTTTGTTGTTGTCTATTTTACACCCTCCCCCTTCCCGTTCTTGTGTGACTCGATTTGTGTTTCTTCCCCCCCGCCCCCGAAAGCGGAAGAGGCTGCGCAGGCCGCGGGCCCGCTCCTGTAGTCCAGCCCGGGGATTAGGAAGCGCTTCGATCGTTCGGCGCCTCCTCCTGCTGTCACAGGCCGCGGGCCGAACAATAAACGGAGGGGGAGTCGGTGCTGGGCCCGGCTGCAACTTCCATTGCACGGCCCGGGCCGAAGTTCCACAAATTCGCAGCCTCAGCGCTGATTATTCTGTTTTTCTTGTTTATTTTTTTCCTGCTTGATTGATTTTTTTTAATTATTTGTCAATTGTTGGTGTGTTCAGAACTTACAAGTTTCAGAGAGTCTAAAAGCACGGTGGCTTTAAATGTTTTAAATTACATTGCAAACACAATTTATGGGTGAAAGTATTATTTGACGTGGACTAGTCTTGTTAAATAGGTGAGGTACTGATGAATCAGTCTGGTTTTCATCTATAGAAAGATTTCAAATAGTCTCACTACGTAGGCTATCTAAATTAAAATGTGTGTAAAATACTTCCACCTGTCACGTTTGAACTTAATCTATGTTCAATGTGAGCAAGGAGTACGGCTATCTTTGGGGTTCCCCTTCTTGCCCTCCCCCTCCCTGGAAAATGGAAATCTTGTATTAAGGAAATAAAGAGAATGATTGGGTCTTGCAGAGTATTTTAAAAAGTCACGGGGTTGGTACCGGGTTGTTTGGTGTTGGAGATGTTTTGAATATGTAACTAAAGAAGTGTTATCTGAACAGGTCAAATGTATTTACATATGGCTGAAATCAGTGGTAAAAGTAATAAATTGATAGTTTATAAGTAATAGGTGTTGTCTTCCAGGAAATAGAATGGTATACCTGTCAAAATAGTGTCCTCGTTATGATACACGATTGTACTAAAATGCCACAACATTTCCCAGTCATTTTGTTAAGACATGTATATTTTTCATATTTTCATATCGAGGAATGCTGAATAAACGTTAGTTTAGAAAAGTGTTACTAAGTCACGTACAAGATTTTTCATGCTGAATATGTATATTAAAGTAACGAGCAGTACCGTGGCCATGACTTGCATTGATCAGGAAACAGTTTGTATTGCAGAAAGGTTGAAGATTCTGCTGATTTCTAGTCCCGGCGTCATTTTCTCTCCTCCCTCATAATCTATTGCGAGGGTAAGTCTGTCTTTGTGCTGCTGCTCCTGTTTATTGCAACAGGGCCTGGGGCCTAGTGCATGCATGGAGCTTAGAAAGCAGCACTGCATGTCTTTTACTTGTCAGGGAGTAAAGGGAAACGCGCGTTTATCTCTATCGTTCTTCTGTCTGTCGGTTTATGCAGTCCTGATTGGAAGAAGGGCTGTACGTAACACACATTTCTATTTGCAAGAAAGGAAGGGCTGTAAAGAACACATTTGTTGTGTTTGGGTCTTCTTTTTTTTTTTTTTTCATCATCATCAGGAAGCGACATTAGCAGTGCTGTCGTTTGAAATCAGGCTCCAGTTAAAAAAAAAAAAAGTAGACATCCAATCATTGCGCAGTTATCGCCAGTTCAATTTCTGTTATTTTATCGATGTACAACGTATGAATTATAAATTTTGAACGGGGTTTGTTTCATTCCTGCTAGTTATTTTAAAGTGAGCATAGAAAAGGAGTTCGAGGAGCTTGGCATTATAGTATAGCTCCGATAGCTCCGTCGCTTATTTGGTGTCCAGCTCAATAACTTTTTTTTTTTTTAATAACATTGTATCGGCGGAATTCAGAAGAAAGTTGATTTGGCTCAGTGGTTTGTGTGGTACTGCTATATAGAGGGTAAGTTAGCCCTCTTCGTAGCTGGCGAAGATATGCTGTCATTTGGGTTAGTTTCTGTTTTCATCAATGCCCATATAGTTATGATTTATTTTCTAAGTTCACAGTTGTAAGCTGGTAATAGTTTTTGTTTTTAGGTTTACTCTCTTTAGGAAGATCTTTCTTTTTTTGACAGGCTATCTGTAGCTCGCTAATACCATATTAAATAGCTCACAGTAGGTTACAACAAGATACTAAACCACAATTTGCCCAGGATGTCACAAATTTAGCAGAAACAGGTTACCTTATTTAAAAAAGAATATTCTAAGTATATATCATTAAATCACATATCAAACAATAGGTCTTTAGGCGCTTTCTAAACATGCCGTAACTATGTAAAAATCTTAGATTAGGCTATAAAAATTCCCAAAATTTGGCAACCTGAGAAAAAATTTCTAGAGCCAAAATAAGAGTCCGGCAAATAGCTTCTCCTCCTATTTTGTGCTGTTTACTAAAAATTTAGAACACTAGTAACACGTTCAAGTAGATACTTGATTTACATGAATGGTCATTTGTGTTTTTAGCCAGAGTCACTCTTGTTGTAATAGTTTGCTTAAAACATAAATAAAAACACGTTACATTTAAAATTTAAGCTGTACTTCAGTGCACATATGTTGAATAATTACATGAAGTTAATATTTTACTATGGGTTATATAAATTGTACATTAGTTTTTCACAAATTCTCAGTGTAGTATGACAGTTTATTATTACTACTACTACAAATCATTTCTATAGCGCTACCAGTCGTATGCAGCGCTTCACAATTGAACATGAAGAAAAGACAGTCCCTGCTCAAAAGAGCTTACAATCTAAATCAGGACAGATAGACCGGACAAATAAGGGATAAGGGTAGGACAGACAGGACACATAGGGAAAATGGACTATTGAAGAGAGTAAGACGATAAGGTTATGAGCAGGTGACAAGTTAGGAATTAAAAGCAGCATCAAACAGGTAGGCCTTTAGCCCAGATTTGAAGGCGGCCAGGGTTGGAGCCTAACGTAATGGCTCAGTAAATCTATTCCAGACATAAGGTGCGGCGAGTTAAAAGGAACGGAGTCTGGAGTTAGCGATGGAGGAGAAGGGTGCAATTAGGAGAGATTTGCCTAGTGAATGGAGTTCCTGGGAAGGAGTGTAGGGAGAGATGAGGGTGGAGAGGTAGTAAGGGGCAGCAGAGTGAATGCACTTTTCCTATATAATAATTCTCACCTCCAACAGGATGTGCTTGGGACCGTGCCTGCCGGAAGTGGTCTGCTAGGCAGGCACGCACTGACCTCAGTGACATCACTGAAAGACAATTTGGCAAAGCAAAACAATCTGAGTGCTGGCCATTAGGACACAGGGTTGATAGGAGAGTTTTAAAAGACTGAAGGAACCGAAAGTGTTAAATGGGGGGAGGGGGGTTCTGAACAACTGAAAGACATGAACATTTGGCAAAGCAAAACAATCTGAGTGCTGGCCATTAGGACACAGGGTAGATAGAGTTTTAAAAGACTGAAGGAAACGAAAGTGTTAAAACTGGAGAAGGGGGAGGGGGAGTTGTGAATGACTGAAAGACATGCAAATTTGGGACAGAAAAACAATCTCAATGCTGCCCATTAGAACCAAAAGTGTTTGGGGGGGGGGGGGGGGGGCAAGTTCTGAATGAATGAAAGAAATGAAAATTTACGAGAGGAACACAATCTGAATGCCGGGCATTTGTACACAGGGTAGATAGGACACTTTTTTTAAAAAAATGAAGGACGTGAAAGTCTTACATCTTGGGGGAGGGGTGAGGAGGAAAGCGGTGGGGTATCCGGATACTGGGCGTTAGGGCCACGGGGGTACATAGACTTTTGAAAGCCTTAAGGAACCCAAAATGTGGGAAGGGGGAGGAAACGGGGTGAGGGGCATTAGGAACAGGGGAGGGGGCCCTGTCACACACTCTCATTCTCATACACACACTGTCACACAGACAGTCTCACTCTGTCACACACCCGCACATTCACTCTGGCTCTCTCTCTCAAACATACACACTCCCAGGAAAACCTTGCTAGCGCCCGTTTCATTCGTTCCAGAAACGGGCCTTTTTTACTAGTAGGTTAATAAGAGGAGCTTGAACTGTGTACGAAAACGGATAGGGAGCCAGTGAAGTGACTTCAGAAGAGGGCTGATGTGGGCATAGCGACTTTGGCGAAATATTAATCGTGCAGCAGAATTTTGAACAGATTGAACATTATGATTATTATTGCTACTACTACTACTATTATGGAGTTACCTTAACACAGTCATCTCAATGTTTTATTATGGACCATGCACTCTGATTAGCTGAAAATCAAAATTTTTTTACATTGATGGGATTGTCAGAATCTTAATATTTGATTACATCACCATGTGTAGGTTTGACAAAAGGACTATGATGGGGCCATTCAAATGTTTTTAGTGGAGGTCTAGAAACTTTGGCTGTCTGAAACCTGGGATGCACAAACTATGAAGTGCACCTATTATCTCCGCTTCCCCTGGATCTAACATCTCTCCTCTCTTCTCTCCCTCCCTCCCTTGTCCATTCTTAATCTCTCTTTCCCTCCTTCCCACCTAGACAGTGTCCAGCATTCTTTCCTTCTTCCCCCAGGTCCAACATCTCTCCTCTCATCCCTCCCTCTGTCCCCTGTCAATTCTCCCTCCCTCCTACCCAGCCATTGTCCAACATGTTTCTCCTTCTCCCCAGAGCTCCATCATGTCTCCATCTTGCTTCCTTTCTTCTCTTCCTTCTCCAGTATCTCTTTCCACCTCTCTTCCCTCCCTCCTGCCTAGTCACTATCCAACATTTCTCCTCCCCCCTCCCCCCCGCTTTAAACTGTTTCTCTGTCCAGGTCACCAGCAGTTACTCCCCAGGGAATTCTGTGCAAAATTTTTGAAAATTCTGTTCTATTTGTAGTGTTTTTGCACAGAATTTCCCCATCCTAAGGCCTCAAATGTCCTGTTATTTCCCTCTTGAAGCTCCACCCCCCCCCCCCCCCCCAATTTCAAATGTAACCTTTGCCTTTCCCCCTTTCATTGTACTCCTGGAGTTGGCTGTCCCCCTCCCCTGCAAAGATCATGCAGCAGGAGGAGCAAATGAACTGCTGGACATTGGATCAGGTCTTCCTTTTCCTCTTTTACTGGCTTAGACCAAACTATTTATGTGAACTGTGGGAATCTAAGCCAGCAGAGGAGAAGAAAGTGACGTGTGCAGTGGTTCATTTCCTCTTCCTCCTCCTCCTTTGTGATTTCTGCGGGGTGGGGAGAAGGGAAAGAGACCTGATGTTAGCAGTGAGCAGAATTCTACACAATAATAGAAGAATTCTGCGCATTCTGCATAGTTGCACAGACTTCCCCCAGGAGAAATCAGTGATAGCGATTCGCATAGGCTGTCTCTGTCTACTGCTGATCCCGGAGCCTGTTCTCTGCTGCGTCCTAACCTTATGGAAGTAGGAAATTAGGTCAGAAGGGGGTGGGACATAGCAGAGAGTAGGCTTGGTGGCCTATGTGAATCTCTGCCACTGCTAGTGATCTGGACAGAGAAATGACAGACTGGCAGAGTAGTGGGATACAAGGGGGGGGGGGGGGTGCCGGAGAAGGGGGTCAGTCTGCTCCTCTTGCAGCCTCAGGGCCATTTTCCTGGTGATCTACTTTTGAAGGCTCAGTGGTCTGGATTGTGGACAGCGGTCCATCATTTGAGTAGCTCTGGCCTGTGAGATGAGTGGTGAACTAAGCCTGTGTGGTGACCTTTTGTAAGTTTATTACAGGCAACCTCTGAATAAAGGTATTTTTGCTTCATCTTCTGTGATACATTTTATTTCTTTGTTACTACTGACTTTGGACCCTACTTCCCTCTCTTGTGTTGATACCTTTTGTGATACAGTACATAAAATATAGGCAAGGAGTTTGGTTTGATTGTTTCAAGGAATCTTTTATATGTAGATTTCTATTCCTTTGCAGCTTATTTGATGCTTCCTAAAAAAGTCAGTTCCAGTTTGACCAGGTTTTTTGTTCATGTCTGTGTCCGGTGAAACAAGCTCTGAGTGTGTCTGCTAAATAATGTCTAAAAGACAGTTTGGCGGGAATAGGATTATTTGAGGGTTGGAAAGCATTATTAGTGTGGTGGGGGGTGAATGAGAAGGGTTTCTTATGCTTTTTGAGGTGGCATGCAATCCAATAGAATGAAGATTTAGACATAATTTCTAAGAGTTCTAATTCGGTATTTAGACATAGAATATTCCAGTAGGAGGTGGAAGAATATTAGTGGCATTGTAGTTATTTTAATTGTCATGTATGTGCAGTTAATGACAAATGATCAAAAATGAAATTTTAAATACTGTGTAGTTGATTTGAAGTTCTTATTTTATTATTTGTAAGTTTTATATTCCCAAGGATATATGTAGTTGGATTTTGACTCATAGAGATGTTGAATCTGTTTAGTCTTTAAAACTTGCAAATTGTCATATAACTTGATGGATCATTCATTTTTGCTTTCCTGTCTTGCTTCCATTGGCTTTTCTGGAACTGTCCTTTCTTGGTTTGACTTCCCCCCCCCCCCCCCTTTCGCACCGTACTTTCATAGTTCAGACCCCTCTTCTGCATCTCGTGGTGTTTACTGTGGTATTCCATTTTCTCTCCCCTTCTTTTCAACATCCTTTATCTTTCTATCACCGCATGTTCTCCTAATCCAAAAATTTAGGTTTATATATATATATATCTATAGCTTTATAATAAAACTCACCCTCAGCGTTCTGAAGACACTGACGTCACTGAAGCCAAGCCACTGACGTCACTTCCTTCATGAAGGGTTCGTGGTGGTGAAGCCACCGAAATCACCAAGTCTCTGGGCCCCGCCCTCGCGTCAAACGTGATGACGTCGAGGGCGGAGCAATGGCGTCACACATCGAGGGCAGAGCAATGGCGTCAGTGGTTTTAGAAAGTGCGTTGACGAGGTGCGGAGCAATGGCGTCAGTGGCTTCACAACGACGAAGGGGTAGGGAGGGGGGTGGGTGGGGAGAAAAACCTTGCTAGCGCCCGTAAACGGGCCTTTTTTTTACTAGTAATCTTATATTTTTCTCTCATGATCCTGGCTCCCTAAATCTTTCTACCTTGATTCTATCAGTGGCTTTTCACAAATTGTTTGGTACTTAAACTTAATCCTGCCAATTGGGGGGGAGGGGGGTATAGGAGTTGGAAGGGTAATGTTCAATGCATAATAGAGGGACATGTGTATTATTAGATAGAACAATCCTTTGAAGGAGCACATTAAGAGGACCCACCAGTAAATATTGTTGGGATAATACACTGAGTAAAACACGAGTTATAAATATTGGAGTTTCATATAAAAGTTTATTGTTAATAGTTATGCATTGTACAGTAATTATACATGTACACATTATAGATATAGGAGTAGACAAGAAGGAAGGGATAGGGAGAAAAGTTTGGAAAACATTGATGATGGACATTTCAGGTTTAGTAATATGTACTAGACTTTGCTGTTATACGATTTATATTGACTGAGATGGAATTGTATACCATGTGACCTCATCAATAAAAAATTGTTGAAACATAAACTTAATCCTGCCAAATTGTTGGCATTCTGGTTAGCAAGATCCACAATCACCCCTTCACTTATCCCTTCTGTTCACTGTTGCCCTATAACACTAGTTGGTTCCTTGAAATACCTAGGAGTTGACTCCCAATTGTCCTTCATTCCTTAGATTTCCTCTGTCCATGTTTCTGCTCTTTCTCCAACCTTTCATAGGTGATGATAACTGTGCTGCCCTTCTTCATACACTGGTCATTACCGAATTGATTATTGCAATTTCCATTACGTTCATTCCCACTATTCCAGGACAAGTGGATAGTTATGTCCATTGACCAGCAGGTGGCGATAGAGAATACAGAACTGAGCACAACTACATAGCTCCCTGTTATCAGCCCAGTTCCTCAGTATCTTCTGTCTCCAGCAGGTGGACGGACAGACTTCCTCTGTCTCTGGTTCTGAGGCCTTGCTCCTGGTCCAGTTGGTCAACTGGTTCCCAGTTGAACATAGTGAGCAGTTGAGCAGATATACCTGGTGGTGCTGGGTCCCTGTTGTGCCTCCTCCCTGAGGATTCTGCGCATTTTTTCCCCTGTTTCTTCTCTGTATGGGAGCCTACTCAGCATCCAGTCTTCTTGTAAGGATAAGGAGTTGCAGGCAATGCAGTGAGTTTGGCAGACTGGTGGTGCTGTTGTGTCCTGCTGTACTTTGGGCCTCAGGATGTCCTTGGGAGCGCTGCGCATTGGTGCTACTACCCCTCCCCCCCCCCCCCGAAGTTTTTTTTGTTGGTTCTGAGCTTTGTTTCGCAACAAAAAAGGCGGGGTAACACGGTGCACCATGTGTTTTCCTGCGCAGCGGCTGTCTGCAGTCTTGGCAGCCGCTGCAGAGAGTGCTCTATTCTGCCTGTCGAATGGGGGGCGGTGTTCCTTTTTGGGCCACTGCATGGGGTGCAGTTCGGTTCCTGAGTGGAGGGGCTGGTTTGAGGCACGAGTCCTCAGGGGCACACTTAGTTCTTGGCTCATTCCTTTCTGCCCGGTCCCCTGTGCAGCATCTTGGCGGTTCGTCTCAGAGGGAGGCGGGAACGGTGGCCATTTTATATTTCTACTGATGCAGAGCCCCGCGTAGAGGGCTGTGAGAGAGGTCCGTTGGGGGGGGGGGGGCTCTGAGTTGGGGCCTACCCTTTGGCCTTATTCTCCTGCTCTACTGGTCCTTTGTGCTAGTGCAAGGAGTCATACCTCCAGCTATCCTGACAGCTCCGGTGAGAGAGGGGATGGGGGCCTCCAGCTCCCAGGGTGTCTTGGTCTCTGGTTTTGCTACAGGGAGGCAAGCTCCCTCTGGGGGAGGGGAATACCCCTTTGGTGCGCAGCCTGTGTTAGCGGGGGGAGTTAGGCTGCAAGTTGTCCGAGGCTCTGGCAGTGCTTCCCGTAGAGGACCTTTGGGGGTTCCAGCGGGTAGCCAGGTGGCTTGCGTTCTAGAGGGCCTCAGGACCCTGTCCAAGGCATTCCCCTTGCCCCTGGTTTTTCAGGTCTGGTTTCCCGCAGCGTGGTGTGAGCCTGACATGGGCCTGAAAGTTGGGGATCTATGGCCCATCTCTTTTCTCTGGTGCCAGAAGAGCAGGAGAAGTCCCTTTGCCCGAGTTGACCTCGGTGACTGGAGTCACCTGGCAATTTCCTTCTGGTTGATGGCGACGTGGCCTTGAAGGCCCTGGGGCTGCGGGCTTCTGCTTTCAGCCCTTTGTTCGCATGGGCCTGTTCTCCGTGGCACCAGCGGTCTGTTTCTCGGGGTGGTCCTCAGACTGCCTGGATGGAGGCGGGCTTGGCCTGTTATGCGAATGCTGGGTATGACTTACTGTGTGCTTCGGTCCAGAGTATGTCATTGGCGGTCCTCACAAGGCATCAGTTGTGTCTGTGGGCATGGACGGCGGCTGCCACTTCCAAGGCCCTCATGGTCAAATTTCCCGTTTGTGTCACTTTTCCTTTGGTAACAACCTTGGCATGTTGGTTCATGAGCTGGGTGAATTCTGGCCCCAGCATCTTCCAGAGAGCTTTCCTTATTCCTCTGCTCGTCCGGCTTGCTCTGTGGTGCCTGGTTTCGAGACTGCTTGCAGTATAGGTCTGGTCATCTGCCCTTTGGCCAGAGGGCCCGGTTTCGGGACTGCCTGTAGTATAGGCCTGGTAATCTGCCCTTTGGCCAGTGGGCTCGGTTTCAGGCCTGGCAGCATTCCTTCGGGGAGCCAGAGCCCCGCCAGGGCGCTCAGGGTGAGCAGCTGATGTTTTTCAGCAGTTCCTTTGTTGGCAGGACAGCTGGCCCCTTCTGGGTCGATGGGGTTGCTTTCAGGCATTTCGAGGCATGTGGACCTCCACCTCAGCTCTAGGGGTGCTGGTTTTTCTAGGCGATGGTTACAAGCTATAGTTCTCTCCTTCGGTAGTGTCTCTCTGCTTCTGGCGGCTCTGGGCAGGAGCACGGTAGGGATGCTGCTGGCCCTTTGGGTCTTTGTTCCTATCCTGGGGCGGTGCTCCTTTTTTGGTGTTCCTAGGAACAGAGCATCCCATTGTGGGTCTTAAGGGGGCACCAGGTGTCTGCGAGTGGCCTTTTTTTTTTTCCAGATGGTGGCTCTGAGGTCGGTGCTCACGTCCGTTTGAGTGGGAGAGTTTTTCTCTCTACTCTATCTCAGGGAGACATTCTTACTACCTTCCTTCCTGCAGGCTGCATCAGCAGTTCATTTCCAGTTATGGATCCTGCCATTTGGTCTTGTCTCGGACTTGAGAGCCTTTGCTAAGGTCCTGGTCATAGTAGCAGTCTTTCTGCGGAGGCTGGGGTTTCGTGGTCTCCTGTACCTGGATGGCTGTCTGTTCCAGGCCTCTTCTCACCAAGCCTGAGTGGAGGTCACTCTTTGTTTTGCCTCCTGTTACTTTCTGGTTTGGTTAACAATTTCTCAGGAGCAGGCTGGCACTGTCGCACCAACTGGAGCTCTTGGTGTCCTTTCGATTCCTGGTGAGCTTCAGTTTTTGTGTCAAAGGGACGGTGCTTTAGTGTGCTAGGTTTCCCGCTTCTGCTTCGTTCTCAGCCTTGGGTCTGGGATTTTGGGCAGGTCCTTGGATCTATGGTGGCAGCCATGGAAGTGGTACCTGGGACACTCAGGAGGCCACTTCGGAGGTCTCTGCTCAGCCACTCGTCTCCGGTTTCGGAGGGCTACAGTGTCTAGCTATTGTCCTGACAGTCAGACAGAGCTTGCCATGGTGACTGCTTCCCTGGTCGTTGACTCTGTGAAGGCTCTCCCCAAGCCTGCTTTGGGAGGTGGTGTTTGCAGATGCCAGTTTGTCGGGCTGGGGGGGGGGGGTGCTCCTTGTTAGGGTTCCCTGGCTCAGGACTCTTGGTCGCATGATGAGCCGCTATGGCCCTGTATTGTCTGGAGCTGTGAGCAAGGCGCCGAGCTCTGGAGTCTTTTGTCCCACTGTTGGGAAAGCCTCGGTTTGGGATTTTTCGGACATTGCTAAGGCAGTGGCCTATTCCTTTTTGCTAGGGTTGTCTCTCATCAGTCTGTTGGTGGTGGAGTCCAGCTTGTTGATGGTCAGGACAGGGAGTCATCTGTTGTGCCTTTTGGCCATCTCGCGGGGTCCCTCTTTGTGGAGACCGCTGTTTTTCCAGCTGGCACTCTCTGGTTTCCAGTGAGTGGTGGCTGTTGGTCGAGATGTTCTTCTGGTGGTGTGTTAGGGCTTTCTGAGCCTTCCTCGGTTGTTGGCCTTCGCAGGGATAGGGCACTCTCGGAGTTTGGACGCCCTGCTGCAAGTGTCTGAGTGAGGGTCTTTGGTTCGCCTTCCCCCGTGCCTGAGGTTTGGCTGGGTGTACAGGAGAGTGCTGGACCATTGGGGCAGGATGCTCCTTTTCTCCAGCCTAGGGTGCCCTTGGTCTGCAGGGCTCATGCAGCTCCTTGTTGGGGAGCCACTGCGCTTCTCTCAGGTTTGAGGGCTTCTTGCTATGGGCCCGGTGGCCATGGAGGATCTTTCCCTTTTTTGGTTCTATGGCCTGGCCCTTTGGGGGGGGGGGAGCTCGGCGGAGGAAGGTTTATTTTTGGCTTTGGTCGTGGCTCCCCCTGCTTCAGGCCAGGAAGCGCTCTCATTCCTCAGTGTCTGCCTTTCTGTGTCTTTTAAGGCGGACGTGCTGTGAGGTTTTTGGGACTCCGTTGCTGCTTCTCTGGCTCACTTCCTGGTTTTTATAGCAGGAAGGAGTGCCAGGGGGCTAGCGCTGAGTTCCTTGAAGGTTCTGGTGGCAGCCTTTGCTTGTCTTCAGGTGGAGGGGTAGCATTGTATATTAACGAGAGCCTTGAATCAAATAGATTGAAAATTCTGCAGGAAACAAAACACTCCTTGGAATCACTGTGGATTGAAATTCCATGTGCAAAGGGGAAAAGGATAGTGATAGGAGTGTACTACCGTCCGCCTGGCCAGGACGAACAGACGGATGCGGAAATGTTAAAGGAAATCAGGGACGCAAACAAACTGGGCAACACAATAATAATGGGGGATTTCAATTACCCGCATATAGACTGGGTTAATGTAACATCTGTACACGCAAGGGACATAAGATTTCTTGATGAAATCAAGGACAGCTTCATGGAACAGCTAGTTCAGGAGCCGACAAGAGAAGGAAAAATACTAGACTTAGTCCTTAGTGGTGCTCATGATCTAGTGCAGGGGGTAACGATACGAGGGCCGCTTGATAACAGTGATCATAATATGATCGGTTTTGATATTGGCATTGAAGGAAGTGAAACTAGGAAATCAAGTACGCTAGCGTTTAACTATAGAAAAGGTGATTACGACAAAATGAGAAAAATGGTGAAAAAAAGACTGAAAGGAGCAGCTCGCAGAGTAAAAAACTTACATCAGGCGTGGATGCTGTTTAAAAACACCATCCTGGAGGTTCAGGACAAATATATTCCACGTATTAGAAAAAAGGGAAAAAAGACTAAACGTCAGCCGGCGTGGCTAAACAGTAATATAAAGGAAATCATTAGAGCCAAAAAACAATCCTTCAGAAAGTGGAGAAGAGAACCAACTGAAAGTAACAGGATAGATCATAAGGAATGCCAAGCCAAATGCAAAGCGGAGATAAGGAGGGCAAAAAAGGACTTTGAGAAGAAATTAGCGTTGGAAGCAAAAATACATAGTAAAAATTTTTTTAGATACATTAAAGCAGGAAACCGGCCAAAGAGTCGGTTGGGCCGCTGGACGAAAATGGTGTTAAAGGGGCGATCAAGGAGGACAAAGCCGTAGCGGAGAAATTAAATGAATTCTTTGCTTCGGTCTTCACCGAGGAGGATTTGGGGGGGACACCGGTGCCGGAAAGAATATTTGAAGCGGGGGAGTCGGAGAAACTAAACAAATTCTCTGTAACCTTGGAGGATGTAATGGGTCAGTCAGCAAGCTGAAGAGTAGTAAATCACCGGGACCTGATGGTATTCATCCCAGAGTATTAATAGAACTAAAAATGAACTTGCGGAGCTACTGTAGAAATATGCAATCTGTCCCTAAAATCGAGTGTAGTACCGGAAGACTGGAGGGTAGCCAATGTTACTCCGATTTTTAAGAAGGGTTCCAGAGGAGATCCGGGAAATTATAGACCGGTGAGTCTGACGTCGGTGCCGGGCAAGATGGTGGAGGCTATTATTAAGAATAAAATTGCAGAGCATATACAAAAACATGGACTGATGAGACAAAGTCAGCACGGATTTAGTGAAGGGAAGTCTTGCCTCACCAATCTAATGCATTTTTTGAGGGGGTAAGCAAACATGTGGACAATGGGGAGCCGGTTGATATTGTATATCTGAATTTTCAGAAGGCGTTTGACAAAGTGCCGCACGAAAGACTCCTGAAGAAATTGCAGAGTCATGGAATCGGAGGTAGGGTATTATTATGGATTAAGAACTGGTTGAAAGATAGGAAGCAGAGAGTAGGATTGCGTGGCCAGTATTCTCAGTGGAGGAGGGTAGTTAGTGGGGTCCCGCAGGGGTCTGTGCTGGGTCCGTTGCTTTTTAATGTATTTATAAATGACCTAGAGATGGGAATAACTAGTGAGGTAATTAAATTCGCCGATGACACAAAATTATTCAGGGTCGTCAAGTCGCAGGAGGAATGTGAACGATTACAGGAGGACCTTGCGAGACTGGGAGAATGGGCGTGCAAGTGGCAGATGAAGTTCAATGTTGACAAGTGCAAAGTGATGCATGTGGGTAAGAGGAACCCGAATTATAGCTACGTCTTGCAAGGTTCCGCGTTAGGAGTTACGGATCAAGAAAGGGATCTGGGTGTCGTCGTCGATGATACGCTGAAACCTTCTGCTCAGTGTGCTGCTGCGGCTAGGAAAGCGAATAGAATGTTGGGTGTTATTAGGAAGGGTATGGAGTCCAGGTGTGCGGATGTTATAATGCCGTTGTATCGCTCCATGGTGCGACCGCACCTGGAGTATTGTGTTCAGTACTGGTCTCCGTATCTCAAAAAAGATATAGTAGAATTGGAAAAGGTACAGCGAAGGACGACGAAAATGATAGTGGGGATGGGACGACTTTCCTACGAAGAGAGGCTGAGAAGGCTAGGGCTTTTCAGCTTGGAGAAGAGACGGCTGAGGGGAGATATGATAGAAGTGTATAAAATAATGAGTGGAATGGATCGGGTGGATGTGAAGCGACTGTTCACGCTATCCAAAAATACTAGGACTAGAGGGCATGAGTTGAAGCTACAGTGTGGTAAATTTAAAACGAATCGGAGAAAATTTTTCTTCACCCAACGTGTAATTAGACTCTGGAATTCATTGCCGGAGAACGTGGTACGGACGGTTAGCTTGACGGAGTTTAAAAAGGGGTTAGATAGATTCCTAAAGGACAAGTCCATAGACCGCTATTAAATGGACTTGGAAAAATTCCGCATTTTTAGGTATAACTTGTCTGGACTGTTTTTACGTTTGGGGAGCGTGCCAGGTGCCCTTGACCTGGATTGGCCACTGTCGGTGACAGGATGCTGGGCTAGATGGACCTTTGGTCTTTCCCAGTATGGCACTACTTATGTACTTATGTACTTCTGGAGATACTCTTTAGCGGCTCTTCTGGCCGTGATTTGTTTATGAGAGGTGTGAGTTGCTTTGCCCCGCCCTTTCGGGTGCCTTTCCCGGAATGGAATATTCTGGCCCTTCGGGGGCTGCAGCGCTTTCCGTTTGAGCCCGTCACAGTGTCCCTGTTAGACCTCACATGGAAGTGGAGGCTCTTAGGGGCGTTTCCCTTGGCCTGTCACCTCTTGCAACTTCAGGCATTCTCTGGGAGGGAACCTTTGTCCGTTTTTTGGAGGGGGGGTCTCTCATTGGGCAGTTCCTGCCTTTTGCGTCAGGGGTTTTGATCTTTCATATTTTAGTTAGCGATCCCCCCTTCCTTTTTGTCGAGAGGAGGTGGGGGAACAGTAGGCCTCTTGGAGGCTTCTGGACACTCGAAGGGTACCCCTGCTTTTTTCTTTGATGTTCCTGGTGTCTTTAACCCTTTTGTACGGTTTGGTACTCAGGAGTTGGGGCTTATGGTGCCCAAGGCTTTCTTTGCCCGATGGGTGAAGGGGTTGTGGTCTCTGCCCATATTCTGGAAGGAACTTTTTTCACCGCAGGTTTGAAGGCACTCTCTTCCAGCTGTGTGGCTATGTCTTGGGTGGAGGCTTCAGTGTCTTCGGTGGATTTTTATGGGGCAACTGTGTGGGCTTCGCTGCATTCCTTCAGTACGTCTTTTAGCCTGGATGGGGCCACACAGGCAGAGGCTGGTTTTGAGGCGTCGGTTCTGCGTTTGGCAGGTTCAGCTTCCCACCCTCGTAGGGAGAGCTTTTGGACATCCCACTTTTCCTGGAATACTGAGAATGAACGTAATGGAAGGAAAACTTAGGACTTGCCTGATAATTTTCTTTCCATTAGTTCTTCTTCACTATTCCAGGAGCCCTCCCGTGGTTTGATGCCTTCTTTGGTGGCTGTATGCACTGTCTTTGTATCCTGTTTTTCAGGGGCGTTCTCTTCGGATTGTTCTTGGGGTTGGCTCTGTTGTTTGCTGACCATGCTCCTGTTTGGGGCGTTCTTTTGTCCTTGCTTGTGGACTGATACTGAGGAACTGGGCTGGTAGCAGGGAGCTATGGTAGTAGCGCTTAGTTCTATATTCTCTGTCTCCACCTGCTGGTCGATGGACATGACTACCCACTTGTCCTGGAATAGTGTGAAAAACTAATGACTACCCACTTGTCCTGGAATAGTGTGAAAAACTAATGGAAAGAAAATGATCAGGTAAGTCCTAATTTCTCCATAATTTACACTGTTTTTTCCTCATTATTAAAAAAAAAATTACAAACTGTTCAAAATACTGCTTTGCACATACTCTCCTGAGTCCGTCGTTTCGCCCACATCACCCCCTTATTCATACTTCACCATTGTCTTCCTGTCGCCTTCCGTATTGAATATAAGATCCTGGTACTCACCCACCAAGTTCTTTTTTATTTTCTGTTTTCCCTGCATACCTTTCTGCCTGAAATTTTACCCTTTTTAACACCTAACCAACTTTCTATTCTAGCCCTGTCACATACTAGACTACAAGCTACGTGTCATTCTTCCTTTTTCTCATTTAGCATGCCCTTGTAGAACTCTCTCCCTTTTGCCCTCTGCAATGACCAATCATATTAACTTTTCAAAATTGCCCTTAAAACCCACTTATTTACTAAAGCATTTTCTTAGTTCATTTTTCTCTTTTAACTGGTCGGTCTAGAGGGCTTCCGGTGACATCCCCAGAGATTGCAGCAGTAGCCTGAGGCTCTGATCAACCCAGGAGAAAAACACAGTGAAACTCGCGCTGAGACACAAGCTGATACTTTGGATCTTATTCGGTTGGGGTAGTTTGATACATACAGTGTACTGATGGCTTCCGGAAGGGAAGAAACAGGAGAGATTAAGCATTATTTCCTTGCTACTAATCGTGCTGAGCATGCTGGACCATGGTGGTGGGTCTGGTGCGGAGTTGAATTTTCACGAAGATGGTGAAGTGGAAGATCCAGGTCTTTCTGTGGAGCCACTTACTAAACGCGATCTCCAGCTAGTGCTACAAGAACTAAGCAAGGTGCTACTGAATGCTGCAGCAGCGCAATTTCGTGAATTAGTCAATTATCCAAGATGTCCATGGGGGCCTGGAAGATATGATCTCTCACGTGGAGGAGAACAAGCGGCAGCTGGACTTGCATGCCACCCAGTTGGAAATAGTGGTAAAGGAAATGGAGCAGACTAACACTACTGTGGAGATATTACTGGAAAAAATATTTGATCTAGAAAATAGACTGCAAAGAGGAAATCTGAGAGTTTGCGGACTTCCGGAATTGGAGGCAGAAGAAGACTGTAAAGCCATTGTCTGTGAACCTTGCTTGCAACTTTTGCAAAATGCTCCTAATAACAATTTGAAACTGCTGGATGACATGTACATAGAACGAGCTCATTGGGCCTTAGGTCCTCCGCAACCAATACTGTGGTTTGCTTTTGCTCCTTTGCTTTTAAAGGACACTTGTATAAATTGGCGCACAAAGCGGGATTGCTGAAGTACCAAGAACACGCATTGGAAATATATCAAGACCTCTCTGCACTAACTTTGCAAAAGAGGAGAGGCTTTTCTGAGGTGACTGCACTGCTGTGAAGAGAGTGCATCCGTTATAGGTGGCTCTTCCTTTTTGTACATACTAACATTACAGAGTTAACAATGGTGGAGGCCTTTGCTTATCTCTGTGTAGCGGGTCTCTGGAAAGATCTGGAGCCGACTGCAACGACCATTGCTGTGCCACCTATATCTGCTCCAAAATGGCAAAGAGTGCCAGCTCACAACAATCCACTTACACATATAAGTACATGAGTGTTGCCATACTGGAACAGACCAAAGGTTCATCAAGCCCAGTATCCTGTTTCCAACAGTGGCCAATCCAGGTCATAAGTACCTGGCAAGGTCCCAAAACAGTACAGTGCATTTTATGCTGCTCATCCCAGAAATAAGCAGTGGATTTTTTCAAGTCCATTTTAATAATGGCTTATGGACTTTTCTTTTAGGAAGCTATCCAAACCTTTTTAAACCCCACTAGGCTAACTACTTTTAACACATTCTCTGGCAACGGATTCCAGAGTTTAATTACACGTTGAGTGAAGAAATATTTTCTCTGATTCCTTTTTAAATTTACAACTTGGTAGCTTCATTGCATGCCCCCTAGTCCTAGTATTTTTGGAAAGAGTAAACAAGCGATTCACGTCTACCAGTTCCACTCAGTATTTTATATCTCTATCTCCTCTCAGCCGTCTTTTCTCCAAGCTGAAGAGCACATCCCCTTTATCATTTTCATCCCCCTTCTCTGCACCTTTTCTAATACCACTATATCTTTTGAGATGCAGTGACCAGAATTGCACACAGTATTCAAGTTGCGGTTGCACCATGGAGTAATACAAAGGCATTATAACATCCTCATTTTTATTTTCTACTAGTAAAACATGCCCGTTTCTGGAGCAAATGAAACGGGCGCTAGCAAGGTTTCCTCCCGAATCCCCCCTCCCTACCCACCCCTTCGGCGTTGTGAAGCCACTGACTGCCATTGCTCCGCACCTCGTCAACGCATGCCACCTTCATCTCCTGAGTTGTGAAGCCACTGACGCCATTGCTCCGCCCTCAACGTCATCATGTTTGACGCGAGGGCGGGGCCCAGAGACAGTGATTTCGGTGGCTTCACCACCACGAACCCTTCGAATCCGAAGGAAGTGACACTGACGTCAGTGTCCTCAGAACGTTGAGGGTGAGTTTTATTATATAGGATTCCTTTCCTAATAATACCTAATATTCTATTTACTTTCTTAGCCACTGCTTCACACTGAGCAGAGGGTTTCAACGTATCATCAGCAATGACACCGAGATCACTTTCCCTTCTTGGTGACATGTAATGTGGAACCTTGTATCACGTAGCTATAGTTAGGGTTCCTCTTTCCCACTTGCATCACTTTGTACTTGCTCACATTAAACTTCATCTACCATTTGGATGCCCAGTCCCGTAAGGTTGTCTTGAAATTTTTCACAATCCTCTTACGATTTAACAACTTTAAATAACTTTGTGTTGGCTGCAAATGTAATCACCTCACTAATTATTCCATATCTAGATCATTTATAAATATGTTAAAAAGCAGCAGTCCCAACACAGACCCTGAGGAACCCAACTATCGTCCATACTCCATTGAGAATACTGACCATTTAACCCTACTCTCTGTTTTCTATCCTTTATCCAGTTTTTAATCCACAGTCGAACACCTCCTATCCCGTGACTTTCCAATTTCTTCTGGAGTCTTTCATGACGTAGTTTGTCAAATAACTTTTGAAAATCCAGATATACAATATCAATACACAATATTGACCGGCTCACCTTTATCCACATGCTTGTTCACCCCTTCAAAAAAAAATGTAGTAGATTGGTGAGGCAAGATTTCCCTTCTCTAGGAGTGGAGGAGCGGCCTAGTGGTTAGAGTGGTGGACTTTGGTCAGCTCCTTGTGACTATGGGCAAGTCACTTAACCCTCCATTGCCCCATGTAAGCTGCATTGAGCCTGCCATGAGTGGGAAAGCGCGGGGTACAAATGTAACAAAAAAAAAATCCATGCTTCCTTAGCGACCCTCTAGACTGGCCCAGAATGTGACTGATGGGTTGTGCATGCCTTCCAGTAGGTGGAGACTGAGAAAAAAAACTGTGACTAGAGAGAGCCAATAAGAGCCCTTGGCAAACAGAGAAAGATCCAGTAATCTCAGTCTCCAGCAGGTGGAAGGTGGTGAGCCCTTCAGTCTCATTCTTGTATTTCTCTATTTTTTCTGTATTTCCTGTATTTTTTCTATATTTTCTCTTATTGGCTTTATTCTCTGTGCACCCTTTTATTTCTGATAAGCAGAAAGCCTGTTATGTGGAGGCAAAGGTCTGCGGGGGCCTTTTTAGTGCCTCGGGGGTGCTAAACTCGGGTGGCCGGGTCCCTCCCCCCTTGTCCTCCCTGATATTGTTTCTGAGCTTTGTTTAAAAAGTCCCCATATGTTTGATTTAGGGACTGAAGTTTAATTGGCACTGCTTCAGCCCCTTCTCAGAAGGGTGCCCTGTAAGCCAGGAGAGACAGCCTCACTGATTCTGCATTGAAAGTAAATAATGAAAAAAAAAAATTATAGCTCAGTTAATTTTTCTGTACAGTCAGTCTATTTTGTACATTATCAGCTTCCTCAGGCTCCTCAGAGGAAGAGCCTTAGAGGCAGGGAGAGGCAGCCACAAGTGAAAAAAAAAATCCTAAGGTCAGAGCTCTGATTGTTTTGTTTCCTTGCAGTGTCAGGCATTACAGCTCCCGTTTTGATTTTCCCTGTGTTTTGCCTCTGCTGTGCTGGACTGTGTATACTGCTTTAAAGAAATATAAATAATTTAATAGTGATGGCTGAGTAACTCCGCCGCTGTTTAGTCTGTCAGCTGCGGGGTGTTGTAAATTCTGCACGTCTGTAGAAGCTTCTTCGGGGGAAGGGGTAGGGACGTCGTCTTCGTCCTCAGCGGCGGCAGGGGTGTCCATTTCGGCTGATTCTGTAGCGGCAGCCTCAGCTCCGTCGGCAGCTCCGATTTTGGCAGGAACCGCCGCCATCTTGTCTCCCTCCTCGTTCGCCTGCGGTGATGGTTGCGGTCCCTCCACCCAGTCCTCCCTGCTCTTGGCTGGCTCACTATGTGGGTCCTGCAATGGCTCAGACTCTTCGGGGGAAGCGTCTCTGAATTTGGGAGAGGCAGTAACATTTCTTTCTAGTCTTGGAAGACTTCTTGCTCTGCCGATTTGGCGGCGCGTTTATCCTCTTGCCGCTGGGAAAGCTTTGACAGCTGCGGTTTTCAGTGTCGGCGGGAAACACTACTACTACTACTACTATGGCCCTGCCGAGGCAGAGCGGCCAGTTTCTTTCACGTTTGTATTGTTCAAAGTTTTTTCTTCTCAGTCCTTATTTTCTCCAGTAGCACCGTCTGGGGGATGAATTCCATATTACTAATTATTTCTTTAGCGTTACGGGATGTGGGCAGCGCTCTACATGTGTACTAGCTATATTATCCCTGCTCCCTCTACTTTATTTTCGCTGAGGGTTTTTTTATTCTTACCTCTGTGTGTTCCATGGTTCTCTCAATTCTGGTGGCTGACCCTGCCTCTGATTCACTGTTAACTTGCTAAAGGCCCTGTTAGGTCTTTTCTATGACATGATAATTGTTTGCAGATCAAAGAATTTTCTGGGAATGCTGAGTCCATGGTTTTGAATCAGAATGGTTGGCTGCCGGGAGAAGTTCCTTCCGTAGGCAGTTTCCATATCTTCTAGCTGTTCATGCATAGCTGTTCTGGAAATTCAGTCTCTTGGACTCAGAACATAGAATGCCAGAAAAAGGGGCAATTCTGTGCCTTGATGCTTCAGCTTAGGGTGAGTTGGTGCTCAGCATGGCAGGAAGGCACATTTATGATAGACTTACTAGTGCAAACCCGCTCTTATACCAGCTCTTAGGTTAAAAAAAAAATCTCCTTTTCTCTGGGTGCAGGGGTTTACGGTGGGGGTCGTTCCCCTGGTTCTCAGCTAGCTGCACTTCCTGTTGTGATTTTTATTTTTCCTCTCCGCTCTTTATACCATGTATTCCATGGAGTGGAGGAGTAGCCTAGTGGTTAGTGCGGTGGTTTTTGATCCTGAAGAGCTGGGTTTGATTCCCACTGCGTCTCCTTGTGACTCTGGGTAAGTCATTTAACTCTCCATTATCCCAGGTACAAGTGAGTACCTGTATATATGTAAACAGTTTTGGATGTAGTTGCAAAAAACCACAGGCGGTATATTAAGTCCCATTTCGCTTTCTCTTTCCCCTATATAACTTTATATGGATTCCCAAGTTTGGTTTGTCTTTGCCATTCTCAGGCCATATCCATGGTCTCCCCGTGCTCCTCCCATATGTTTGCATATTTTCTTTTTTCTTTTGGAAAATGTCAATTGAAGCACCTTTCTTAGGCTTGCATGTGGCACGCTCTAGGCATAAGTCTATAGCGCTGGGCAAGGCCATAGTTAGCACTATTTCCATAGCTGATTTCACAATTCTTCCTCTTTTCTTATGATTTGCAATTCTTCTTCCTTCCTGCATGTCACCTACACCTAGGGGCTCAACCTCTGGGGAACGGCGGTCAGTGCAGCTGACACCCGGGGTTATCTGGCTGCTAGGCAGAGCCTGGTCCGAGTTCCGTGCTCGGCAGCGCTCTATTTGGTATGAGAACTTCAAGGTCTGACATCGACCTTTCTCCAACTTCATGGTAGTAGTGGCTGCAACTTTCAGGTTGGAGGGTATTCTGGTTCACCTTTACCGAGAGGATTGGTTGGTTGTTGCTAAGTCACTCCTAAAGAGGCTACAAGGTATTTTGCCAGTTATCCAGTTTTTTTTTGGCTGCTGTCGGTTACATAGTAAGCCCTGTTGGAAGGCGATTTGGAGCTCTCTCAGTACCTCCTTATCTTCATCTTGCCAGGGGAAGGCCGCTGGATGCTCCACAGTGGACAATGGTTACAACAGATGTCAGTCTGAAGGACTGGGGAGCACTTTGTCTGGGACAATTTGTTCAAAGTCTCTGGGTTCCGGAAGAGGCAAATAGCTCCATCAATGTCGTAGTCAGGGACAATACGCTTGGCATTTTGAGTCTTTTGTCCATTGCTAGAAAGCAGGTCATTCCTTATCAGCAGCAGATGAATCCATTAACTGATGGGTTGTATCCGCCTACCAGAACACTGAAAAACCATAGTGCCTCTTGGACTGCTAGCCCTAACTGCCTTCAGTATTTCTCTATCTCCTAGCAGGTGTGGACGTAGCTTACTACTACTACTACTATTTAACATTTCTAAAGTGCTACTAGGGTTACGCAGCGCTGTACAGTTAACAAAGAAGGACAGTCCCTGCTCAAAGGAGCTTACAATCTAATGGACAACATGTGAAGTCAGCTTACAATCTAATGGACAGTATGTGAGGACAGTCAAATTGGGGCAGTCTAGATTCCTGGGTAGGGGTGAAATGGTTAGGTGCCGAAGGTGACATTGAAGAGATGGGCTTTGAGCAAGGATTTGAAGATGGGCAGGGAGGGGGCTTGGCGTATGGGCTGAGGAAGTTTATTCCAAGCATAGGGAGAGGCAAGGCAGAAAGGGCGGAGCCTGGAGTTGGCGATGGTGGAGAAGGGAACAGAGAGGAGGGATTTGTCCTGTGAGCGGAGGTTTCGGGTCGGAGCGTACGGGGAGATAAGGGTAGAGAGGTAGTGAGGGACTGCAGATTGAGTGCATTTGTAGGTTAGTAGGAGAAGCTTGTATTGTATGCGGTACCTGATCGGAACCCAGTGAAGTGACTTGAGGAGAGGGGTGATATGAGCATATCGGTCTAGGTGGAAGATAAGACGCGCAGCAGAGTTCTGAACGGATTGAAGGGGGTGATAGATGGCTAAGTAGGAGACCAGTGAGGAGTAGGTTGCAGTAGTCAAGGTGAGAGGTAATGAGAGCGTGGATGAGAGTTCGGGTGGTGTGCTCAGAGAGGAAAGGGCGAATTTTGCTGATGTTATAGAGAAAGAAGCGACAGGTCTTGGCTATCTGCTGGATATGTGCGGAGAAGGAGAGGGAGGAGTCGAAGATGACTCCGAGGTTGAGGGCAGATGAGACTGGGAGGATGAGGGTGCCATCTACTGAGATAGAGAGTGGAGGGAGGGGAGAGGTGGGTTTGGGTGGAAAGACAATAAGCTCTGTCTTGGACATGTTCAGTTTCAGGTGGCGGTTGGACATCCATGCAGCAATGTCGGATAAGCAGGCTGATACTTTGGCTTGGGTTTCCGCAGTGATGTCTGGTGTGGAGAGATAAAGCTGGGTGTCCTTGGCGTAGAGATGATATTGGAAGTCATGGGATAAAATCAGCGAGCCCAGGGAAGAGGTATAGATCGAAAAGAGAAGGGGTCCAAGGACAGATCCCTGAGGAACTCCAACAGAGAGTGGGATGGGGGTGGAGAAAGATCCATGAGAGTGTACTCTGAAGGTGCGGTGGGAGAGATAAGAGGAGAACCAGGAGAGGACAGAGCCCTGGAACCCAAATGAAGACAGTGTGGCAAGAATTAAGTTATGATTGACAGTGTCAAAAGCGGCGGATAGGTCGAGGAGGATGAGTATGGAGTAGTGACCTTTGGATTTGGCAAGGAACAGGTCATTACAGACATTAGTGCCATTTCTGTCGAGTGTAGAGGGCGAAAACCAGATTGAAGCGGATCGAGGATGGCATGAGAGGAGAGAAAATCGAGGCAGCGGCTGTGAACGGCGGCGCGCTCAATTATCTTGGAGAGGAAGGGTAGGAAGGAGATGGGGCGATAGTTGGGGGGACAGGTTGGGTCAAGTGATGACCTTGATCAGCTCCTGGATTTCAGACTGTCTGGGGTGGCTCCTGTGCTTTGCCAGTTGAGCAGGGGTGTTGTGGCTGGTGGTGCCCACTTTTAAAGGCATATAGGTTCGCCCTTTCCCTGCCTTACCCATTCCCCCCGCCTCCCGGAGTTCCTCTGTTGCTGCCTGCCTCCAACTTTCCTCACAGTGTTAAAAAAAAAAAAGCGTGCTGTTCTGAGGCTTTTCCCAGAGATTCTGGTTCTGTGCAGCTTGACCGGAGCTCATCAACTCGGTCTTCTGAGGGTGAGAGTGGTGCCCAGCTCCTCCAGGGAGGTCCCACGGACGCCGTTCCGAATGGGGTAAGTTTTGGCGCGAAGCCACCATTTTATTACTATATTTCCGTCCAGTCTGGCGATGGCTGCTGCTGAGGGAGTTAAGCGCTGCTCTCGTTGTGGTAAAAGCAGATCAGCAGGGGGTGTGTGTAAAACGTGCTCCTTAGACGCTCACGCTAGTATGAGCATGGCGAGCGATGTTTCTTCCCGCTCAATGGAGCTGGCAGCGGGCGCCATTTTGGAAGTGCCGAATGTCTTGACCCTTGCGGTTGCGGAGGAGTCTGAGTGCAGGGGGACGCCTCGTTTAGAGGCTGCCAGAGGAGCTCCTACATCCGTTTCTCCTAATTTGGAGGCGGAGGGCCAGGGTGAGTTTTTCTCCCCTGAGTTTATGCTTTTAATGCATAAGGCGTTCATGCTGAAAAGAGCTCTGCCTAGGTGTCTGACACTGCGTTGCATCCTGGCTTCCCTCCGGGGGCTGAGGCCCCGGGGATGGCTTCAGATGTTATTTCCTTCTCCGAGCGTTGGAAACACGCTAAACAATAGGTAAATTGCCCGTCTGAAAGTGGCGCATATCCTCCCCCCCCCCCCCCCCCCCCGTGGTCAGGCTGTGGGGCGTCTGAGGGGTCTGGCAGGCTCTCAGGGATGGATGATCCAGAGGAGGGTGTCTGTTTGCCACTGGATTTGGATGATCCCAATGCGGTCCGGATTTCCACCGCGATGAGCTGCCAGCTCTTATTTCTGAAGCCTTGCAGGCCCTCTCGATTGATGATCCTGCTGAAGGTGAGGCCTCCTCTGTTAATCTTAGAATGGCAAGTACTAAGAAGCCTACTCGGGCCTTTTTCCAGTGCATGACTCCATCCAAGAGCTTATTTCTGCTCAGTGGTCTGACCCTGATGGGCCGTTGAAAGTGACCAGGGCTATGGGTCAGCTTTACCCTCTGAATGAGGAGCACTTGGCCCTTTTGGGGATGCCTAAAGTGGATGCATTGGTCACGGCGGTGACAAAGAAGACCACTCTCCCAGTAGATGGAGGGGTCGCTTTGAAAGACATGCAGGACCAGCGGCTGGAGTCTGCGCTGAAGCGGTCCTTTGAAATTTCGGGCCTTGCCTTGAGGGCGTCTATTTGCAGTTCCTATGCAGTCTGGGGATGTCTTTCTTGGCTACAGCAGGCGGTGGAACAGCCTGCCGATGGTGCGGGGCCCCTTTCTGAGGTTGCCCCGCAGATGGAGTCAGCCCTGTCATTTTTGGCTGACGCCCTTTATGATCTGGTCAGAGCTTCGACTAAACAGATGTCTGTGGCGGTTTCTTCCTGCCGCCTTCTTTGTCTGCGGTATTGGGCTGCTGACACGGCTTCTAAGCAAAGGCTGTTGAGGCTGCCCTTTCGGGGCCTCCTGTATTTTGGAGAGGAATTGGAGAAGATTGTGAAAGACCTGGGGGACTCTAAACCCCAGCGGTTACCTGAGGATAGGCCGAGGCCTGCTTCCAAAGGTTCTGTGTTTCCCTCCTCTTCCAGACCTCACTTCCATGAAGCTCGCAGGTATCGCCTGGGGTGCTCTGCTGGGTTTTCTCAACGTACCTGTTTTCAGCAGAGGAACTCCTTTCGCTCGGACAAACGTTCCGCAGGTGCTGGGTCAAGGCCAGCAGTTCATGGGCGTCCTCCACAATGAAGGGACGCTGGACCAATCCTCCATGCCTGCAATAGGAGGACGTCTTTCCCTCTTTCTAGAGGAGTGGACCAAGTTTACCTCGGATCAGTGGGCACTGGACCTGATCAGAGAAGGCTACCAACTGGAATTCGGTGCCCCGGTGAGAGACGTGTTTGTGGAGTCCCGATGCTGCACTGCTGTAAAACGGGCGGCGGTAGAGGAGACCTTACAAGTCTTGCTGCACCTCGGGGCAGTGGTCCTGGTGCCTCCCGCCGAACGTGGCTGCGGCCTCTATTCCATTAATTTTGTCGTGCCTCGAAAAGGCGGGTCTTTCAGACCGATCCTCGACTTACGAAGAGTCAACTAGGCCCTCAGAGTACGACATTTTCGCATAGAAACCTGCACTCCGTCATTGCGGCGGTTCAGCCAGGAGAGTTTCTCGCATCTGGTCCTAAAAGAAGCATATTTGCACATTCCTGTCTGGCCCCTCTACACCAGCGGTTCCTCCGCTTTGCGGTGTTGGGAAAACATGTCCAGTTTCGGGTTTTCGGCTTAGGCACAGCTCCCCGTACCTTCTCTTGAGCAGGGACTGTCCCTCCCCGTGTTTAAACTTGTACAGCGCTGCGTAACCCTGGCAGCGCTATAGAAATGCTAAGTAGTAGTAGTAGTAGTAGTTCTCCAAGGTACTAGTAGTAGTAATGGTGGTCATAGCTGCCTGCTTCAGGCAAGAGGATATCAGAGTTCACCTTTATCTCGACGACTGGCTCTTCAGAACGGATTCAGCAACCGAGAGTCGTCTTGCCACAGCCAGAGTGGTGGCAGTCCTGCAGGCGCTAGGCTGGGTGGTCAATATACCCAAAAGTCACATGACCCCCTCAGTCTCTCGAGTATTTTTTTTTTGTTACATTTGTACCCCGCGCTTTCCCACTCATGGCAGACTCAATGCGGCTTACATGGGGCAATGGAGGGTTAAGTGACTTGCCCAGAGTCACAAGGAGCTGCCTGTGCCGGGAATCAAACTCAGTTCCTCAGTTCCCCAGGACCAAAGTCCACCACCCTAACCACTAGGCCACTCCTCCACTCTTGACATGGCATCGGGGTTTGTCTTTCTCCCCGACCAATGGCGGTGCAAGCTTCAGAATCAGGTCCGTCTGCTCCTTGGAGGTGGTGCCTTGGACAAGAGCGCATATGAGGCCTCTGCAAATAGCCCTGGTTCAGTGATGGTCTCCCATGTCCCAGGATTATCAACGTAGACTCACGTGGCTCCCTGCGGCTCGGCTCAGTATGGAGTGGTGGCTCTCCGACAGCATGCTGCGGTGAGAAATGCCGCTGGCGCTTTCCTCTTGGTGCCTGGTGATAACCGATTCCAGTGTGGTCGGCTGGGGAGCTCATTGCCAGGGAAGCTATGCCCAGGGTCTGTGGACACCTGCAGAATCAGGGTGGTCCATCAATCACTTGGAACTGAGAGCGATATTCCAGGCTCTTCTGGCCTTTCAAAAGACTCTGGAGGGGCTAGCTGTCAGAGTTCTGTCAGACAACGCGACAGCGGTGGTGTACATAAATCGACAGGGAAGCACTCAGTGCAGAGTACTAGCTGCGGAGGCCGCTCAGATTTGCCACTGGGCCGAGCTACACCTGCAGCTTCTTTCTGCAGCGCATATAGCAGTCAGAGCAATGTGCAAGCCGATTTTCTAAGCAGGCATCAAATCGACCCAGCGGAACTGGTAGACGAAGTGTTTCTTCAGATCTGTGCCAAATGGGGATCGCACGTAGCGGATCTAATGGCGTCAAGTGCGAATGCCAAAGTCCCGTGCTTTTTCAGCAGACAGAGAGATCCTTGCTCGGCGGGGTTGAATGCGTTGGCTAAACACTGGCCCATGCGCCTCCTGTATGTGTTCCCTTTTTGTCTCTGATAGGGCGAGTCCTCCTGCGAATTCGGCTACATCAAGGAGTGGTGATTCTCATTGCCCCGGATTGGCCCAGTCGTCCGTGGCATGCGGACCTCTGGTGGATGCTGGTGGAGGCTCCTCTGCCTTTGCCTCTGGTCCCGAACCTGTTGATGCAGGGTCCGGTGACCATGGAGGATCCCTGCCACTTTGGTCTATGGCATGGCTGTTGAGAGGGCGCAATTGAGAGACAAAGGCCTATTCTAACAAAGTCATCTCCACTCTTTTGCAGCCCCGCAAGCGGTCCACTTCCATTGCTTATGCTCAGATCTGGTGCCAGTTTGAGGTGTGGTGTGTTTCAAAGGCGATCACACCCACGCGGGCTTCGGTCTCGCTGATACTGGACTTCTTGCAGGATGGCTTACAAAAAGACTTGGCCTACAATTCCCTGCGAGTCCATGTGGCAGCATTGGCATGCTTTCGAGGGATGGTCTCTGGCTTGTCCCTGGCCGCTCATCCGTCATTGCCCGATTTCTAAGAGGGGCACTCCGGCTCCGCCCGCCGTGTCCGGCTTGGAACCTGGGGCTGGTGTTGAAGGCTCTTGCAGTGTTCGCCCTTCGAGCCGCTTAGGCGAGCTCGGAGAAGGATGTGACCCTAAAGACAGTCTTTTTGGTGGTCATGACCTCGGCGAGACGTGTGTCTGAGCTCCAGTCGCTGTCCTGTCGAGACCCATTTCTGCAATTCTCAGAGTCCGGAGTAACGGTACGTACTGTGCCTTCCTTCCTCCCTAAGGTGGGTTCAGCGTTTCACCTAAACCAGCCCATTTATCTGCTCTCCTTTACTAGAGAGGAGTTTCCGTAATCTTTTGGGCAGTTACGTCTTCTGGATGTTCGCAGGGTTCTCTTGCAGTATCTGCAAATGTCAAATGACTTCAGGACCTCTGATCACCTTTTTGTCTTGTTGTCAGGTCCTTGAAGAGTGTCTCCGGCGTCTAAGGCCACTATAGCCCGTTGGCTCAAAGAGGTCATTTTTTCTGCATATCTGCTGTCAGGGCGGTCTCCGCCTGATGCGTTTAAAGCGCATTCCACGAGAGCGATTTCCTCCTCGTGGGCCAAAACAGGAGCACTCTCTCCTTGAGATCTGTAGTGCGGCTACTTGGGCTTCTAAAGCTCTCCTTTGTCCGGCATTACAGGCTGGATGTTGCAGCGAAGCGGGACACGCAGTTTGGAGCGCAAGTGCTTGCTCGTGGAGTGGCATCTTCCCGCCCTAACTAGGGAGTGCTTTTGTACATCCCATCAGTTAATGGATTCATCTGCTGCTGATGACAAGGAAGGGAAAATTAGGTTCTTACCTTGGTAATTTTCTTTCCTTTAGTCACAGCAGATGAATCCATGATCCCTCTCTGTTTGAATCTGTTTGAATCTGTTTTTTGTTCAGTTTTTCCTGCAGATATGTTCCCTCATTGGGAGAAGTTGGAAAACAGTCTTCAGGATTTCTGTTTAATGATCTGTTACAGGAGGTTGAGATCGTCCCTCCTTTGTGTGATTATTGCTCCTGTTCTGGGGCATTCGTTCACTGTGAGGAAAGTTCATGTTATTCTACTTTGAGCATATACTCTGCTTTGAAAGTTTCAAATACTGAAGGCAGATGGAGCTAGCCGTCCATAGAGCACTATGGTGTTTCAGTGTCCTCTATCTCCACCTGCTGGTAGGCGGACATAACCCATCAGTTAATGGATTCATCTGCTGTGACTAAAGGAAGAAAATTACCAAGGTAAGAACCTAATTTTCCCTTGTTCCAGGTACAAGTGAGTACCTGTACATATGTAAACCGTTTTGGATGTGGTTGCAAAAAACCACAGAAAGGTGGTATATTAAGTCCCATTTCCTTTTCTCTTTCCCCTATATAACTTTATATGAATTCCCGAGTTTGGTTTGTCTTTGCCATTCTCAGGCCATGCCCATTGTCTCCCCGTGCTCCTCCCATATATTTGGCATAGTTTCTTTTTTCTTTTGGAAAATGTCAATTGAAACACCTTTCTAGAGCTTGCCTGTGGCACGCTCTAGGCATAAGTTTATAGCACTGGGCAAGGCCATAGTTAGCACTATTCCATAGCGATTTCACAATTCTTCTTCCTCTTTCTTATGATTTGCAATTCTTCTTCCTTCCTTCCTGCATGTCACTGACTTTTAAAGCCCTTTGGATTCTCCATAGTCTTCATATAAACCAGTCAAGGTCTCTCTCCTGTAATGCTTAATCCTGTTGACACTCCCTTCTTACTAGTCTTTGCTGTCATTAGTGTTTCCAGTTTTGTTTGTCAGCTCTGCTGGTTTGGAGAAGACAGAAGCAAAGTGCATTTGAGTTTGTGAGGAAGTTGCCAGTTACTCTCCTGGAGTCTCCCTGTCATCCGTGTCTCAGAGCGGAAGCTGTCAGGGCTGTTTTCCACAGGCTTCTCATCCTTCAACGGTTGACACAGTACTTCTGGTAGCTGTACCTGGATTACTGTTGTGTCTGCTGTCTACCTCTTGACTCTGCCTGTACCTGCATTACTCTCGTGTCTGCTGCCTGCCTACTGCCTGTACCTGGATTCACTTTCTTGCTTGTTGCCTGTCTGCTGTCACGTTCATCACCCCGCTTCCTGCTCCTCGTAAGCCCTGCAGGCCGCCCACACCTAGGGGCTCAACCTCTGGGGAACGGCGGTCAGCGCAGCTGACACCCGGGGTTGTCTGGCTGCTAGGCAGAGCCTGGTCCGAGTTCCGTGCTCGGCAGTGCTCTATTTGGAATGAGAACTCGCAGGTCTGACATCGATCTTTCTCCAACTTCATGGTAGTAGTGGCTGCAACTTTCAGGTTGGAGGGTATTCTAGTTCACCTTTACCGAGAGGATTGGTTGGTTGTTGCTAAGTCACTCCTAAAGAGGCTACAAGGTATTTTGCCAGTTACCCAGTTTTTTTTTGTCTGCTGTCCTCTGTTACATAGTAAGCCATGTTGAAAGGTGATTTGGAGCTCTCTCAGTTCCTCCTTATCTTACATAGTAACATAGTAACATAGTAGATGACGGCAGAAAAAGACCTGCATGGTCCATCCAGTCTGCCCAAGACAAACTCATATGTGTATACCTTACCTTGAATTTGTACCTGTCTTTTCAGGGCACAGACCATATAAGTCTGCCCAGCAGTATTTCCCGCCTCCCAACCACCAGTCCCGCATCCCATCACCGGCTCTGGTACAGACCGTATAAGTCTGCCCTCCCCTATCCTCGCCTCCCAACCACCACCCCTTCTTCCCCCCACTTGCTCCGCCACCCAATTTCAGCTAAGCTTCTGAGGATCCATTCCTTCTGCACAGGATTCCTCTATGCATATCCCACGCATGTTTGAACTCCGTTTACCGTTTCTTCTCCACCACCTCCTGCGGGAGGGCATTCCAAGCGTCCACCACCCTCTCCGTGAAAAAATACTATCTTCCTTCGATCTGGAGCCCTCTCAGTACCTCCTTATCTTCATCTTGCCAGAGGAAGGCCGCTGGATGCTCCACAGTGGACAATGGTTACGACAGATGTCAGTCTGAAGGCCGGGGGAGCACATTGTCTGGGACAATTTGTTCAAAGTCTCTGGGTTCCGGAGGAGGCAAATAGCTCCATCAACCTCTTAGGTCAGTACAATACGCTGGCATTTTGAGGCTTTGTCCATTGCTAGAAAGCAGGTCAGTCTGCGTCCTGTCTGAGAATGCCACGGTGGTGGCCTATCTCAATCGCGAGGAAGAAACAAAGGTCTTCAGTTTGAGCTAGAGGTCGCTTCTCTTCTTCTAGGCTGGGTGGAGAGTCATCTGCTAGATCTGTCGGGGGGTCCTTATGGCAGGGGTGGAACACGTGCAGACGGAATTGTCAGTCACAACCTCTCTGATTATCAGGGAGTGGACTTTTAGCGATGACGTGTTCCAGAGTCTCGTGCTTCGCTGGGGATTCCCGCCAGTAGATTTGTTTGTCTCGGCGGCCAACGTGAAATTACCGGCATACTTCAGTCGCCGAGTAGACCCCTGGGCCCAAGGATTCAAGGTGCTGCTTCAACCGTGGCCAGAGGGGCTCCTCTATGCGTTCTCACCATGGTCTCTTTTAGGTTGTCTGATATAGAATATAATAGCTTAGGGGTACAATGATTTTGTTAGCCCTGGATTGGCCTCTCAGTCCCTGGTACGCTGATCTTCAGAATAATGTTGGCCGGTTCCCCTCTCAGGTTTGCAGTCCTTCCAGGTTTATTAGTTGCAGGAACCAGTTCTTCATCCAGAACCCGGTCGATTTTGCCTTACAGCTTGGCTCTTGAGCGGGCAAGGTTAGGTAACAGATGTTTCTCGACGAGAGTCATTTCTGCTATGCTGAGGGGTAGGCGTCGTTCCACTTCTCTTTCTTGTAGATCATCGTTCTTGGAGTTCAGCTCGGATCGGGTGTTCCTGCGCCCGGTCCCTTCTTTTCCGCTTAAGGTTTTGTTTCGTTTTCATGTTTCTCAGCCGGTGGTACTGCCTGTGCTAAGTTCTTTTTGTGGAACCGGAGGAGCAGCATTGCCTGAAATGTTTGGATATCAAGAGGGTTCGCGCTAGGTCCTTATAAGTACATAAGTAATGCCTGTCGAGCAGGGACTGTCTCTTCATGTTCGAGTGTACAGCGCTGTGTACGTCGTAGCGCTATAGAAATGATAAGTAGTAGTAGTATTAGCCATACTGGGAAAAGTCCAAAGGCCCATCAAGCCCAGCATCCTGTCCCCGACAGCGGCCTATCCAGGTCAAGGGCACCTGGCAGCTTCCCAAACGTACAAACATTCTATCTATATAAATAATTCTCACCTCCAACATTCTGAACCTCACTGTGTGGCAGGGAAACACTGAAGCCCTGTAGTCTTCTAGGCTGTCAGCACCACTCACTCTCACTCATAGACCCGCCCTCAGCCACGCCCTATCCACACGTAATTCACAACCCCAACATTCTAAATGTAAATTTGTAGTTGCAAGATCCCATGAGTGTCTGCCCCGCCCTCGCGTCACAACGTGATGACGTGGAGGGCGGGGCTACGACACTCAGCCAATTGCCAGTTCCATCGCCCTCCAACGCTCCCCCCCCCGACGCACAGCGAGAAACACAGTAGGGCATCTGAACGACGGTGCGTTTTTATTATACTAGATAGCAGGGAAGTGTAGCTCCGCCCTCGCGTCAAAACGCGATGACGGGGGCGGGGAAGGCAGGAGTCGGACTCAGATCCCGTTTGTCGACGGCCTCGCGCATGCCTCGGGTCACGTGATCGCCTGAAGCCTGCGCGGCGGGGGAGGGGCCCCAGAGAGCGACGACGAATCCAGGGTGGAACAAGAGAAACGCACCTCCAGAAGGAGACCCCTCAGACACAAAACTCCGCCCCCCCCACCCATCCGCAAAAACGGAACGACTCACGGACAGGAAAAAGAGGAAGGGCGCCGGCAGATGAGGACTCAGGCCGGGGGTCTCGGACAGGGTCCAGTGGCGACTCGCAACAGGGGGGGAGGGAAAGGGCACTGGGTCAGACTCCAACGCTCCCAGCAAATAAAGCTATGACATGCCTCAGGAGTATAACCCACAACAGTGGAAGAGAGCCACGCAACACCACACTAAGCAAGGAAGCCCTTTGGTTAATATCAGTTTCCACTCCAATACGCAACTGTCATTCCAGTACACACACAAAAAAAAAACAGGAGCTGCTGCTACTACAAAAGAAAGGGGAATCACAGAAACCCTGAAACTGGGAGGGAGGGAGGAAAGGAAGGAAGGAAAGGGGGCACCTTACAACTTGGAGAGGGGAGGGGGTCCCAAATAACATAGAGGGGGGTCCCTAAGACCACAGAGGGGGAAAGGGGGTTCCCTAAGACCAGAGAGGGAGGAAGGGGGGTCCCCAAGAACACAGAGGAGGGGAAGGGAATCCTCAAACCAAAGGGGAGGGGGTCCTGAAACATGAGAGGGGGGAGAGTGTAGGACACTCACTCTCACATACACCCACTCTCACAGACACGGTCGCAACCACCTTCACTCTGTCACACACACACACACTTGCACATTCACTCTCTCTCTCTTTCTCTCTCTCACACACACAGTCACTCTCTCAAACATACACACTCAGTGGAATGCTAGCGCCCGTTTCATTAGAACCAGAAATGGGCCTTTTTTACTAGTACATGTTATTCCCGAAATTGTGGATTTTTCCAAGTCCATTTAGTAGCGGTCTGTGGACTTCTCCTTTAGGAAACCGGCCAAACCCTTTTTAAACCCTGCCAAGTTAACCGCCTTCACCACGTTCTCCGGCAACGAATTCCAGAGTTTAATTACGTGTTGGGTGAAGAAAAATTTTCTCCTATTTGTTTTAAATGTACTACAGTGTAGTTTCATCGCATGCACCCTATTCCTACTATTTTTGGAAAACGTGAACAGACACTTCACATCCACCTGTTCCACTCCACTCATTATTTTATATACCTCTATCATGTCTCCCCTCAGCTGTCTCTTCTCCAAGCTGAAAAGCCCTAGCCTCCTTAGTCTTTCTTCATAGGGAAGTCGTCCCATCCCTGCTATCATTTTCGTTGCCCTTCCCTGCACCTTTTCCATTTCCACTATATCTTTCTTGAGATGCGGTGACCAGAATTGGACACAATACTCAAGGTGCGGTTGCACCATGGAACAATACAACAGCATTATACCATCCTCACACCTGTTTTCTATACCTTTCCTAATAATACTCAACATTCTATTCGCTTTCCTAGCCGCAGCACACACTGAGAAGAAGGTTTTGATGTATTATCAACGACGACACCCAGATCCCTTTCTTGGTCCGTAACTCCTAACATGGAACCTTGCATGACGTAGCTATAATTCGGGTTCTTTTTTCCCCACATGCATCACCTTACACTTGCTCACATTAAACGTCATCTGCCATTTAGCCGCCCAGTCTCGTAAGGTCCTCTTGTAATTTTTCACAATCCTGTCGCGATTTAACGACTTTGAATAACTTTGTGTCATCAGCAAATTTAATTACCTCGCTGGTTACTCCCATCTCTAAATCATTTATAAATATATTGAAGAGCAGTGGTCCTAGCACTGACCCTGAGGAACCCCACTAACTACCCTTCTCCATTGTGAATACTGCCCATTTAACCCCACTCTCTGTTTCCTATCCTTCAACCAGTTTTTACTCCACAATAAGACATTACCTCCTATCCCATGACCCTCCAATTTCCTCTATAGCCTTTCATGAGGCACCTTGTCAAACGCCGTTTGAAAATCCAGATACACAATATCAACCGGCTCCCCTTTGTCCACATGTTTGTTTACTCCTTCAGAGAATTGAAGTAAATTGGTCAGGCCACACTAAAGCCGTGCTGACTTGGTCTCAGTAATTCATGTCCTCGGATGTACTCTAATTTTTTTTTTTTTAAATTTTTTAATTTATAACCATTTAAATTTTTACAAGCGATAAAACAACTTGCTGGAAATACAGAGAAATTAATATGAGGAATTATTTCAGGCAGGTAATTCTCTTCTCTTCCTTAGACCACTAAATAGGGAGAGTGAAACAAGATAAGGAGATCAATTAAACAGTAAACAGACAAAAAAAAGTGGTATTAACCTGATTATCCCCAGATATTACTCGTCTAATTCATTATTCCACATTGATCATCTGGTTGGCTTCTTCAAGGCCAATACGGTGTATAGTCAAATCATTTCATTGAAAACATACTTTTTGTCCAATATTAGTTAAAAATAATACATCTGATTACATTCTTTCTCTTTTAAAAACCAGAAGTTATTTAACAATACATATACTAAGTCTCTAATTCAAATCCCACTGATTAAAGTAATCCCAGTTTTCACAGGCTTCACTCCTTTTAAAGTAATAATTTGAGGAAATATTTCTGAGGAAAACTTTAGGAGTCATACCCAGAATTTTGGGAAAAACAATAATCTCGATATTAATCATCTAGAATAATATTCATTTTATTATTCAAAATATCTGGTCTATTATCATTTTCAAAATCATAACCACTTCTTGCTCATGTAGAATCATTTGTTATATCAAGTTTTTACTCTCAAAGGGTTCAGTTGAATTGTCCATGTAACTCTCTAATAAAATTATATCTGAAACAAAATTATTTACTGACACCATTAGGTCCCGAAGCGCCTTCCAGATGGTATTCAATGTAACCTCCATGAGAGCCAAAAACTCCAAGTTGATTTCCCATAGGTGTTTAGGAGTGGTCCCGCCAATTCGGGTTCTGCTGTAATCAGGGCTGTGGAGTCGGAGTCGGCAGCAATTTTGGGTACATTGAGTTGGAGTCGGCAAAAATGTACCGACTCCGACTCTGACTCCTCATACATTTGAATAAAGTACTTCTCTGCTGTGAATAAAGCTTAGTACCTAGTTGTTTCACTAGTGTGAAGTCCAGCTGAACTATTTTGCTGGAGAGCTTCCCTCTGCTCAGTCTCTTTTTGCATTTACTGATCTGCTGTAGAGCACCTCCTCTCTGACCCCACAGTGAGCTTAACCTCCAAGAGAAGATCATTCAGCACACACAGATAAGGCAACAGAGAGACTCCACCCAACTTCCTCTCTCTCTCTGCAAGAAGAGCTTTATATTTTAGTGGAATTGGCACACCATTCACAATGGCAAAATGAATGTCAGGAAACATGACAAAGTCTGCTGTTTATGAACACTTTACAATATCAACAGATGGGAAACATTATGTATGTCAATGTATTATAGAAGATGATGATGGTGAAAAAGCATGTGATGCAAAAATGAGCAGTTTCAGTGGTTATGAAAAAAATGCACCTACAAGAGCATCAAATTTAAAAAGACACTTGCAGCATTTCCATCCTAAAGTGTTAGAAGCTGTGAATGAGAAAGATAGCAATGAAAACATTCCATCTACTTCAGTGTCAATAAAAGATCAGAAATCTACTGGAAGCCAGACACAACTATCAAGATTTTTTACAGCTGACAAAGTTACTATAGCAATGACACCAGAAAAATTCAAAAACCACATCATTGAAATGGCAGTAAAGAATAGTATACCACTATCTTTTTTTTCACAACCAGCCTTTTTAGGCTTAAATGGAGAAATAGCTAAAAAGCTTGGAGTTTCTCTGGAACGAGAAAGTATAAGGAAACTTATACTTGAAGAGGCCAAATGTAAGAAGGAAGAACTAAGAAAAAGTCTGAAGGGACGTTTTGTCTTTATTAAATGGATGCATGCACACGTCACAGAGTCAATTATTTTGCAATTAATGTTAGATTTGCTGATGAAAACAAAAAAAACAATAACCCGGGACATTAGGCGTAAAGGACACTCAGGCACATCATACCAGTGAGTATCTGCAGAAGTTAGTGGAAAGTGTTTTAGAAGATTTTGAAATTAAAAAGGAACACATTCTATGTATTGTAACTGATAATGCTTCAAATATGTTAAGCACAATTGAAAAAATGAAGGAAGTTGATGAAGAAAGCAGCATACAAATATCAGAAGATGACAGTTCTGCAATTCAAGAAAGCTGTGAAAGTTTGGATGATATTGCTGAAGAAGCATCTAAGCTTATTACCATTCAACATATGCGGTGTGCTGTTCATACTCTGCATCTAGCAATAAGAGATGGATTGAAGGATCGTCATGCGCCTACACTAATTAGCAAGTTGAGGCAAGTAGCTGTTGCAGCCAGGATCCCTAAAACAGATACTATTCTGAAGAGACGTGCTGGAAAAGGAGCCATTTTGGATCAAGCAACACACTGGGGAAGCACTTACTTGATGATAAAGCGTTTGCTTGAACTAAAAGACTTTCTTGAAGAACTGGACAATGTAAATGTTTCATTAAAAGAAAACCAGTGGGCTCAAGTTACAGAATTAGGCTACTTTCTTACCCTTTTGCTGTTACCAAGAAGCTGCAATATGAAGATTTAACACCAGGTAAATTCTTCTTGGAATGGAAGGGCTTGATATATAACCTTAACAAAAGTGGGGGGTTAATTGCTGATGGCATTGTATCTTCAATGAGGAAAAGAGAGGAGCTCTTGCTGGATAATCAAATTCTCTTAGCTGCTATTATGTTGATCCAATGAGCCAAATTTTGTTGAGCAGTGACCAAATTGCTACAGGAAAACAGGCACTCTATGACATAGCAGTTCGAATGAAAGGGTTGCTACCTGAAACTCATAAACCACTGGATGAAGCTAAAGCTATAAATACTGGTGGTAATGGTACTCAGGTTCATCCTCTTCAAATAAAGAAGAGAATTTTCAAGCCTATTTGGATAAAATGGAAGCTTCAAAAGCAAAGCGATGTCGGTTAAGCATGGAAAAGCAACCTGTAAATGTCCATATAAAGAAATTCATGCAAGAGTTTTTTAAAGGATTAAAAGAAGTGGAAAAGTTTGACTGCTCATCAAAACTGACTATAGAAGAAGCCATCATTGTTTATCCAGAGATTGTCAGTGATGCAGCTAGAACCATAACAGCAATGCCACCCACCCAAGTCAGTGTTGAAAGACTGTTTTCAGCACTGAAAATAATCAAATCAGATTTAAGGGCTTCTATGAAGGAGGATCTGGCAGAAGCAATTCTGTTTCTAAGAACAATATATTAGTTAATTTTGGATTATGTTTAACAGCTGTTCTACAGCTATATATGCAAGTTTAAATAATATATAAGTTGTTTTAGGTTTTCCAAATGTTTTGGTTATATAGGTTAACTTTGATTTTGTTCTAATTTCCAAGGATGTTGTTCTAGAATTTCCAAAGGATGTGGTTGTTCCAGATTTTTATACTTGCTAATGCTATGATGACTTTATACTTGATAAAAAAAAACAATAAACATAACCTTGTTTTTATGTGTGTTTTTTTGTTTAAACTTTAGGATTAATGAATATTTATACTTTAATAAATAAAATAAAAAGTCACAATGACATAAGATTTTAAACCCAAACATTAACATGCAGCCTTGCATGCTGCACTCTTTCAGTCAACATGCAAAAAAAATACATATTAAAAACTGAGGAGTCAGAGTCGGAGTCGAAGGATTTTTGTACCGACTCCACAGCCCTGGCTGTAAACGTCCTCTGTTTCGGCCTATATCTCTAACTCACTCCTCCACTCTTTTGGACATGGTGGTTGAATAATTCGGGAGCGATGGAGTGTTTTTTCCCAGGTCCAAGAGCACCGGCGCTCCTTCGCCGGTGCTAATCAAAGGACTCGCCAACCCTTTCATCTGTGGGCAGTTCGTCGCGCAGCGGTCCTGCACTTGCTCAGGGGATAAAACGCTGGCCATCGGCGGCTGACCGCCGGTTGTCCCCTTCCTCTCAGTTAAGGTAACTGCAATTGCAGAGAGGAAATTTACGTAAAGAAGACGAAACTTCAGAGGGCAGCTGGGCCGTTGGGCATACGAACTTCAGGTCACCATCTTACCACTCTCCCAATTTGGGACATACTTTGTCTGGTTTCTCCTCAGAGGCCTGTCTGATATGGGTAACCCTTCAGCATAGTCCTCTAAGTCATTGAAAAACATAAGCCCCTCCACCTCTACAAGGTGGTGTCCCTTTGGAGGAGTGTAATTTTTGTTTTTAATAATAGCCTCTACCATTTTTCCCGGCAGCGACGTCAGACTCACCGGTCTATAATTTCCCGGATCTCCCCTGGAACCTTTTTAAAAAATCGGCTTTACATTGGCCACCCTCTAATCTTCCGGTACCGTGCTCGATTTTAAGGATAAATTGCATATCACTAACAGTAGCTCTGCAAGTTCATTTTTCAGTTCCATCAATACTCTAGGATTAATACCATCCGGTCCAGGTGATTTGCTAATCTTCAGTTTGCCAAACTGCCCCATTATGTCCTCCAGGTTTACCATGAATTCAGTAAGTTTCTCTGACTCGTCCGCTTGAAATACCATTTCTGACACCGGTATCCCACCCAAATCTTCCTCGGTGAAGACCAAAGCAAAGAATTCATTTAATCTCTCCGCTACGTCTTTGTCTTCCTTGATCGCCCCTTTTACTCGGTCATCCAGCTTCTAAGCCCACTATTTCCCGATGGCTTAAGGAAATGGTTGCTTCAGCTTAACTTCCTTCTGGAAAATCTGTTCCGGAGGGCTGGAGGCGCATTCTACCAGAGGACAAGCGACTTCTGGGTGGAGCGGTGTCTCGTGCCTCCTGAGGACATTTGTAGGGCGGCAACTTGGTGTTGCATTCCTTTTCGAAGCATTATCGTTTGGATGTAAGCAGACGTCAGCAAGCTGGTTTCGGGGCGCAGATTTGGACGGCGGGACTGCTAGGGTCCCTCCCATGATTGTACTGCTTGTTACTTCCGATCAGTCACATTCGGGCCGGTCCGGAGGGACGCTAAGGAAGGAGAAATTAGGCCTTACATGCTAATTTGCTTTCCTTTAGTCCCTCCGGACCGGCCCAGATCCCTCCCTTCAGATATTCAGATTTATTCGGTGATAGTTATGGTTATTTCTTGTGAGCTATGTTGCTTGTTATGATTTCTTACAAAATAAGATATATATATATATATATATATAATGAATAACAGAATTTGAAGAAATTTCTAGTCTCTCAGTTCAAACCATATTTTTGTGTTTATGGGGACACTATTTTCTTCTGCGGCACGTACCCTGTGTTGGCAAGGTGCCAGTGGCTGCTCAGGCTTTCGGGTGCACAGACGTTTCTTTGGCTTTTCTGCTTTGGTACTTAGTTACTGGATCTTTCTCTGGTTGACAAGGTCTCTTATTGGCTCTCTCTAGAGTCACAGTTTTTTTTTCTCAGTCTCCACCTACTGGAAGGTGTGCACTACCTATCAGTCACGTTTCTGGGCTGGTCCGGAGGGACTAAAGGAAAGCAAATTAGAAGGTAAGGTCTAATTTCTCCAGAGTTTCTATAGCATTTTTACAAGAGACACACCTTTCGAAGGTGGAATATGTATGTTGAAGAGATGGTGGGTGGGAGAGATTTTTGAGGCACCAGCAGTGGGTAGGAAAGGAGGAGTAGTGACATTGATACGAAAAGGCCTTAATATAGGTACCAACAGGTAATAGTGGACCTGGGGGGGAGGTTTGTCCTAGCTTTAGTGGAGTTGGAGGGGCAACCGTTGTTATTATGCAACATATATGCCCCAAACAACTGTGAGAGAGCATTTTTTTAAGCAACTTACATGTAGGATTCATGATTTGGGGAAATGCCAGTGGTGCTAGGGGGGGGGGGGATCTGAATGATGTGATAGATCCTTCTTTAGACAGATCCCAGCCATGGGGAAGAGAGTTGGCCAGAACTGAGAGAGGTATTCCTAGGATGTGCACTGCTCTGGAATTGGTTGATGTATGGAGAACATTGTATACTGTGGAGAAAGACTTTACGCATGTTTCTTTCTCGAGCTCACTCTACGATGTCAAGAATAGACTATATATTGATTTCACGGGACCTCTTAATGTGGGTGGAGGATGCTAGGATTGGACCCATAATGATCTCAGATCACGCTTGGTAGAAGTAAGAATACGTTTGGGAGGGTCCTCACCCGCATCCGGACATGGAGGTTTCCTGTTTTTCTGTATAGAGATACTCAGTTCTCGTCGTTCCTGCTAGATAAGTGGTGCGAATATAGGGATAATAACGAAGCTCACAGGAATGACCCGATTCTTTTTTGGGAGTCGGCGAAGGCCGTTCTTCAGGGAGACATTGAGGCATATTTTCAAAGCACTTTGGGAGGCTAAGTGCCATAGATTTCTATGGAACTTTGGGAGGCTAAGTGCTTTGAAAATAAGCCTCATTATCTCCTATGCTGCCTTTAAAAGAAAGTTCAAGACAGGGAGATACTGCAATTAGAGAAACAGGTAACAACTCTGCGAAAGCAGTATGGGCTAGGACACTCATTACGGGTCACGACGCAGTTATTGGAGGCGCAGCAAGCCTTGAATGAGCTATTACATGAAAAAGCCCAGAAATCTATTATGTATTATAAATATCAACTGTATAGGTTTGCCAGTAAAAAAGGGAGGTTTTTGGCTAGATTGGCAAATAGGAAGGCAAGGCGGGCACTCGAAAAATACTTACATTGGCAGATGATAGAGGAGGTCGGGTGCATACTGATGGTGAAATTAATGCAATTATGAAGGACTTTTTCAGGAAATTGTACACACCACAAACTGAATCAGCATTACCTAGTGCAGCATATCTTTCCAGTATTGACTTGCCTCAGGTGTCTGGCTCAGAGTTGGCAGTGTTGAATGAGCCTATAGATGTAGAGGAGGTGGAATGAGTACTTAAGCAAAGCTGATTAGGCAAGACCCCAGGACAGATGAGATTCGACATGAATTTTATAACTTTTGCACTCCGAGATTAGTCCCTTGTTGACAGAAGTATTTAACATATCTATTCAACAAGGACAACTACCCTTTCATCTTAACACGGCTCAAATTAGTGTCTTACTGAAGCCCGGTAAACCAGTGAATCGCCCTGACTCGTATCATTCAATCTCCTTGTTAAATGTGGAGGCCAAGTTTCTGGCTAAGATACTGGCAAATTGTCGAGATTCCTTCCCTCTCTCTCTGGTGGTGGAGCCGCAGGTGGGGTTTACTTGTGGTAGAGTAATTGCTAAAAACATGAGGCGAATACTGGCAGCGGTGGAAATGGTCCAAATGGAACAAACGCCAGCTCTTTTAATCAGCTTTGATGCCGAAAAAGCATTTGATAGAGTGGAGTGGGATTTTCTTTTTGAAGTGTTAAAGGCATATTGGATAACTGGATTTTTTGCTCAGGTGATAAAAGCCTTATATACTGAGCCTAAAGCACAGGTGTATGCTAATGGACTACTCTCTGGTTCCCGATATAGAGGGGAACTAGGCAAGGTTGTCTTTGTCACCGCTTCTTTTTGTTTTCACGCTTGATCCATTATTGCGGGAAATTCAAGGTAATGCAGGACATTAGAGGGACTAAAATTCGAGGTGTTGTCTTTAAGACAGCTGCTTTTGCCGATGATTTGTTGATATTAACAGAACCCCCGTCAGTCTTTACCACATCTTATGGAAAGTTTAACGGAGTACAGTGATTTTTCTGGATTTCAATTGAACCTTACGAAATCAGAGGCCTTAGCCAGCACTGAGGAATTACGGAATGAGTGGGGAGATAGTTTTCCATTGTGTTGGGTGCAAGGATCCTTCCGATATTTGGAAATTCAACTACCAATAAATCCGGCCCAATTATATGATCTTAATATTTCAATGCTGCTCGGAGACACAAAGGATCAGTTACTGTTGTGGTCCTCACTTCCTCAATCTCTCCTGGGAAGGATACAGCTATATCGTATGATAATCTTTCGGCAGTGGCTTTATGTCCTACAGGCCCTTCCGATACGTCTATTACGACGAGACTTGGCAATGCTTCGGAGGATAGCGGTAAAGTTCTGTTGGGCAGGGAAAAAGTCCAAGTTGAGATGGCAGCATTTGGTGGGGGCTCAGGCTCAGGGGGGTCTAGGATTGCGGATATGCGTTTATACAACCAGGCATGCTTATTGCGACACTTGCGGGACTTAGGCACTACTACTTATACAAACTTGATTCTGGAGTGGGCGTATTTGAGCCCCTGGCATTTAAATTATTTGCTACACACTCCCAGAAAAAGACTGCCTGAGAGAGTGCGGAGTAGTGTATTGCTTAGACCTTTATGTTTTTTATGGCGAGAGTTACTACAACTGTGGGAACAGAGACCGACCAGTAGTATATTTCTACCACTACAAGGGAATGATGATTTTACACCGGGCAGAGAGAATGCTGTTTTTCATAGGCTTGAGGACCAGGGGTGACACTGTTAGAAAATTTCATTCAGGCTGAGGGGTCTTTAATCTCGGCACATGACTTTGTGCACAGTGTACATGAGGCCCAGCAACAACTTTGACTTATTATCAATTGTCTCATTATGTGCATACTCTCCCGAGGGATAGCTTATCGTTAGATTTTGGGAAAAGCTTGAGGGAATTTGTAGAGGGAGATGCAGAGGGACAAGTATCGGTATCATGGTTCTGTAAGGAATTGGGGAGGAAACAACCAGCTAGGAACATGCAGGAAGTGGTGGCAAGGTGGAGTAGGGATGTTCAGAGACCGATTTCTGAGCGTATTCTAATAGCATCACTTGTAGGGATAACTCGGATGGTGCATAGTGCGGAGCTACAGGAGTGCCATTTCAGAACAGTGCACAGAGCCTGTTTCTCTCAAAAAAGGGCATTTCATGTGGGGGTGGTGGATACAGACCAATGTCAAAAATGTGCGCAGGAGGGCTCTTCTTTCTTGCATTGCATGTGGCAGTGCAGATACATCAGAATGTTTTGGTCGGCTCTCTCCAGTTTTTTCCGCAAGGTATTAGGGTATCCAATAGTTCTCACACTTCAGAAGGTGATGTTCAGCTCTAGTAATCTGTGGGGAGCTGGAATGCAAGGGGAGCGGAATGTTTTGAGCAAGGTATGTATACTAGGGAAGAAATGCATCCTTAACCACTGGGTATCGGACAGACCTCCCTCCTACTGGTACTGGATGAACAAATTGCATCATCTCATGCTATGGGAATCTTATGGGGCATGGCTCTCACCCAGAAGGCGGCAGAAATTCTTAGTAGTATGGGGGGCTTATTTAAATAAGGTATCCCCAATGGCACACAGTCAAGTCTTGAATGGTCTTCCGTGGGGAGTCCAGTAGAATATAGAAAGCTGGGGAATGGGGTACGCATGCAGGATTGGGGAGAGAGGGTAGGGTAAGAAGGAATAATGGGATTTAGGTAGGGCGGAGGGAGGAAGGAAGGGAAGAGGGAGGGAAATAGGGGGAGGGTTATTGGCTCTTAAGTATTGGTTGAAATTTTCAAATTTTACAGTTACTGCTTAGTTGTGATGAAAGGGTTGTGAAGAGTTGACATTTATTAATTCCCCGTTCGCAGGGATCAGTTAAAAAAAAAAAAGAGAAAATATATGATTGGAGAGTCTTGCTTTTCTAATAAAGGTGGAAGGAGGGAATTGGTGAATTAGGAGCTTAAATGTTTAGTAGTTATAGGAAAGAAGGAGGGTGATAGGATATATTATAAAAAGTTGAGATCAATGTACAGTATGTGGGCGCAGTGAATGACACTATGGTTAATATCTGTATGGCTTTAAGGTGACTGTGTATTGCTGTGTTATGCTCGATGATAAAATTGTTAAATATAAAACATTTAATAGTTCTGGGATTACTGTATTGTTTTCTCAGTAATATGTATAAAAAACTATTTTGATAAATAATTTCTGAGTTATCATCTCTTTCAGAATTGTGCATTAAAACTGCTAGTGTCCAGTGTGAATAATGAAATTTATATGTTTATTTTTCTTTTTTTACATAGCGTATTGGAGATGGAAAGTAACGGCAGTTGGCACCCGCATTAAATATCCTTCTGGATAGCACCATCCGAGAACTCAGGATGAATGGGGATATGCCTCATGTTCCCATCACTACTCTTGCAGGGATGCTAGTCTCACAGATTGTAAGTAAATATATATATTTTTAAATATCTTTATTCGGGTTCTCAACAGTACAACACCATTTGCAATATGATACAAAATGCAAGGACTAGATAAACCAGAATACAACACTCAATTTCACATGAACTAATCTTCCAATAGCCCATACAGACATATCCTTTAGCAACATAACTAAAAAACAAACAACTAGCCCAACTAAGAACACCTTTACCTTTTCTTAATGCTCCCCCCCTTCCCTCCCCCTTCCTCATCCCTCCCCCCCAGGACCAGTTGTAAATTCCAGTTTCTTCCACCCTTCCCTCCTGTACTTTCCCTTCTACCCTTCCCGATTAGCTCAAAGTGTTACTCTATCCCCCCCCCCCTTACACTTTAGTTTCCAATCAACCGTTTGCTCCACCACAACTTCACACGTTTAGTATCAAACTATTCCTTGTCATCAAGCAGATGAATCCATTACGAGTGGGTTGTGGCCATCAACCAGCAGGGGGAGATAGAGAGCACTGAAAAACCATAGTGCCTCATGGCCAGCTAGCTCCATCTGCCTCTTCAGTATTCTCTATCTCCCCAGCAGGGTGGTTGCAGCTTGTTCAAGCTCCTTCAGAAAATCTGCCTGGGGTGGCTCCTGTGCTTTTGCCAGTTGTAGCAGGGGTCTTGTGGCTGATGGTGCCCACTTTAAAGGCAAATAGGTTAGCCCTTTCCCTGCCGTACCCGGCCCCCGATGTGGAAGTAGACAAATAGGCAAGCCCTGTCCCTGTCTTTGCCCACGCTGTGGATGCAGACACATAGGTTCGCCCTTTCCCTGCCTTTCCCACGCTACTGATCCTCCGGAGTTGGAAATTTGCCTCTTTCGCTGTTGCCTCAAACTTTCCTCACAGCATTAAAAAAAAAAAAAAAAAGTTGCGTTGCGCTTTGGCGCTGCGACCCCAGAAAAGAGGTTTTCTTCTGATTGTGCAGTGTGACTGGAGCTCGGTCTGGTGAGGTAAGAGCATTTTGTAGCTCTTCCGGGGAGGGCCCACGTTCGGGACGATTTTGGCGTGAATCTGCCATTTTGAATTTCCGCCATTTTCGGCGATGGCTGCTGAGAAAGTAAAGCGCTGTTCCGTTTGTGGCAAGCGGAAATCTGCAGCGGGGCTCTGTAAGGCGTGCTTTTCGGATGGTAGAGCCGGCCCGAGCATGGCGAGCGATGTTCCTTCCCGCTCCGTGGAGCTGGCAGCGGGCGCCATTTTGGAACAGCATGGCGCGACTCCCACTGAGGCGGAGGGGTTTGAGCCTGGAGGGGCGCCTGTGTAGAGGCTAATAAAAGAGCTGTTTCCCCTGGACTGGAACTGGGAGGCCAGGGTGAGCCATTTTCCCCTGAATTTGTTTTATTGCTGCATAATGCATACATGTTAAAAAGAGCTCTTCCGCAGGGGCCCTCTGTGGCCCTGCTTTCTGTATCCCCTCCAGTGGAGTGTGGGCCTGGATTGCCGTCAGGCGCGTTTTCCCCTGACAGATGGCCACAAGACAAGCGCAGAAGGGTGGATTCCCCCTTCAGAGAGTGGCACACTCCCTTTTACCCCCCCCCCGTGGTCGGGATGTGAGGACCCTGGCAGGCCTTCGTGGTCTGGAGAGCCAGAAGAAGGTGCAGGATTGCCACCGGATCCAGATGATCCTTCTGTGGTAAGGATTTTCCACCGCGATGAGCTGCCAGCGCTTATTACTGATGCCTTGCAGGTCCTCTCTATAGAAGACCCTGGGAGTACTGAGACCGCCTCCTGTAATCTGAGGATGGCAAGTACTAAGAAGCCTGCTCGAGCCTTTCCTTTGCATGACTCCATCCAAGAGCGTATCACGGCTCAATGGGCTGATCCCAAGGGGCCTTTGAAAGTCGCCAGGGCTATGGGGCAATTATACCCTCTAAGTGAGGAGCATTTGGCGCGCCTAGCAGTGCCTAAAGTGGATGCCCTAGTCACGGCTGTGACAAAGAAGACTATCCCAGTGGAAGGAGGAGTTGCCCTGAAGGACATGTAGGACCGTCGCCTGCAGGCAGCTATGAAACGGTCCTTTGAAATTTCAGGCCTATCCTTACAGACGTCTGCATGCAGCTGCTACGCTGCCCGAGCCTGCCTCGCTTGGTTACAACAGGCAGTGGAACAGCCCGGAGATGGAGCGGAGCCCCTTACGGAGGTGGCACCACAGATGGAGTCGGCCTTGTCATTTTTGGCTGACGCCCTTTATGATCTGGTCAGAGCTTCGGCTAAACAGATGGCTGTAGCGGTGGCGGCTCGCCGTCTTCTGTGGCTACGGCATTGGGCAGCTGACATGACCTCTAAGCAAAGGTTGGTGAAGTTGCCCTTTCAAGGCCTTCTCCTGTTTGGTGAGGAGTTGGAAAAAATTGTGAAAGGCCTGGGGGATGCCAAACCCCAGCGCTTACCCGAGGATAGGCCGTGGCCTTCTTCCAAGGGTCAGGTGGTTCCCTTCTCTTACAGACCTCGCTTCCGTGAAGCTAGAAGGTATCGCCCGGGGCTTTCTGCTGGGTTCAGTTCACGTGCCCGTTTTCAGCAGAGGAACTCCTTTCGCTCGGACAAATGTTCCGCAGCAGCAGGCTCAAGACCTGGAGTTCAAGGGCGACCCTCTCAATAATGGTGCGCCGGCCCCCTCCTCGATTCCTGTGATAGGAGGACGACTTTCCCTCTTTCTCGAGGAGTGGGCCAAGATTACCTCAGATCAGTGGGTCTTGGACCTGATCAGAGAAGGCTACAGAATAGAATTCAATGCCCCGATAAGAGACGTGTTTGTGGAGTCCCTATGCGGTTCTGCCGCCAAACGGGCGGCGGCAGAGGAGACCTTGCAAGGCTTGATTTACATTGGGACAGTTTCCCCCGTGCCTTCCGCCGAATGCGGCTCTGGCTGTTACTCCATTTACTTTGTGGTACCTTGAAAAGGAGGGTCTTTTCGGCCTATCCTGGACTTAAAGCAAGTCAACAAGTCTCTGAACGTGCAGCATTTTCACATGGAAACCCTGTGCTCCGTCATAGCGGCGGTACAGCCAGGAGAGTTTCTCACACGTCTCTGGACCTGAAAGAAGCTTACTTGCACATACCAATTTGGCCCTCGCACCGGAGGTTTCTGCGTTTTACGGTGATGGGAAAACATTTCCAGTTTCGGGCCTTGCCTTTAGGCCTCGCCACAGCTCCCCGAACCTTTTCCAAGGTAATGGTGGTAGTAGCTGCTTTTCTCAGGCGAGAGGGTATACGGGTTCACCCGTACCTAGACGACTGGCTCATCAGAGCAGACTCTGCAGAAGAGAGTCATCAGGTTACAGCCAGAGTGGTCTCAGTACTTCAATCTCTGGGCTGGGTTGTCAATATAGCCAAAAGTCACCTGATCCCCCTCTCAATCTCTAGAATATTTGGGGGTCCGGTTCAACACAGCCTCGGGGATGGTCTTCCTACCCGAGCAAAGGCAGTGCAAGCTTCAGAACCAGGTCCGTCTGCTCCTGAGGATGCCTCGCCCGCGAGCTTGGGACATAGTCCAGCTGTTGGGGTCAATGACGGCCACTTTGGAAGTGGTGCCTTGGGCGAGAGCGCACCTGAGACCTCTGCAGTGTTCCCTGCTTCAACGGTGGTCTCCAATATCTCAGGATTATCAATGCAGACTCATGTGGCTCCCTGCGGCCCGTTTCAGTATGGAGTGGTGGCTCTCAGACAGAATGCTGTGGCGAGGAATGCCGCTAGCGCTCCCCAATTGGTGCCTGGTGGTAACAGATGCCAGCCTGAAGGGCTGGGGTGCACATTGCCGGGGAAGGCATGCCCAGGGTCTTTGGACACCCAAGGAGTCGAAGTGGTCCATCAATCGCTTGGAGTTGAAAGTGATTTTCCAGGCGCTTCTGGCCTTTCAATTGACCCTGGAAGGATTGGCTGTCAGAGTTCTGTCAGACAACACGACAGCGGTGGCCTACATACATTGCCAAGGAGGCGCTCAGTGCATAGCACTAGCAGCGCAGGCCGCGCAGATTTGCCACTGGGCCGAGCTTCATCTGTCAGCAGCTCATATTGCAGGTCAGAACAACGTGCAAGCCGATTATCTGAGCAGGAATCAAATCGACCCAGTGGAATGGGAACTTGCAGATGAAGTATTCCTGCAGATATGTTACAAATGGGGCAAGCCCGTAATGGATCTTATGGCGTCAAGCACAAATGCCAAAGTCCCGTGCTTCTACAGCAGATGGAGAGGTCCTCGCTCGGCAGGGTTGGATGCCTTGGCTCAACCCTTGCCTCAGGGCCTCTGTATGTGTTCCCTCCGTGGTCCTTGATAGGGCGAGTACTCCTGCGGATTCGGCTCCACCAAGGAAAGGTGGTTCTCATTGCCCCGGATTGGCCCAGGAGGACGTGGTATGCGGACCTCCGGCGGTTGCTGGTAGAGGATCCCCTGCCGTTATCTCTAGTACCGAACGTGTTGTCACAGGGCCCAGTGACCATGGAGGACGCCTGCCGCTTTGATTTTACGGCATGGCTATTGAGGAGGGCGCAATTGAGAGACAAGGGATATTCCAGTAAAGTCATTTCCACTCTCTTACAGGCCCGCAAGTGTTCCACTTCTGTGGCTTATACCAGGATTTGGCGCTAGTTTGAGGCTTGGTGTGCTTCTAAAGCGATCACACCCATGTGGGCTTCTGTCTCACCGATACTTGACTTTTTGCAGGATGGTTTACAAAAGGCTTGGCCTATAATTCCCTGCAGGTTCAAGTGGCAGCCTTAGCATGTTTTCGAGGGGAAGGTCGCTGGCCTCTCTCTGGCTGCTTGCCCGGATGTGACACGGTTTCTTAGAGGGGGTGCTTTGGCTCCGTCCTCCCGTGCGGGCTCCGTGTCCCGGCCTGTAACCTGGGGTTAGTTTTAAAGGTCCTTCAGTGTTCACCCTTCGAGCCGCTGAGGCGAGCTTCAGAGAAGGCTGTGACTCTAAAGACAGTCTTTTTGGTGGCCATTACATCGGCGAGACGGGTGTCTGAGCTCCAGGCACTGTCCTGTCGAGACCCATTTCTGCAATTCTCAGAGTCCGGAGTAACGGTATGTACTGTGCCTTCCTTCCTGCCTAAGGTGGTTACAGCGTTTCACCTAAACCAGCCTATTTATCTGCCCTCCTTTACTAGGGAGGAGTTTCTGGAATCTTTTGGGCAGTTGCACCTTCTGGATGTGCGCAGGGCTCTGTTGTAGTATCTGCAGATGTCTAATGCTTTCAGGACCTCTGATCACCTTTTTGTATTGTTGTCAGGTCCTCGCAGAGGGTCTCCAGAGTCTAAAGCCACTATAGCCCGTTGGCTTAAGGAAGACATTTTTTCTGAATATCTGCTATCTGGCCGGCCTCCGCCTGACGCCTTTAAGGCACATTCCACAAGAGCGATTTCTTCCTCTTGGGCTGAGACGGGAGCACTCTCTCTTCAAGTGCAGCTACTTGGGCTTCTAAGCTCTCTTTTGCCCATCATTACAGGCTGGATGTGGCTGTCAGGAGGGACGCGCTTTTTGGAGCACAAGAGCTTGCGCGTGGTGTGGCTTGTTCCCACCCTATTTAGGGATTGCTTTGATACATCCCATTCATAATGGATTCATCTGCTGCTGCTGGCCAATTTACTTTCCTTTAGTCACAGCAGATGAATCCATGATCCTTCCCTGATTGACTCTGTTCTATGTTCAGTTTTTCCTGCAGACATGTTCCCTCATTGGGAGAAGTTGGAAAACAGTCTTCAGGATTTCTGTTCTACTACAGGAGGTTGAGTTTGTCCCTCCTTTGTGTTATTGCTCCTGTTCTGGGGCGTTTGTTCGCTGTGAGGAAAGTTCATGTTATGCTACTTTGCGGTTTAATACTGCTTTGGTAGTTTCAAAATACTGAGAGGCAGATGGAGCTAGCTGTCCTAGAGGCACTATGGTTTTCAGTGTTCTCTATCTCCCCCTGCTGGTAGGTGGACACAACCCATTCGTAATGGATTCATCTGCTGTAACTAAAGGAAAGAAAATTACTAAGGTAAGAACCTAATTTTCCGATATTCGAGGTGCGGTTGCACTATGGAATGATACAAAGGCATTATAACATCCTCATTTTTGTTGTAGAGAAGTCCAGTCTGGCAGCCCCTGTGCTGCTTTGGAGGAAGTACGTCTCCTAGAAGGAGAGCATCACCCTGGTGAAGTAGGAAGTACTCTTTTAGCCAGGACTTGGCCATCAGGGATGCCTATCCTCTTGCACTGAGGATTTGTCTCCTAATAACTGCCCAGGTGGGAAGGGTTTTAAGACAGCTGTTGTAGTTGGTGATTTGATCATTAGGTGGACGTGAGGATCGCCTGGTCACTTGCCTACCTGGTGTGATGGTGTATCTATCAAGTGTCATCTAGACAGGATCTTAGATAGTGCTGGGGAGGAGCTTGCTGTCTTGGTATATGCCGGTACCAGGGACATAGGAAAATGTGGGAGGGAGGTTCTGGAAACCAAATTTAGTCTCTTAGGTAGAAAGTTCAGATCCTCCAGGGTTGCATTTTCAGAAATGCTCCCAAAAGGCAGGCAGAGCTCTGAAGTCTCAATGCGTGGTTGAGACGATGGTACAGGGATGAGGGATTTGGATTTGTAAGGAACTGGGCAGCATTCTGGGAAAGAGGGAGACTGTTCCTAAAGGGATGGAACCAGGCTACTGGTGCTTTTAAAAAGGAGATAAACAACTTTTAAACTAGAATTGGGGTGGGGGGGGGGGAGCCACCCGTCACCCAGGCGCACATGGTTCAGTGTGGATAATCCTTGAAACGGATGCTATTGGAGCAGGACATTTAGGAAATCCTAGTTGAGGTTTCAACAATGCTGAAAGTAATCCAGGTGTGCTTAATGAGAAAGCAGAATAAAGTATGCACATTATCCCCTTTAACTTCTAAGCAGCTTGTAGATCCAAGGAAAAAACACAATTTGAAGTGCCTGTATACAAATGCTAGAAGCCTAAAAAATAAGATTGGAGAGTTAAGAGCATATAGCACTAAATGACGAGGTAGATATAATAGGCATCTCAGAGACTTGGTGGAAAGAGGACAATCAATGGAACACTGTGTTAATAGGGTACAAATTGTATTGCAGTGATAGGATCAAATTGGGGGGAGGGGTTGCGCTATATATTAGAGGTAATTGAGTCAAATAAAATATTCTGCATGAAACAGCAGTTCTGAATTATTATGGATAGAAATTTTATGTGTAAAGGGAAGGAGTATACTTGTACTGGGACAGAATGAACACACAGATGAAGAAATGTTTACAGAGATTAGGAAAGCTGGCAAATTGTGCAACATTATAATAATTGGTGATTTTAATTACTCCGATATTGACTGGATAAATGTTAAATCAGGTAGTGCCAGGGAGATAAAATATCTAGATGTAATAAACAACCTTCTTGGATCAACCGGTCCAGGAACGGACGAGGGGGAGCCATTTTGGATCTGTCCTTGGTGACGTGCAGGGCATAGTGTGAGAGGTGGTGGTGTTGGGTCCCCTGGGAAACAGTGATCATAACTTGATAGGTTTGAGCTGCTATCTGGGATGAACCTGTAAAGGAAATCTACTGTAGCTGCATTTAATTTTCAAAAGGGCGTCTACAATAACATGAGGAAAATGGTTAAAAAGAAGCTAAAAGGATTGACTTCTAAGGTTAGGACACTAAAAAGGTGTGAGCAAAATCTAAATAAATAAATAAATAAATTAGGTGTGGAGATTATTCAAAAATACTATCTTGGAAGCCCAGACCAGATGCATTCCACGTATTTGCAAAAGTGAAAAGAAGAGAAAACGACTGCTAGCGTGATTAAAAGGTGAAATAAAAGATATTACAGCCAATAGATTGTCCTTCAAAGAATGGAAAAAGGACCCAAATGAAGAAAATAAGAAGCAACATAAGCAATGGCAAGTCAGATGCAAAACATTAATAAAGAATGCTAAAAGAACATGAAGAGAAACTTGCCGCAATGGCTAAAACTCACAGTAACAACTTTTTCAGGTACATCATTAGCAGGAAACCTGCAAGGGAGTCCGTGGGACTGTTAGATCACGAAGAAGCAAAAAGGACACTCGGGGAGGACAAGGCCATAGCGGAGTAACTAGATAAATTCTTTGCATTTGTCTTTATGGAAGAAGATGTAAGAGATCTGCCTGTACCGGAAGTGGTTTTCAAGAGTACATAAGTAATGCCACACTGGGAAAAGACCAAGGGTCCTTAGAGCCCAGCATCCTGTCCACGACAGTGGCCAATCCAGGCCAAGGGCACCTGGCAAGCTTCCCAAACGTACAGACATTCTATACATGTTATTCCCGGAATTGTGGATTTTTCCCAAGTCCATTTAGTAGCGGTTTATAGACTTGTCCTTTAGGAAACCATCTAACCCCTGATGAATCAGAGGAACTGAAAGAAATCTAGGTGAACCTAGAAGATGTACTGAGCCAAATTGACAAATTAAAGAGTTAGTAAATCACCTTTGACCGGATGGCATACATCCAAGGGTACTCAAAGAACTCAAGCATGAAATTGCAGATCTGCTGTTAGTAATATGTAACCTGTTGTTAAAATCGTCCATAGTACCTGAAGATTGGAGGGTGGTCAACGTGACGCTGATTTTTAAAATGGTTTCAGGGGTGATCTGGGAAATTAGACCGGTAAGCCTGTCGTCAAGTGCCGGGCAAAATAGTGTAAACTATTATAAAGAATAAAATATCAGAAGACATAGACAAACATAGGTTAATGGGAGAGAGTCAGCATGGGTTCAGCCGAGGGAAGTCTTGCCTCACCAGTTTGCTTCATTTCTTTTAAGGCATGAACAAACGTGGATAAAGGTGAGCCGGTTGATATAGTATATCTAGATTTTCAGAAAGCATATGATAAAGTTCCACATGAGAGACTCCTGAGAACATTAAAGAGTAATGGGATAGGAGGCATGGTTCTTGTGTGGATTAGGAATTAGTTATTGGACAGAAAATAGAGGGTAGGGTTAAAAGGTCTTCTCAGAGGACAAGCAGGCTGCTTGTTCTCACTGATGGGTGATGTCAACGGCAACCCCTCTGATCGGAGATCTTCACTAGCAACAACGTTTGCTAGCCCTCGCGTGCGCATGCACGATGCTCATGCGCGACTGTCTTCCCGCCCGAACGCGAGCGTGCTCGCCAGTCTTCTTTTTTTCCGCAGCTCAAGACGGCTGTTTATGGTCGTTCTGTGCCTCAAGGAGACCCCTCGTGCGTTTTTCGCCGCTTTCTTCCGTTTGGAAGTGGTCGGAAAGTCTTCCGCTTGTGTTTTCTTCGTCTTCTAAAAAAAAAAAAGTCTTTTCTAGTGTTTTTCTCGTTAAGTTTCCTTTCATCTTCGGAAGCGGCCTTTTTGGGCACCCGTACGGGTTGTTTTCCCTGTTTTTGGTGCCCTTTTTTGTCATCATCGCGAATTTTGATTTTGTCGGCGTGATTTTTCCGCCCATGTCATGGAAGCCTGCCAGCGGCTTCAAAAAGTGCACGCGGTGCAGCCGGACAATTTCGCTCACTGATAGGCACGTTTCGTGTCTTCAGTGTCGGGGGGCCGGTCATCGTCCCCAAGCCTGCACTCTTTGTCTTCTGCTGAAGAAGAGGACTCAGGCGGCGAGATTGGCTCAGTGGAACCTTTTGTTTGGAGCCTCGTCCGGTTCTTCGACTCCTGCGGTACCGAGGTCATCGGAGGTATCGATTTCAGAAGGTGCATCGTCATCAGGCGCGCAGGTGAGGGCTGTCCATTCCCCTGTTGGTAGCGGTGAGCTCTCGAGTAGGTCTCCGCCTGTCTCGAGAGCTCCTGCGGTACAGGCCCCCCGGGATCGACTTGTTTCGGACCCGGCCCCGAGGAGGCGTTTGGATTCAACGTCCTCCTCTTCGGTACCGGGAGGTTCCTGTGACCTGCTTCATGTGAAAGCAAAGAAGCATGGTCACTGGTCGCCTTCCTGTCGCGGTACCGAGAGCTCCGGGTCACCGGTGGATTCGGCACCCACTAAGCGTCGGCGCCGGGAGGACCGCTCGCACTCCATAGAAGAGATGTCGATGCCCTCTACTGTGGACAGCCCGGTACCGCCTCCGCGTCCCGGACAGATTCTGAGGTCGTCGCCGGTACCGGACCCCTTGCCTTTCTCGACAGCAGAGCCTCCCGGCCATCTTTCCAGGGATCCTGGAAGAACTGTTACGCCTTTCCGCTCCGGTACCGGGGGTGCTTGCACTGCCGGTGCCGTTGAGAGAGGCGAAGGCTGCCTCCTCGCCTGTCATGAGGTCCCCCGGTCCTGGTACCGCTTGCTGTACCTACATCGGCGGCCTCCCAGGCTGACTCCCCCATGACATCGATGGAGGGAGCTTCATCGCCGCCGGTGCGGGAGTTTTTCTCTCTGCATACCCACCGTGGCCATGTTTCCACGGAGTAGAGATGGGCCCGGCTTCGGACTGAAGTTCATGAACTGGTGTCCGATACCGATGATGAGGCCTCATGGGAAGCAGAGGAGGACATGAGATATTTCTCTGACGAGGAGTCTTGCGGTCTTCCCTCTGATCCTACTCCCTTTCCTGAAAGGCAGCTTTCTCCTCCTGAGAGTCTGTGTTTTGCGGCGTTTGTCCGGAAAATGTCTACAGCCATTCACTTCCCTGTGGTCACGGAGGATGAGCCAAGGGCCGAGATGTTTGCGTTTTTGGACTATCCTTCGCCACCTAAGGAATCGTCCACTGTACCCATGCATCATGTCCTCAAATAGACATTGCTGGCGAACTGGGCGAAGCCGCTAACTAATCCCCACATTCCCAAGAAGCTAGAATCCCAGTATCGGATCCATGGGGACCCAGAGTTAATGCGGACTCGTTTGCCTCATGACTCTGGTGTGGTGGATCTGGCCCTTAAGAAGGTCAAGAGTTCTAGGGAGCCCCTGGGCCGTGACTGTAGAACCTTGGACTCTTTTGGGCGGAAGGCCTACCATTCTGCAATGCTCATTTCCAAAATCCAGTCCTACCAGCTCTACACGAGCATTCATATGCGGAACAATGTGCGGCAGTTGGCAGACTTGGTGGATAAGCTCCCTTCTGAGCAGGCCAAGCCTTTTTAGCAGGTGGTCAGGCAGCTGAAGGCGTGTCGTAAATTCCTGGCCAGGGGTGTTTACGATACTTTTGATGTCGTGTCCAGGGCTGCTGCTCAAGGTGTGGTGATGCGCAGACTCTCATGGCTGCGTGCCTCCGACCTGGAGAATAGGATCCAGCAGCAGATTGTGGATTTTCCTTGCCGGGTGGATAATATTTTTGAGGAAAAGGTTGAACAGGTGGTGGAACAACTCCACCAGCGGGACACCGCTTTCGACAAATTCTCCCACCGGATGACTTCAGCATCTACCTCATCAGGTAGGTGCTTTTATGGGGGAAGGAGGACTGTTCCCTATTCTAGTAAGCGTAGGTACAATCCTCCCTCTCGCCAGCCTGCTGCCCAGGCTAAACCCCAGCATGCTCGTTCCCGTCAACAGCGTGCACCTCAACAGGCCCCTGCAGCTCCCCAGCAAAAGCAAGGGACGGGTTTTTGACTATCTCCAGCAGAGCATAGCCGAAATCAAAGTGTCCGTGTCGGACGATCTGCCGGTCGGGGGGAGGTTAAAGTTTTTCACCAAAGGTGGCTTCTCATAACCTCTGACCAGTGGGTTCTCCAAATAGTCCGGCTAGGATACTCCCTCAATTTGATCTCCAGACCTCCAAATTGCCCACCGGGAGCTCAATCCTTCAGCTTCCGCCACAGGCAGATACTTGCAGAGGAACTCTCCGCCCTTCTCAGTGCCAATGCGGTCGAGCCCGTGCCACCGGGGCAGGAAGGGTTGGGATTCTATTCCAGGTACTTTCTTGTGGAAAAGAAAACAGGGGGGATGCGTCCCATCCTAGACCTAAGGGCCCTGAACAAATATCTGGTTCGAGAAAAGTTCAGGATGCTTTCCCTGGGCACCCTCCTTCCCATGATTCAGGAAAACGATTGGCTATGCTCTCTGGACTTAAAGGACGCTGACATTCGCATCCCGATACTGCCAGCTTACAGGCAGTATCTTCGATTCCATCTGGGAGTGCATGTGTTCCCTTATCTCGACGATTGGCTGGTGAAGAACACCTCTGAGGCAGGAGTTCTACAGTCCATGCAGAGACTATTCGACTCTTGGAGCTACTAGGGTTTGTGATAAATTATCCAAAGTCCCACCTTCTTCCAGTCCAGAAACTAGAATTTATAGGAGCACTACTGGACTCTCAGACGGCTCGTGCCTACCTCCTGGAAGCGAGGGCCGACACTCTTCTGTCTCTTGTTTCCTGGGTGCGGGCGTCTCAGCAGATCACTGCTTGGCAGATGTTGAGATTGCTTGGCCACATGGCCTCCACAGTGCATGTGACTCCCATGGCCCGCCTTCACATGTGATCATCTCAATGGACCCTAGCTTCTCAGTGGTACCAAGCTGCTGGGGACTTCGAGGACGTAGTCCTGCTGTCCACGAGTTTTCTCCAGTCCCTGCATTGGTGGACAATTCAGTCCAATTTGACTCTGGGACGTCCTTTCCAAATTCCTCAGCCACAAGGTGCTGACGACGAATGCCTCTCTCCTGGGGTTGGGAGCTCATGTCGATGGGCTTCCCACCCAAAGGAGTTGGTCTCTTCTGGAAAAAGGTTTGCAGATCAACCTCCTGGAGTTGCGAGCTGTCTGGAATGCTCTAAGGGCTTTCAGGGATCGGCTGTCCCAACAAATTATCCAAATTCAGACAGACAATCAGGTTGCCATGTATTACATCAACAAGCAGGGGGGCACCGGATCTCGCCCCGTGTCAGGAGGCCGTCAGAATGTGGCTTTGGGCTCGCCGGAACGGCATGTTTCTTCAAGCCACGTATCTGGCAGGCGTAAACAACAATCTGGCCGACAGATTGAGCAGGATAATGCAACCTCACGAGTGGTCGCTCAATTCGAGAGTGGTACGCGAGCTCTTCCAAGTGTGGGGCACCCCCTCGGTGGATCTCTTTGCCTCTCGAGTCAACCACAAGGTCCCTCAGTTCTGTTCCAGACTTCAGGCCCACGGCAGGCTAGGGTCGGATGCTTTTCTCCTGGATTGGGGGGAAGGCCTCCTGTATGCTTATCCTCCCATACCTTTGGTGGGGAAGACTCTGCTGAAACTCAAGCAAGATCGAGGCACCATGATTCTGATCGCTCCGTTTTGGCCGCTTCAGATCTGGGTCCCTTTTCTTCTGGAGTTGTCCTCCGAAGAACTGTGGAGATTGGAGTGTTTTCTAACCCTCATTACTCAGAATGAGGGGGCTCTTCTGCATCCCAGCCTCCAGTCCCTGGCTCTCATGGCCTGGATGTTGAGGGTGTAGATTTGCCTCTTTGGGTCTCTCCCGTATCTTGCTTGGTTCCAGGAAAGATTCCACTAAGAAGAGTTACTTTTTCTCTGGCGGAGGTTTGCCGTCTGGTGTGACAGCAAGGCCCTAGATCCTCGCTCGTGTCCTTCACAGACCCTGCTTGAGTACCTTCTACACTTGTCTGAGTCTGGTCTTAAGACCAACTCTCTGTAAGGGTTCATCTTAGTGCGATTAGTGCATACCATTACTGTGTGGAAGGTAAGCCGATCTCAGGACAGCCTTTAGTTGTTCGCTTTATGAGAGGTTTGCTTTTGTCAAAGCACCCCATCAAACTTCCTACCGTGTCATGGGATCTTAATGTTGTTCTCACCCAGCTGATGAAAACTCCTTTTGAGCCACTGGATTCCTGCTATCTGAAGTACTTGACCTGGAAGGTCATTTTCTTGGTGGCAGTCACTTCAGCTTGCAGAGTCAGTGAGCTTCAAGCTTTGGTAGCTCATGCTCCTTATACTAAATTTCATCATAACAGAGTAGTCCTCCGCACTCACCCTAAATTCTTGCCGAAGGTGATGTCGGAGTTCCATCTGAACCAGTCAGTTGTCTTGCCAAAATTCTTTCCCCGTCCTCATACCCGCCCTGCTGAACGTCAGCTGGACACATTGGACTGCAAGTGAGCATTGGCCTTCTACCTGGAGCGGACAAAGCCCCACAGACAGTCCGCCCAATTGTTTATTTCTTTTGATCCCAACAGAAGGGGAGTGACTTTCGGGAGACGCACCATATCCAATTGGCTAGCAGATTGCATTTCCTTCACTTACGCCCAGGCTGGGCTGACTCTTGAGGGTCATGTCACAGCTCATAGTGTTAGAGCCATGGCAGCGTCGGTGGCTCACTTGAAGTCAGCCACTATTGAAGAGATTTGCAAGGCTGCGACGTCATCCGTCCACACATTCACATCGCATTACTGCCTTCAGCAGGATACCCGACGCGACAGTCAGTTCGTGCAGTCGGTGCTGCAGAATCTTTTTGGGGTTTAGAATCCAACTCCACCCCCCGTAGGCTCATTTTTATTCTGTTCCAGGCTGCACTCGCAGTTGAATAAGTTTAGGTCAATCTCAGTTATGTCCTTGCCGTTGCGATGCCCAATTGACCAATGTTTATTGTTTTGAGTGAGGCTGGGGGCTAGGGATACTCCATCAGTGAGAACAAGCAGCCTGCTTGTCCTCGGAGAAAGCGAAAGCTACATACCTGTAGAAGGTATTCTCCGAGGACAGCAGGCTGATTGTTCTCAGCAACCCGCCCACCTCCCTTTTGGAGTTGTGTCTTCCCTTGTCTTTGCTATTTACTGGACTGGCGAGCACGCTCGTGCGCATGCGCATCATGCATACGCACGCGAGGGCTAGCAAACGTTGCTAGGTGAAGATCTCCGATCAGAGGGGCTGCTGTGGACGTCACCCATCAGTGAGAACAATCAGCCTGCTGTCCTTGGAGAATACCTTCTACAGGTATGTAGCTTTCGCTATTTCTGTCAATGGAGTAGGGTGAAAAGTGGAATGCTGCAAGGATCGGTACTGGGACCGGTGCTATTTAACATATTTATAAATGATGTGGAAATCAGAACGACGAGTGAGGTTTTTGAATTTGCGGATGTGACAAAACTGTTCGTGTGGACTGTGAAATATTACAGGAAGACCTTAGGAAATTGGAAGACTGGGCATCCAAATGGCAGATGAAATTTAATGTGGAAAAGTGCAAGGTGATGTACATTGGAAAGAATAATCCATTACCTGATGCTAGGGTCCACCTTCAGGGTCAGCACTCAAGAAAAAGATTTAGGGGTCTTTGTAGATAATATACTGCAATCTTCTGCTCAGTGTGCAGCAGCCAAAAAAATCAAACAGGTTGCTAGGAATTATTAGGAAAGGGGTGATGAATAAGACCAAAAATACCTTTATCGCTCCATGGTGCGACTGCATCTTGAGTGTTGCATTCAGTTCTGCTTTCCGTATCTGAAAAAAAAGAAGATTCAAAGAAGAGCAACCAAAATGATAAAGGGGATGGAACTTCTCTCGCATGGGGAAAGGCTAAAGAGGTTAGGGCTCTTCAGCTTGCAGAAGAGATGGATGGCAGCATGTAAGTGACATTGGCATTTTTGGGGAAAATGTTAGCAGAGGCAGAAGCAGCCCATGCAGAGCAGTACCCAAAGGAGGATTTTGGATATTAGCAGTGACAGTGGGTGCCCAAAGACAGAGGAGGATTGGAAGTAGCAGCCTTAGCCTGAAGTCAGAAGATTGGGAGCAGCAACGAGGCAAAGCAGAAGTGGCTTAGACAGAGAAACGGGCCGGGTGGAGCAAGCTGCAGAAGAGTCTTCTGTTTTCTTGGTAAGATCTTTTTTAAAATGTAAAAAAGCCCGTTTGGTGGGAGGTGAGAGAGGACAGGAGGAGATAGAAACTACTGGAAATATATTTTTAAATACTGATTTGAAAATCTGATTTGTTTTTTTTTTTTTGGATTTATTATAGTTCACACATTGCCCAAACCATAGACAAAATATTTAAACCAGTTGTAATCTTCTTTTGGTGTTTTTCTTTGCAATACCATAGTAACATACATAGTAAATGACGGCAGGTAAAGACCTGTACGGTCCATCCAGTCTGCCCAACAAGATAAACTCATTTACATGGTATGTGATACTTTATTTGCATACCCGAGTTTGAGTTGTCCTTGCCTTTCTCAGGGCACAGACCGTAGAAGTCTGCCCAGCACTGTTCTTGTACTAAGTTCTGAAGCTAATGTCGAAGCCCCATAAAATTTACACTCCTCCTAGTGCTCAAGCTGACTCTGGAAAGAGCCTCTTACCTGCTGTTTCAGATGGGTAAGAGACTAGGGAAAGTCAGGGAGATTCCCTCTGCCCCAGGCAATAACCCCCCCCCCCCCCCCCCGCTGCTGGAGTCCACCCCTCGGAGACCCACATTGTTGAAGGGGCTTCTTTGAGCCCTGTCCCAGGTACAGCACCACCCCAACCAGGAAGAGAGAGCTTTGTGTCGAGTCAGGTGAAAGGAGCATTCAGGGAGGGAACTTACTCGAAGCTGGAACAAATGCTGTAAGCTTGAATATTCCAGAGGAAAGCTCTACTCCTGCTGTGACTGGTGAGTATCCTGGAACAAGTTGTTAAAGCACCTCCACTGGTTTTTGAGGGGAAGTTGGAAAGACCTGCTATAGTGACATTAGAGTCACTTTGGGATTTAAATTCCACAACTCTCTCTGCTTTACAAACTATGATAGTAAAGAATTCTGAAACTATCAAGGTTTTGGCTGGGTCTATATTGAAACAATTACAAATTAATGATCTCCAAGCAGCAGAGGTAAAAACCCTCTCTGGCAAACTTGAAAAAATGGAAATCGTGGAGCAGTCTTTGATTAAAGAAAGGAATTTTGCCTCTAAACGCTTGGAATATTTGAAGAATCAATCAAAGAGACTTAATCTAAGAATTATGTTTTAATTCGTTTTTATTAACAGATTCAGTAAATATTGTACATGTTCCAGTTTCTCAACTCAGACATTTCCGCCTCCGTCACTTACATGTACATCAAATATATCAACCTGATTACAACTTTTATTTGTGAACATCCTACTCTATCTCCCCATTCCCCCCCCCTTCTTCCGCCCTCCCCCCTTATCCCATCCCTACCAGGGTCGCTCTCACTCCAAATTTCTTTCCAATGTCCTATGTTTACATGTTTAACAAATAACTCCTTGCTGCTGGCGTTAATGTATTCCACAGCGGGCTCCAGCGCTGTGTGAATGCTTTTTTGTACCCCTGTGGTTGCTTGTTCATTTCCAATCTTTCAAATCGCATGAGCTCTATCATACCTCCCCGCCAGTGCTGTACTGAGGGCCTCTTCGGAACTAACCAATGCTGTAGAATAGCTTTTTTCCCAAAAATTATAGTTCGTAAAGCAAATTGCTGCATTCCTCTTGGAGTAGGCCGTGGTAGCCTCAGGTCGCCAAACAATATTCCAGGTTGTGGTCTCCACGTCACATTCCAAATTTTTGAAATCTCTTGCAGTAATAATCTCCAAAAGTTCCGGATGTGGGGGCATGTCCAAAACATGTGTCCCAGCTCTGCGCCCTCCAACCCACACTTGGGGCAAGCACCATCTGGGGAGAGACCCATGTGGAAAGCACGCCGTGGTGGAACATGCGCTCTCAGCACTACTTTATACTGCAGCTCCCAATGTCCCACAATTGTCGTGTAGTGTCTCATCCCCAAGACATGTTCCTTAATCGTTTCCTGCTTTATTATGACTCCCAAGTCCTCACTCCAGGTTACTGCCAGTTGTACATAATCCAACTCTGAGAAATTGTCCTTAATGTATCGATGATGATATGATAGTGGAACTTTCTGTTGTGCCCGGAAAGAGTAAGCCTCTGCTAGCTCCTCCTGTACGTCTTCTGTCAGGGACTCCCACGGCAGACTTTTAATATAATGATGTAATTGAGCATAGTAAAACTGGTCTGCTTGTTTCAGATTATATGTGCGCTTCAGCTCCTCAAATGCTTTTATGCGACCTTCCTCTGTAATCACATGTAATAAATATGTAATGCCTTTTGTCTTCCAATCTTGGAAAGTCTTATGCAACATTCCTGGAGCGAATTCTGGGTTACCCTGTACTGGTAAGTATGGTGTTACTGTAGGCTTGAAATGATAGATACGACAAATCCACTTCCATACCGCTTGGGCTGAGCTATAGATTCCAGTGTCTCTCAGTTCCCGTGCCATTTTTGCCCTCGGTGTTTGCACCACATAACCCAGATGTAAACCCTGCGCCATATGGCTCTCTATTGCTGTGGCTGAAAAATCTGATGTCCCTCTGTACCAATCGTTAATGTGGCGCATGCCACTGGCCACTGTTAGATGTCGAATGTTAAGGAGGCCCATGCCTCCGTATTCTTTCGGTGTCTGTAGTACTGCCAGTGGTATCCTGGCCCGCCTTCCATTCCACAGGAATCTTTGCAGAGCTTTATTTAACTTTTTTTCATCCTTGCGAGTCAAATACAGTGGTAGCACCTGAAACAAATATACCCATTTTGGCACAATCTTCATGTTGATCACAGCTATTCTACCTAGGAGTGAGAGCGGGTACCCCTGCCACATCTGCAGCTTCGTCTGTGTAACCCCCAATAAGGTGGCTACATTCCTCGTGTATATTTTTGTAAGATCATTTGTGATCAGTACCCCCAAATATTTAAATTCTTCCTTTCCCAACTGATGTTTAGGCTACCTTCCCATCTTCCCCTATCTTCCTGTAGCACTGACAATCCTGTGGACTTGTGTAAGTTTAGAGTAAATCCCGAGTGGTCCCCATACCGTGTAATAGTTCTCAACAGCACTGGGACTGATTGACCCGGGTCCCGAAGTATCACCAGGAGGTCATCGGCAAAAGCCAGTGCCTTTACCGCATAATCTCCCATATTCACTCCCCTTATCTGATCTTCGCACTTCAACTCCCTGAGTAGCGGCTCCAGGGTCAGAATGAACAACAAGGGGGAGAGAGGGCAGCCCTGCTGTGTGCCTCTGTGGATTCTGAATTCTGTGCTGCGGGTCCCATTAATAATCACGGATGCTCCTACCCCTTTGTATAAAGCCCTGATGGCTTCCTGAAACCAACCAGAAATCCCCATGTGATCCAACACCCCAAACATGAGTCCCCAATCAACTTTATCAAAAGCCTTTTCGGCATCAAGACTTAAAATCAGTGCAGGGGTGTTGGCCATAGTGCATTGCGCCATTGCCAGTAATAGCCTTCTAGTGTTTACCCCTGCTTGTCTCTGACGGACAAAGCCTACCTGCTCCTCGCCTATGATTCTAGGCAGTACCGGGGCCAACCGATTCGCTAATACTTTAGCAAGGATTTTTTGATCCACATTTATTAGGGATATGGGCCTATAAGAGTCTGCACGGTCACCTGGCTTCCCGGGCTTTTGGATCAAGGAGATCAAAGCCAAATTTTCTCCCTGCGGCAATGCACCCTGGCTGACAGTCTGATTATAATATTCCTGCAGTGCCCCAACCACCGGTTCCGGGAGGAGCCTATAGAATTCCCCTGAGAATCCATCCGGTCCTGGGGCCGAATGCAGTGGGAGACCCCTAATTACCTCTTGAATTTCTCTCCCTTGGATAGGTCTATTTAATAATTCTAGCTCATCAGGAAGCAGCTTAGGTAACTGCAGGGTGTTCAAGTATTCCTTAAGCTCTTTAGTAGTTGGGGTTGCATGCTTTCTATACAGGGTAGAAAAGTGTTGTACTATGATTTTTTTCAATTCCCTCACAACTGGTTTCTATCTTCCCTTGAGCTCCCTGCATAGTTGTTATGACTCGATTAGATTCCCATGTGCGCATTAATCTGCCCAGCATGGGGCCTGTTCTATTCCCATATTTTTGCAGTCTGTACTTCTGGTATAGTCTAGACCTAGTTGTTTTCTCATGTATGTGGGAGTTAACTGCTATCTGAATGGACCTCAAATGTTCCCTGGTGCCTGCCGTTTGCATACGGAGATGAGCTCTTTTAGCCCTTGCAAGTTGTGATTCTAAATTCAATAGCGCTCTAGCATTTTTCTTATTCTGTTTCTGAACAAAGGCTATGACTTCACCCCTCAGCACTGCCTTGGCAGCCATCCAGAACAACTTCGGGTTCTCTTTGTGTTCCACATTGAAGCTGGCGTATTCTTCCCATTTCTGAACTAGATATTCCCTGAACTCTCTGTCTGTGAACATGTACCCCGGGAAACGCCATCCCGTTCCTTTTTGGAAATGCGACGGCGCCTCTACTTCTACCCATACCATTGAATGGTCAGAAATCTCTTCAGGACCTATCTCTGATTGTGTGACCCCTGGGAATAGGTTTACCGCCATTAATATGTAATCAATTCTCGAATGCGTGCCATGGGCTCTAGACTGATGTGTAAAGTCTTTCTCATTTGGGTGCATTGCTCGCCAAACATCCACTACTCCCAGGGTCCGCATGAATATACTTAGCGCCCTTGCCCGTGGCCCCCCTTGCTTTGCTTCCTTTGGGTGAGTGCAATCTCTCTCTGGCTCTGCTACTAAATTGAAATCTCCTAGAAGTATAAGATTTTTATTGGGTACCCCCGAGCAGAGGTTTATTATCTTCTGGTAAAATTTTGGTTCATATACATTTGGCCCATACAATCCCAGTATCATGTATTGTTGACCGTATAACCATAGGCGAATGCCTATATATCGGCCCTGTGGATCCTTGGCTACAACTTCTGCTTTGGCTGCCAAACCTTTCCTTATTAGCAATGCAACTCCCCTCTTTCTACCCTCTGCAGAAGCGGAGTAAACCTCGCCCACCCACGCTCGCTTTAGCTTTGCATGTTCTTGCTCAGTTAATCGAGTTTCCTGTAAACATGCAACGTCCGCCTCATGGCGTTTTAGAGCTGCAAGGATTTTGGCCCTTTTTACTGGTGAAGTGATCCCACCTACGTTCCATGTAATGAATCTTGCCTTTTTACCCGGCATCCTTGTATATTAATTTGTACAGCTTCAGATATCTTTTTTTTTTTCTCCTGGCCTCGGAAGCCCAGCCTCCCTCCAAGGCCTTTCCAATGTGGTGACCCTATATCAACTAGCCAGCTTGTCCTACCCTTCAGCCTTAGTTCCTGAAGTGTTGTGACCCCGGTCCCCCCCTCCCGCCCACCCCTCCATAGGCCCTCCCATGTGTGACCCCCCCTCCTCCTGATCCCCATTCTCTCCCAAGAACTCCTCACCCGTGAGGAGCCCCGCCTGGATCTCGTTGTGCTGTTCCCAGCCCTCCCCCCAAAACAGCCCCCATGTCAATCTACATTCCTCATTATCTTGGCTGAACCATAAACGCAATAGTGTGATCAAAATTACAAAACTTTTGTAACAACAATATCAATTGGTATACACATTTCTAGGCAATTATTCTCCCTCCCATGGGTCCTTTTAATACGTCACCATATGTTAAATCTTTCTCTGCCTTGCTTTGACTCAGGTTTAGTCTTCTCAGTCTTTAGTGTCCGTTCTAAGTTGTTCTTCCAAAAATTTTGACGCCGCTACCGGGGTAGCCATTGTAATCCACGCTCCGTTGTGGTGTATTTAAGCAATGCAGGGTATACTAGCATAAAACGAGTCCCAGTTTCTGATAGGTGCTTGCATGGCGGCCCAAAGCTTTCCGTCTCGCCTGCAGAGTATGCTGAATAGTCTTGGAATATTTTAACTGGTGTCTCATCATATTTTAGGGATTGCCATTTCCGTCTCGCTCCGTTTAGGATCTCCATCTTGTGTATATAGTTATGTACTTAATTATCACTACTCTGGGCCTTTCACCTGCGCGCACCCATCTGCCTATCGATGCGCTCTCTCCAGGCATAGCTTCCCTGAGCTATCTGTCAGTGCGAACTCAGATTGAAGCCATTTCTCCAGCAGCGAGCCCAACAAGAGTCCGGTACTGTTTCTGGTATGCCCACTATTCTCAATTAGAGCGTCTTGATCTATTTTCAAGATCGTCGATCTGTTGGGGCCTGATCTGCCACTGTTTTTTTTAGCTGCGCCATGATCTCCATGTGGCCTCTTCGCCATCTTCTATTGTGGACATCCGTTTCTCAAGCTCCTCCGTCTTATGATTGCGTTTCCGCCAGCCTGTTCGAATGCAGCAAATTGTCCAGTTAGCAGCGCAAATTGTGGGGCCAATGCTGTTTTTATACCGCCTCCATAAGCTGCTGTATCTGGGCCTCCGTAAGGAGTTTGTTGTAGGTTCCGGGCTCGCCGCCATTTTGTTCTCCTGTCCGCTTCGTTGTTTTTCAGGTTCTTCTTTGAAGCTTTTCCGGGCATAGCCTCCGCACTTCTTGTCATATATTTATCCATATACTGGGCCTGGTGTCTGTGTATCTTTTTTTTCTCTGGTCAGCCAGCGTTTTGGTGTTAAATTCGGGCCGTTTCGGGGAGAAGGCAGGGAGAGCAGCGGATCTGCGACCGCTTGCTTCAGCACATCTCGCGAGACCTTAATCTAAGAATTATTAACTTTCCTAAATCTCCACTTGTGTCACCAGTACAATGGTTAAGAAATATTTAGTTAGAAATCCTGGGACTACTTGAAAATTCTTTACCACCTATTACAAGGGCATACTATTTGCAAATTACTGGGAAAAAACCCAGACAATTTAAAACCTCAAGGTGTAATGAACTTGACTGAGTTCCTGGAGTCATCTCTGGAGGTTGTCACACAAAGGAACTACTTGTTAGTGACGTTTGCATTAGAATTAGATAGAGATGCTGTACTCAGACTGTCCTTGAGACATTTGAATTCTTTATTTTTAGGTTCAAAGTAAGGGTTTTCCCGGATTTATCCAGGAAACCCAAAAGAGAAGAAACTTATTCTTTTACAGCGTCCTAGGTAGTAGCTTTAGGAGCAAATTTTCAATTGAAATTTCCTTGTGTTTGTAGGATACTGTATCAAACAAAGCAATATCAGTTTTTGAACCTAAGCAGTTAGAGGATTTTTTATTAAGGAAAGAGAGTGTAATTGTGAAAATTTAATCCTGAATGTAACACTGTATAGTAGCTTGGATTAAGTCAACACAGCATGGTGGCAGTCTTTGGTTTAACAATTAGAGAATAGGCTTTGTTATATTAGCTTACAATTTAATTTCTTTTTCTTGGATCAATTCCTAAATTGTGGTCGATAAGTTTTATTTTCCTATTTCTCTTTGTATTATTGTTTCCCTATGATGATGTTGCATATTTCGTGTATTTTATTCAAGATTTATTGAATATTGTAATTATTAAAATTTGAAAATAAATTAAAAAATTTACACTCCAATCCATCCCTATCTATTTAGTCACGATCATGGCATAGACTGTAGAAGTCTGCCCAGCTCCCATTTTTGTTTCCCCATTACCGGCGTCGCCATCCAATCTTCGCTAAGATTCCGCGGAACAATTCCTTCTAAACAGGATTCCTTTGTGTTAATCCCACGCATGTTTGATCCATTACTGTTTTCATCTCCACCACCTCCTGCGGGAGGGCATTCCATATATATATCCACCACCCTTTCTATGAAAAAACTTCCTTGTCATCAGCAGCAGATGAATCCATTAACTGATGTTTTGTATCCACCTACTAGCAGGTGGAGATAGAGAACACTGAAAAACCATAGTGCCTCTTGGACGCCTAGCCCCAACTGCCTTCAGTATTTCTCTATCTTCCAGCAGGTGTGGACGTAGCTTGATCAGCTCCTGGATTTCAAACTGCCTGGGGTGGCTCCTGTACTTTGCCAGTTGAGCAGGGGTGTTGTGGCTGGTGGTGCCCACTTTGAAGGTATATAGGTTCACCCTTTCCCTGCCTTACCCATTTCCCCCGCCTCCCAGAGTCCCTCTGTTGCTGCCTGCCTCCAACTTTCCTCACAGTGTTAAAAAAAAAAAAAAAAAAAAAAGCGCGCTTTTACTGTGTGGCTGTTCTGAGGCTTTTCCCAGTGATTCTGGTTCTGTGCAGCTTAACTGGAGCTCGTTGACTCGGTCCTTTGAGGTGAGAGTGGTGCCCAGCTCCTCCAGGAGGGCCCGCGGACGCTGTTCCGATCGGGGTGAGTTTTGGTGGGAAGCCGCCATTTTATTGCTGTATTCCCGTCCTGTCGGACGATGGCTGCTGAAGGAGTTAAGCGCTGCTCCCGTTGTGGTAAGCGCAGATCAGCAGCGGGGCCGTGTAAAATGTGCTCCTTAGACGCTCACAGTAGTATGAGCATGCCGAGTGATGTTTCTTTCCGCTCGATGGAGCTGGCAGCTGGCGCCATTTTGGAAGCGCCGCATGTCTTGACCCTCGCGGTTGCGGAGGAGTCTGAGTGCAGGGGGATGCCTCGTTTAGAAGAGCTCCTACATCCATTTCTCCTAATTCGGAGGCGGAGGGGTCAGGGTGAGTTTTTCTCCCCTGAGTTTGTGCTTTTAATGCATAAGGCTTTCATGCTGAAAACAGCTCTGCCACAGGTGTATGACACTGCGTTGCCTCCTGGCTTCCCTCCGGGTTTTGATACCCCGGGGATAACTTCAGAGGTTATTTCCTCCCCCGAACGTTGGAAACACGCTAAACATAGACGGGCAAATTCTCCATCTGAAAATGGCGCATATCCCCCCCCCCCCCCCAGTTGTCAGGCTATGGAGAGTCTGAGGGATCTGGCAGGCCCTCAGGGACGGATGATCCAGAGGAGGGTGTCTATTTGCCACTGGATTTGGATGATCCTAATTGCGGTCCGGATTTTCCACCGCGACGATCTGCCAGCTCTCATTACTGACGCCTTGCAGGCCCTATTGATTGATGATCCTGCTGAAGGCAAGACCTCCTCTGTAATCTTAGGATGGCGAGTACTAAGAAGCCTATTCGGGCCTTTGCGGTGCATGACTCCATCCAAGAGCTTATTTCTGATCAATGGTCTGACCCCGATGGGCCTTTGAAAGTGGCCAGGGCTATGGGTCAGCTTTACCCTCTGCGTGAGGAGCACTTGACCCCTTTGGGGATGCCTAAAGTGGATGCATTGGTCATGGCGGTGACAAAAAAGACCACTCTCCCAGTAGAGGGAGGGGTCGCTTTGAAAGACATGCAGGACCGGCGGCTGGAGTCTGCTCTGAAGCGGTCCTTTGAAATTGCGGGCCTTGCCTTTAGGGCGTCTATTTGCAGTTCCTATGCAGCCCGGGCATGTCTTTCCTGGCTACAGCAGGTGGCGGAACAGCCCACAGATGGTGCGGGCCCCTTTCTGAGGTTGCCCCGTGGATGGAGTCAGCCCTGTCATTTTTGACTGACGCCCTTTTTGATCTGGTCAGATCTTCGGCTAAACAGATGTATATGGCGGTGTCCGCCCGCCGCCTTCTTTGGCTGCGGCATTGGGCGGCAGACATGGCCTCTAAGTAAAGACTGGTGAGGCTACCCTTACGGGGCCTCCTGTTATTTGGAGAGGAATTGAAGAAGATTGTGATAGACCTTGGGGAATATAAACCCCAGCGGTTACCTGAGGATAGGCCGAGGCCTTCTTCCAAGGGTTCTGTGTTTCCCTCCTCTTCCAGACCTCGGTTCTGTGAAACTCACAGGTATCGCCCGGGGCGCTCTGCTGGGTTTTCTCACCATGCCCGTTTTCAGCAGAGTAACTCCTTTCACTCAGACAAACGTTCCACAGGGGCCGGTTCAAGGCCAGCAGTTCAGGGGCGTTCTCCACGATGATGGGTCGCTGGTCCACTCATCCTTGCCTGCAATAGGAGGACGTCTTTCCCTCTTTCTAGAGGAGTGGACCCAAGATTACCTCAGATCAGTGGGTCCTGGACCTGATCAGAGAAGGTTACTGACTGGAATTCGGTGCCCCGGTGAGAGACGTGTTTGTGGAGTCCCGATGCGGCACAGCCGTAAAACGGGCGGCGGTAGAGGAGACCTTACAAGTCTTTCTGCACCTTGGAGCGGTGATCCCGGTGCCTCCTGCCGAATGCGGCTGCAGCCGCTATTCCTTTAATTTTGTCGTGCCTCGAAAAGGCGGGTCTTTCAGACCGATCCTCGACTTACGAAGAGTCAACGAGGCTCTCAGAGTACGACATTTTCACATGGAAACCCTGCACTCTGTCATTGCAGCGGTACAGCCAGGAGAGTTTCTCACGTCTCTGAACCTAAAAGAAGCTTATTTGCACATTCCTATCTGGCCTCCACACCAGCGGTTCCTCCGCTTTGCGGTGTTGGGAAAGCATTTCCAGTTTAAGGCCTTGCTTTTCGGCTTAGCCACAGCTCCCCGTACCTTTTCCAAGGTAATGGTGGTTGTAGCTTGCCTGTCTCAGGCGAGAGGGTATCAAAGTTCACCCTTATCTCGACGTCTGGCTCATCAGAGCGGATTCGGCAACAGAAAGTCGTCTTGCCAAGGCCAGAGTGGTGACGGTCCTGCAGGCGCTAGGCTGGGTGGTCAATATACCTAAAAGTCACCTGACTCCCCTCTCCATCTCTCGAGTATTTGGGGGTGCGGTTCGACACCGCATCGGTGTTTGTCTTTCTCCACAACTAAAGGTGGTGCAAGCTTCAGAATCAGGTCTGACTGCTCCTGCGGATGCCTCGCCCGCGAGCTTGGGACTTTGTCCAGCTACTGGGGTCGATGACGGCCACCTTGGAGGTGGTTTTTTGGGCGAGAGCGCATATGAGGCCTCTGCAGATTGCCCTGCTTCAACAATGGTCTCCAATGTCCCAGGAATATCAGCGCAGACTAATGTTGCTCTCTGCGGCCCGGCTCAGTCTGGAGTGGTGGCTCTCAGACAGGATGCTGCGCCAAGGAATGCCTCTTGCACTTCCTTCTTGGTGCCTGGTGATAACAGATGCCAGCCTTTTGGGATGGGGAGCGCATTGCCAGGGAAGCTATGCACAGACACCCGTGGAAGCGGGGTGGTCCATCAATCGCTTGGAACTGAGAGCGATATTTCAGGCTCTATGGCCTTATCAAAATACTCTGAAGGGGCTTGCTGTCCGGGTTCTGTCAGACAACACGACAGCGGTGGCATACATAAATGGTCAGGGAGGCACTCAGTGCAGGGCCCTGGCTGTGGAGGCCGCTCAGATTTGCCACTTCGCTGAAACTACACCTGCAGCTTTTCTCGGCTGCCCACATAGCAGTCAGAGCAACTTGCAAGCCGATTTTCTCAGCAGACACCAAATCGACCCTGCAGAATGGAACTGGCAGAAGAATTTCTTTCTTTAGATTTGTGCCAAATGGGGGACTCCCGGAATGGATCTAATGGCGTCAATTGCAAACGCCAAAGTACCTCGCTTTTCAGCAGAAGGAGAGATCCTCACGTTGGTGGGGTTGGATGCTCTGGCTCAACCCTACCCTCGGGCCTCATGTATGTGTTCCCTCCTTGGCCCTTGATATGGGCGAGTCCTACTGCGTATGTTGTCAGCACCGAGGTCTGTGATTTCTCATCGCCCTCCAGATTGGCCAAGGGCGTCCGTGGTATGTGATCTCTGCCGGATGTTGGTGGACACTCAGGTGCATTTGCCCCTGGTGCCGAACCTGTTGTTGCAGGTCCTTGTCTATGGAGGGATCCCTGCCGATTTGGTCTTACTGCCTGACTATTGAGAGGGCCAGACTTGAGAGACAAGGGCTACTCTAACAAGGTCATCTCCACTCTCTTGCAGGCCCACAAGTGGTCCACCTCCGCAGCTTATGCTCGGATCTGGCGCATATTTGAGGTGTGGGGTGTTTAAAAAAACGATTACACCCATGCGGCTACAGTCTCGACAGTGCTGGACTTTTTGCAGGAGGGCTTACAAAAAGGCCTGGCTTACAATTCCCTGCGGGTGCAAGTGGCAGCATTATCATGCTATCGAGGGAAAGTCGCTGGCTTGTCCCTGGCTGTTCATCCGGACATTGCCCTCAGAGGGGTGCTTTGGCTCCATCCTCCTGTCCGATTGCCCTGTCCGGCCTGGAACGTGGTGGTGCTGGTGTTGAAGGCTCTCCAGTGTTCACCCTTCGAACTGCTTAAGCGAGCTTCGGAGAAGTATGTGATTCTCAAGACAGTCTTTTTGGTGGCCATTACATCGGCTAGACGAGTGTCTGAACTGCAGGCGCTGTCCTGTCGGGACCCCTTTCTGCAATTCTCGGAGTCCGGAGTGACGATACGTACGGTGCCTGCCTTCCTGCCTAAAGTGGTTTCAGCGTTTCAGCTGAACCTGCCTATTTTTCTTCCTTCCTTTTCTAGGGAGATTTCCTGGACTCCTTTGGACAGTTTACATCTTTTGGATGTCTGCAGAGCGCTGTTGCAGTATCTTCAGATGTCAGATGACTTCAGGACTTCTGATCACCTTTTTGTCTTGTTAGGTCCTCGGCGTGGACGTCCAGCATCTTAGGCCACTATAGCCCATTGGCTCAAGGAAGTCATTTTTTCTGCGTATCTGCTTTCAGGTCGGTCTCCGCCTGAAGCGTTTAAGGCACATTCCACGAGAGCGATTTCCTCCTCGTGGGCTGAAACGGGTGCATTCTCTCTTCAAGGGATCTGTAGTGCTGCTACTTGGGCTTCTCAGCTCTCTTTTGCCCGGCATTACAGGCTGGATGTTGCAGCGAAGCAGGACGCCATTTTTGGAGCTCTAGTATTGGTTCGTGGTATGGCCTGTTCCCACCCTAAATAGGGATTGCTTTTGTACATCCCATCAGTTACTGGATTCATCTGCTGCTGATGACAAGGAAGGGAAAATTATGTTCTTACCTTGGTAATTTACTTTCCTTTAGTCACAGCAGATGAATCCATGATCCCTCCCTGTCTGACTTTGTTTTTTTGTTCAGATCTTTCATGCAGATATAAATCGCATTGGGAGAAGCTGGAAAACAGTTCTCAGAATTTCTACATGCTGTTCTACTACAGGAGGTTGAGATTGTCCCTCCTTCGTTGCTCCTGTTCTGGGGCGTTTGTTCGCTGTGAGGAAAGTTTGTGTTACTATAACTTTATGGTTCACTCTACTTTGGAAATCTCAAATACTGAAGGCAGTTGGGGCTAGCCGTCCAAGAGGCACTATGGTTTTTCAGTGTTCTCTGTCTCCACCTGCTGGTAGGCGGATACAACCCATCAGTTAATGGATTCATGTGCTTTGACTAAAGGAAAGAAAATTACCAAGGTAAGAACCTAATTTTCCCTTTCATGTCTACCCGTTCCACTCCACTTATTATTTTATAGACCTCTATCATATCTCCCCTCAGCCATTTTTTTTCCAAGCTGAAGAGCCCTAGCTGCTTTAACCTTTCCTCATAGGGAAGTCATCTCATACCCTATATCATTTTTATCACCTTTCTCTGTACCTTTTTTTAATTGCACTATATCTTTTTTGATATGCAGTGACCAGAATTGCACACAATATTAGAGATGTGGTTGCATCATGGAGAGATTCAAAGGCATTATAACACTCTCATTTTTGTTTTCCATTCCTTTCCTAATAATACCTAATATTGTATTTGCTTTCTTAACTGCTGCTGCACACTCAGCAGAGGGTTTCAACGTATCATCAACAATGACACCTAGATCACTTTCCCTGGTCAGTGACTCCTAATGTGGAACCCTGCATCACGTAGCTATAGTTCAGGTTCCTCTTTCCCACATGTATCACTTTGCACTTGCTCACATTAAATGCCATCTGCCATTTGGGTGGCCAGTCTCATAAGGTCTTCTTGTATTTACTTAAGTACAGTAGTTAGTTACATGTACTTAGTTAAAGTAGTGATTCTCAAGAAAATGGTTACTCATCTTTTGAGGGTTATACCTTCTCTCTCTCCCCCCCCCCCCCCCCCCAACTGCACTTCAAGGGTTAGTACATGACAAGAGTTCTTAAGGATCTGGTTTTAAGTTCACAGTATTTCAGATATTATTTGATCCATTTGGGAGTAGTGACAGAAAATCCAGTAAGTCCGCAGGCTATTTAAAGTCTCACATCATTTGCTGTAATTTAATATATATATTTTTTTGTTACATTTGTACCCCGCGCTTTCCCACTCATGGCAGGCTGAATGCGGCTTACATGGGGCAATGGAGGGTTAAGTGACTTACCCAGAGTCACAAGGAGCTGCCTGTGCCTGACGTGGGAATCAAACTCAGTTCCTCAGTTCCCCAGGACCAAAGTCCACCACCCTAACCACTAGGCCACTCCTCCACTCAATGTACTTAGTTAAAGTAGTGATATTAGTAGCCTAATGGTTAGTACGGTGGGCTGAGAACTGGGTAGGAAGCCAGCTGTGTTTGTTTCCCACTGCAGCTGCTTGTGCTTCTTGGGTGAGTCACTTACCGTCCCTTTTACCAAAGCTTAGCGTGTGCTAACAATCATGCATTACGAGTGTCTCAGAATTTAGTGTGCACTAAGCTTTAGTAAAAGGGCCTTTTAATGTTCCATTACCCCAGATACAAAACTTAGTTTGTGATCCAACTAGAGACAAAGAAAGTATGTGAATATAATATGTAAACTACTTTGGTTGTACCCCTGAAAGTTGGGTATATCAAGAATCTAATAATAAAATACTGTTCTTTGACACTAGTTTATGTGCCATTCTACTCAGATTTCATCTGTAATCCTATTACCAGACGTTTTATGATATATATATATATATGTATATATATATATATATATATATAAATATATGAAGTGGGCGCTAGGCAGGCATTCCCCCCACCGTCCCTCGGTGTTCCACAGTCTGCCCTCCCTCCATTTTTCAACACCCCCGCCCCTGCATTACGGCCCCGGTGGACCCCCCTTCCGTACACTGTCGACCCCTCCTTCCCGCTGAAAACCGCCCTCTGCTGCCATTGTCGACTACCTGTACTGACGGGGGACCCAAACCCCTGACAGCCGAAGTGCTGTTCTGCCTTTCGCGGATCTTCTCTTCAAGTTTCTGTGCATGCATCTGATTTCAGATGTTCTGTCGCACGCACAGAAACTTGAAGAGAAGATCATTGAGGAACCAGCGCCGCGAAGGGCAGAACAGGACTTCGGCTGTCGGGGGGTTGGGTCCCCCGACAGCACAGGTAGTCGACAACGGCGGCGGGGGGCGGTTTCCCTACTCCTCCCCTTGCCTCTGAATCAGCTGTCACTGACGTCAGTGCGTGCCTGCCTAGCAGAGCACCTCCGAGGGAGGCACGGTCCCAGGCACATTCGAACGCTGGAGGTGAGAATTATTGTATAGGATATATATATATATTGTTTTACATTTAATGCCTTATTTTTTCTTTCTGTTAGTGTTGAACCAGCTGCCTCTTCCATCTCCTTTACCTGCTACAACTACAAAAAGCCTCCTTTTCAATGGGCGAATAGCAGATGAGGTGAACTGCCTCTTGGCTTGCAGGGATGAAAATCTGGCTTCACAGCTTGTACATGGTCTCAACCAGGTCTCAACAGACCACATGTATGTACTTTGCACCCTTATTATATGGGTATATACTGAAGGAAAATCTATTGTGCGATTGAAATTCAAATAATGAAGATGACTTGTGTGGGCAGCATTAAAACGATATGCTCATTTCAGTTGCAGTCTTCAGTTTCTTTTTGTTCATATTGGATTAATTTATCAATGTTGCTAAAACTAGAATGAAGAATAAAAATATATAGTACTTTTAAGCAAATTAGTATGTTTCTAATTGTTTAGCAGTGTGCTTTCAAGCAGTTTTAAGTCCCGTTAAAATTTTAGGCACTTTATAGATTTGTTGTGTCAATGAATTGCTTGCTATCCTGAAAAGGACAATTTGCATTTGCTTTTTTATGATTTTCTCACCAGACTAATGGCAAATTCCTTGTCATCAAGCAGATGAATCCATCATGAATGGGTTGTGTCCACCTACCAGCAGGGGGAGATAGAGAGCACTGAAAAACCATAGTGCCTCTTGGCCAGCTAGCTCCATCTGCCTCTCAGTATTCTCTATCTCCCCAGCAGGGTTGGATGCAGCTTATTCAGCTCCTTCAGAAATCTGCCTGGGGTGGCTCCTGTGCTTTTGCCGGTTGTAGCAGGGGTGTTGTGGCTGGTGGTGGCCACTTTAAAGGCACATAGGTTCGCCCTTTCGCTGCCTTACCCGGCCCCAGATGTGGATGCAGGCATATAGGTTTGCCCTATCCCTGCCTTTCCCACACTCTTCTCTCTGGATGCAGGCACATTGGTTCGTTCTTTCCCTGCCTTTCCCACTCTCCTGAGCCTCTGGAGTGCCTCTATAGCTGTTGCCTCTAACGTTTCTCAGAGCGTTAAAAAAAACAACGTGCTTTTTAGTTCTGCGATTCTAAGGCTTCCTTCTGTCTGTGCAGCGTGACCGGAGCTCTGGGACTCGGTCTGGTGAGGTAAGAGAGTCTTGTAGCTCCTCCGGGTAGGGGCCGCGATCGGGATGTTTTTTAGCACGAATCCGGCCCGTGCATGGCGAGCGATGATTCTTCCGCTCGGTGGAGCTGTCAGCGGGCGCCATCTTGGATGGCTCGAACCCTGCAGGTGCGGAGGGGTCTGAGGCCGGAGGGGAGCCTCGGATGGAGGCTACTAGAGGAGCTGCTTACCCCGGATTGGAACCGGGAGGCCAGGGTGAGCCTTTCTCCCCTGAGTTTGTGTTCCTTTTACATAAAGCGTTCATGTTAAAAAGAGCTGTGCTGCAGATGTCTGACTCCTGCGTTGATACCTGGTTTCCCCTCCTGTGGAGACCAGCCAGCGTTTTTTCCCCAGACAGTTGGCCGCAAGACAAGCGCAGAAGGGTCAATTCCCCTTCAGAAAGTGCCCCCCCCCTCCGCCGCCGTGTCGGGCTCTGGGGATTCTACTACTACTCTCTGATCATCATCTTATAACTTTCACACTTAAAATCTCCTCCCTCCCAGTCCGTCCTATCTTATCTAATTTATTTAGGAATCTTCATGGTATTGACCCTTCATCTCTATCCTCCCATGTTTCAAACCTCCTCTCGACTGTGGCACCATCCACGTCTGTCAACGAGGCTGTTTTGTCTTACAACAATATTCTATCATCTGCCTTAAACACTCTTGCACCTTTGATGACCCGCCCTATAAGGCGTACAAACCCCAACCTTGGCTGACTTCTAATATCTGCTACCTACGTTCCTGTACCCGCTCCGCTGAACGCCTCTGGCGGAAATCTTGGGCCCCTGCTGATTTCTTACACTTTAAGTTCATGCTGACCTCCTTCCAATCTGCTCTTTTACCTCCTTCCAATCTGCTCTTTACACGCCAAACAGGATTATTATATCCAACTGACTAACTCTCTTGGCTCTAACCCTCGACTTCTCTTCACCACATTGACTCTCTCCTCAAGGTGCCCCCTCCCCCAACTCCCCCTTCATTATCTCCTCAGACCCTTGCTGAATTCTTTCACGACAAGGTTCAAAAGATAAACCTTGCATTCTCTACCTCGCCACCTCTCCCTCCACTAGTCCGTTCCCCTCTCTCTCCTTCCCCTCATTCCCTTTCCTCCTTTCCTGAAGTTACTATTGAGGAAACTACACTTCTCCTTTCTTCCTCAAAATGTACCACCTGTTCCTCTGATCCCATTCCCACCCATCTTCTTAATGCCATCTCTCCTGCTCTTATTCCTTTTATCTGTCACATTCTCCACCTCTCACTTTCCACTGCGATTGTCCCTGCTGCCTTTAAACATGCTGTGGTCACACCTCTCCTTAAGAAACCTTCACTTGACCCTACTTGTCCCTCTAATTACCGACCCATCGCCCTCCTTCTCTTTCTCTCCAAATTACTTGAGCGTGCTGTTCACCGCCACTGCCTTGATTTTCTCTCCTCGCATGCTATTCTTGACCCACTACAATCTGGTTTTCGCCCTCTCCACTCAACCGAAACTGCGCTTACTAAAGTCTCCAACGACCTATTACTGGCTAAATCCAGAGGTCAATATTCCATCCTCATTCTTCTTGATCTTTCCGCTGCTTTTGACACTGTCGATCACAGCATACTTCTCGATACTCTGTCCTCACTTGGATTCCAGGGCTCTGTCCTTTCCTGGTTCTCTTCCTACCTCTCCCTCTGCACCTTTAGTGTTCACTCTGGTGGATCCTCTTCTACTTCTATCCCTCTGCCTGTCGGCATACCTCAGGGTTCTGTTCTTGGTCCCCTCCTCTTTTCTATCTACACTTCTTCCCTTGGTTCATTAATCTCATCCCATGGCTTTTCCTACCATCTCTATGCTGATGACTCCCAAATCTACCTTTCTACCCCTGATATCTCACCTTGCATCCAAACCAAAGTTTCAGCGTGCTTGTCTGACATTACTACTACTACTTAACATTTCTAGAGCGCTACTAGGGTTACGCAGCGCTGTACAAATTAACAATTAAGGATGGTCCCTGCTCAGAAGAGCTTACAATCTAAAGGACGAAATGTCAAGTTGGGGTAAAGATTTCCTGAGAAGAGGTGTAGTGATTAGGTGCCGAAGGCGACATTGAAGAGGTGGGCTTTGAGCATTGATTTGAAGATGGGTAGGGAGGGGGCCCGGCGTATGGGCTCAGGGAGTTTGTTCCAGGCATGGGGTGAGGCGAGACAGAAAGGGCGGAGCCTGGAGTTGGAGGTGGTGGAGAAGGGTACTGACAGGAGGGATTTGTCTTGAGAGCGGAGGTTACGGGTAGGGACCTAAGGGGAGATGAGGGTAGAGAGGTAAAGAGGGGCTGCAGATCAAGTGCATTTGTAGGTTAGTAGGAGAAGCTTGAACTGTATGTGGTATCTGTTTGGGAGCCAGTGAAGTGACTTGAGGAGAGGGGTGATATGAGTATATCGGTTAAGGCGGAAGATAAGACGTGCGGCAAAGTTCTGGATGGACTAAAGGGGGGATAGATGGCTAAGTGGGAGGCCGGTCAGGAGTAGGTTGCAGTAGTCAAGGTGAGAGGTAATGAGAGAGTGGAAGAGAGTTCGGGTGGTGTGCTCGGAGAGGAAGGGGCGAATTTTGCTAATGTTATAGAGGAAGAAGCGACAGGTCTTGGCTATCTGCTGGATATGCACAGAGAAGGAGAGGGAGGAGTCGAAGATGACACCGAGGTTGTGGGCAGATGAGACGGGGCCGATGAGGGTGTTATCAACTGAGATAGAAAGTGAAGGGAGAGGGGAAGTAGGTTTGGGTGGGAAAACAATAAGTTCAGTCTTAGACATGTTCAGTTTCAGGTGGCGGTTGGACATCCATGCAGCAATGTCGGATAAGCAGGCCGATACTTTGGCCTGGGTTTCCGCAGTGATTTCTGGTGTGGAGAGATAAAGCTGGGTGTCGTCAGCATAAAGATGATAGTGGAAACCATGAGAAGAGATCAGGAAGCCTATGGAAGAGGTGTAGATTGAAAAAAGAAGGGGCCCAATGACAGATCCCTGAGGAACTCCAACAGAGAGCGGGATTGGGGAGGAGGACGAACCATGAGCGTGTACTCTGAAGGTACGATGGGAGAGCTAAGAGGAGAACCAGGAGAGGACAGAGCCCTGGAACCCAAAGGAGGACAGTGTGTCAAGAAGTAGGTTGTGATTGACAGTGTCAAAAGCGGCGGAGAGGTCGAGGAGGATGAGGATGGAGTAGTGACCTTTGGATTTGGCGAGGAACAGGTCATTGCAGACTTTAGATAGTGCCGTTTCTGTTGAGTGTAGGGGGGGCGAAAGCCGGATTGAAGTGGATCGAGGATGGCATGAGAGGAGAGAAAATCATTGCAGTTGCTGTGGATGGTGCGTTCAAGTATCGTGGAGCGGAAGGGTAGGAGGGAAATGGGGCGGTAGTTGGAGGGACAGGTAGGGTCAAGTGATGGTTTTTTGAGGAGTGGAGTGACCACAGCATGCTTGAAGGTGTTCGGGACATTGCTGTCTGGATGTCTCAACGCCACCTGAAATTAAACATGACCAAAACCGAGCTTCTCATTTTGCCCCCCAAACCCACCTCCCCGCTCCCCTCGTTTTCTATTTCTGTTGATGGCTCTCTCATTCTCCCTGTCTCCTCAGCTCGAAACCTTGGGGTCATCTTTGACTCTTCTCTCTCCTTCTCTGCTCATATCCAGCAGATTGCCAAGACCTGTCGTTTCTTTCTTTACAACATCCGTAAAATCCGCCCCTTTCTTTCCGAGCACTCTACCAAAACCCTCATCCACACCCTTGTCACCTCTCGCTTAGACTACTGCAATCTGCTTCTTGCTGGCCTCCCACTTAGTCACCTCTCCCCTCTCCAATCAGTTCAAAACTCTGCTGCCTGTCTCGTCTTCCGCCAGGGTTGCTTTACTCATACTACCCCTCTCCTCAAGTCGCTTCACTGGCTCCCTATCCGTTTTGGCATACTGTTCAAACTTCTTCTACTAACCTATAAATGTACTCATTCTGCTGCTCCCCAGTATCTCTCCACACTCGTCCTTCCCTACAACCCTTCCCATGCACTCCGCTCCATGGATAAATCCTTCTTATCTGTTCCCTTCTCCACTACTGCCAACTCCAGACTTCGTGCCTTCTGTCGCGCTGCACCCTATGCCTGGAATAAACTTCCTGAGCCCCTACGTCTTGCCCCATCCTTGGCCACCTTTAAATCTAGACTGAAAGCCCACCTCTTTAACATTGCTTTTGACTCGTAACCACTTGTAACCACTCGCCTCCAGCTACCCTTCTCTCCTCCTTCCTGTACACATTAATTGATTTGATTTGCTTACTTTATTTTTGTCTATTAGATTGTAAGCTCTTTGAGCAGGGACTGTCTTTCTTCTATGTTTGTGCAGCGCTGCGTATGCCTTGTAGCGCTATAGAAATGCTAAATAGTAGTAGTAGTGAGGAGCACTTGGCACACTTGGCTGTGTCTAAAATGGATGCCCTAGTCACGGCTGTGACAAAGAAGACTATCCCAGTAGAGGGAGGGGTCACCCTGAAGGACATGCAGGACCGGCCTCTGGAATCAGCAATGAAGCGGTCCTTTGAGATTTCAGGCCTAGCCTTACGGGCTTCTGTGTGCAGTTTATGCTGCTCGAGCCTGCCTCGCTTAGTTGCAACAGGCAGTGGAGCAGCCAGGAGATGGAGCGGAGCCCCTTGCAGAGGTGGCACCGCGGATGGTGTCAGCCTTGTCATTTTTGGCTGACGCCCTCTATGATCTGGTCAGAGCTTCGGCTAAACAGATGGCTGTGGCGTTGGCCGCTTGCTGCCTTCTATGGCTACAGCATTGGGTGGCTGACATGGCCTCTAAGCAAAGGTTGGTGAAGTTGCCCTTCCAGGGCCTTCTCCTATTTGGTGAGGATTTTGTCAAGGGATTGGAGGATGCTAAACCCCAGCGCCTATTCGAGGATAGGCCGTGGCCTTCTTCCAAGGATCAGGCAGTTCCCTCCTCTTACAGACCTTGCTTCCTTGAAGCTCGAAGGTACCGCCCGGGGCGTTCTGCTGGGTTTACTTCATGTGCCCGCTTTCAGCAGAGGAACTCCTTTCGCTCGGACAAATGTTCTGCAGCGGCCGGCTCAAAGGCTGGAGTTCATGGGTGACCCTCTCAATGATGGTGCACTGGCCCACTCCTCGATTCCTGCAGTTGGAGGACGTCTTTCCCTCTTTCTCGAGGAATGGGCCAAGATTACCTCAGATCAGTGGGTTTTGAACCTGATCAGAGATGGCTAGAGATTAGAATTCAATGCCCCGGTGAGAGACGTGTTTGTGGAGTCTCGATTCGGCTCTGCCGTGAAACGGGCGGCGGTAGAGGAGACCTTGCAAGGCTTGTTGCACCTCGGGGCGGTGGTCTCTGTGCCTCCTGCCGAGCTTGGCTATGGCTGTTACTCCATTTACTTTGTTGTGCCACGAAAAGGAGGGTCTTTTCGGCCCATACTCAATTTAAAGGAAGTCAACAAGTCACTGAGAGTGTGGCATTTTCGTATGGAAACCCTGTGCTCCGTCATTGCGGCAGCACAGCCAGGAGAGTTTCTCATGTCTCTGTTCCTGAAAGAAGCCTACTTGCACATTCCTATTTGGCCCCCTCACCACCGGTTTCTGTGGTTTGCGGTGTTGGGAAAACATTTCCAGTTTTGGGCCTTGCCTTTTGGCCTCGCCACAGCTCCCCGAACCGTTTCCAAGGTAATGGTGGTAGTAGCTGCCTTTCTCAGGCGAGAGTGTATCCGGGTTCACCCGTACCTCGACGACTGGCTCATCAGAGCGGACTCTGCAGAAGAGAGTCATCATGTAACTGCCAGAGTGGTCTCAGTACTTCAATCTCTGGGCTGGGTCATCAATATACACAAAAGTCACCTGACCCCCTCTCAATCTCTAGAATATTTGGGGTCCGGTTCGACACAGCCTCTGGGTTTGTCTTTCTATCCGAGCAAAAGCGGTGCAAGCTTCAGAACCAGGTCCGTCTGCTCCTGAGGATACCTCGCCCGCAAGCTTGGGACATAGTCCAGCTGTTGGGGTCGATGACGGCCACTTTGGAAGTGATGCTATGGGCGAGAGCGCACCTGAGACCTCTGCAGTGTTCCCTGCTTCAATGATGGTCTCCAATATCTCAGGATTACCAGCGCAGACTCACGTGGCTCCCTGCGGCCCGGCTCAGTTTGGAGTGGTGGCTCTCAGATAGAATGCTGCGGCGAGGAATGCCGCTAGTGCTCCCAGATTGGTGCTTGGTGGTAACAGATGCCAGCCTGAAGGGCTGGGGGCACATTGCCAGGGAAGGCATGCCTAGGGTCTCTGGACACCCGAGGAGTCGGAGTGGTCCATCAATCGCTTGAAGTTAAAAGCGATATTCCAGGTGCTTTTGGACTTTCACAGGACCCTGGAGGGACTGGCTGTCAGAGTTCTGTCGGACAGCACGACAGCGGTGGCTTACATAAATCGAGAAGGCGGCACTCAGTGTCAAGCACTGGCTGCAGAGGCCGCTCAGATATGCCATTGGGCCGAGCTACATCTGCAGTTTCTGACAGCAGCTCACTTTGCAGGTCAGAGCAACTTGCAAGCCGATTTTCTAAGCAGGCATCAAATCGACCCAGCGGAGTGGGAACTGGCAGACCAAGTGTTCCTTCAGATCTGTGCCAAATGGGGGACGCCCGTAGCGGATCTTATGGCATCAAGCGCAAATGCCAAATACTGTGCTTTTACAGCAGACGGAGAGATCCTTGCTTGGCGGGGTTGGATGCCTTGGCTCAACCCTGGCCTCAGGGCCTCCTGTATGTGTTCCCTCCTTGGCCCTTGATAGGGCGAGTACTCCTGCGGATTCGGCTACATCATGGAGCGGTGGTTCTCATTGCCCCGGATTGGCCCAGGCGGCCATGGTATGCGGACCTCCGGCAGATGCTGGTGGAGGCTCCCCTTCCTTTACCTCTGGTACCGCACCTGTTGTCACAAGGGCCGGTAACCATGGAGGACGCCTGCCGCTTTGGTCTTACGGCATGGCTTATTGAGAGGGCGCAATTGAGAGACAATTTCTATTCCAACAAGGTCATCTCCACTCTCCTTCATGCCCACAAGCGTTCCACTTCTGTTGCCTATGCTCGGATTTGGCCCCAGTTTGAGGCTTGGTGTGCTGCTAAAGCGATTACTCCCATGCGGGCCGATACTTGACTTTTTGCAGGATGGTTTACAAAAAGGCTAGACTTATAATTCTCTGCGTGTTCAAGTGGCAGCCTTAGTATGTTTTCGGGGGGAAGGTGGTTGGCCTCTCCCTGGCTGCTTATCTGGATGTGGCACGGTTTCTTAGAGGGGTGCTTTGGCTCCGTCGTCCCGTGCAGGCTTCTTGTCTGGCTTGTAACCTGGGGTTAGTTTTAAAGGCCCTTCAGTGTTCGCCCTTCGAGCTGCTTAGGCGAGCTTCGGAAAAGGATGCGATTCTAAAGACGATTTTTTTGGTGGCCATTACATTGGCGAGACTGGTGTCTGAGCTCTAGACGCTGTCCTGTCGAGACCCATTTCTGCAATTCTCAGAGTCCGGAATTATGGTACGTACGGTGCCTTCCTTTCTGCCTAAGGTGGTTTCAGCGTTTCACCTAAACCAGCCTATTTTCCTGCCCTCCTTTTTCTAGAGAGGAGTTTCTGGAATCTTTTGGGCAATTGCACCTTCTAGATGTGCGAAGGGCTCTGTTGCAATATCTGCACATGTCAAATGCTTTCAGGAGCTCTGATCACCTTTTTGTTTTGTTGTCAGGTCCTTGCAGAGGGTCTTCAGCGTCTAAAGCTACTCTGGCTCGTTGTCTCAAAGAAGCTATTTTTTTCAGTATATTTGCTGTCTGGCTGGCCTCTCTTCAAGAGATATGCAATGCAGCGACATGGGCGTCTTAAAGTCTCATTTGCCCGACATTACAGGCTGAATGTGGCTGCCAGGAGGGATGCGCATTTTGGAGCACAAGTGCTGGCGCGTGGTGTGGCCTGTTCCCACCCTATCTAGGGATTGCTTTGATACATCCCATTCGTAATGGATTCATCAGCTTGATGACAAGGAAGGGAAAATTAGGCTCTTACCGTGGTAATTTTCTTTCCTTTAGTCATAGCAGATGAATCCATGAGCCCGCCCTGATTGATTGATTGTTTGATTGATTAATGCTGTTTTGGGTTCAGTTTTTCCTGTAGATATGTTCCCTCATTGGGAGAAGCTTGAAAACAGTCTTCAGGATTTCTGTTCTGTTACAGGAGGTTGAGTTCGTCCCTCCTTTGAGTTACTGCTCCTGTTCTGGGCTGTTCGTTCGCTGTGAGGAAAGTTCATGTTGTTCTACTTTGCGGTGTAACACTGCTTTGGAAGCTTCAAATACTGAGAGGCAGATGTAGCTAGCTGGCCAAGAGTGGCCTAGTGGTTAGAGTGGTGGACTTTGGTCCTGGGGAACTGGATTCAATTCCCACTGCAGGCACAGGCAGCTCCTTGTGACTCTGGGCAAGTCACTTAACCCTCCATTGCTCCAGGTACAAATAAGTACCTGTATATAATATGTAAGCCGCATTGAACCTGCTATGAGTGGGAAAGCGCGGGGGTACAATGTAAGAAAAAAAAGAGGCACTGTGGTTTTTCAGTGCTCTCTATCTCCCTCTGCTGGTAGGTGGACACAACCCATTCGTAATGGATTCATCTGCTATGACTAAAGGAAAGAAAATTACCAAGGTAAGAACCTAATTTTCCCTTTTTTCTGCATAAGTATTGAAGCCAACAGTGATAGATTACGAGCCAGTTCAACAGCATGTTTATCCTTGCCAGTCTAGTCATCCATAACGCTCATCAGACGACGTAGCACAAGAGCCCGATAATGTTGTTTGAAATTGGCTATTATGCCCTGATCCAGAGGTTGGATCAGAGAGGTAGTAGTTGGTGGCAAGAAGACCACCTTGACGTTAGATAGCCTGACGACATCCCTGTGTGCAGCATAATTATCACAAAGCAACAAAATCTGATGCTTTTGTGCCCACATTCTAGTGTCTAACTTCTTTAGCCACTGCTTCCAAATTTCCTCAGTCATCCATGAATTTGCGTTAGCCTCATATGACACAGGAAGTCGCTTAACTTTCTTGAAGCAACGGGGCTGTTTGCTCTTTCCAGTGAGGAGGGGTTAGAACTTTTCACTCCCATCCATATTGCATCAAAGGAGGATCGTCAGTCGATCCTTCAACGTTTTACCTCCAGTAGTTTCGGCATGTTTGAATGCAAGTGTTCCATCAGGAACCGCTCACCAGTAGAGACCGTTTTCGTCAGCATTGAAAATGTCACGAGGTGCAAACTCGTTCAAGATGGTAGGAAGAGCTGAAACAACGGGGGAAGGCCGACAGTTGCACAAGAGCTTATGGTTCGGAATAAGGTATCTTGCAAAGATATCGCCCAAATAGAGAAGATAGGGTTTATTGATAGTATGAAAAAGAGACTGTAGTGGATTCGATGTCCATAAGTAAAAAAAACAAAAACTGGACAAAAGATAGCAAATTAGTACTGTCAAGTAATCAACATGCTGTAATAAGGAATAACAAGTCTAGCTTGAAGTTTCTATATGCAAATGCTAGGAGCCTAAGACATAAGATGGGAGAATTGGAATATATTGCACTGAGTGAAGAATTGGGCATAATAGGCATCTCTGAGACCTGGTGGAAGGAGGATAACCAGTGGGACATTGTCATGCCGGGGTACTACTACTACTACTTAACATTTCTAGAGCACTACTAGGGTTATGCAGGGCTGTACATAATAAACCAAGAAGGACGGTCCCTGCTCAAAGGAGCTTACAATCTAAAGAACGAAATGTCAAGTTGGGCAGTCTAGATTTCCTGAGTAGAGGTTAGGTGCCGAAAGCGACATTGAAGAGGTGGGCTTTAAGCAGAGATTTGAAGATGGGCAGGGAGGGGGCCTGGCGTATGGGCTCGGGGAGTTTGGTCTTAAAAAAAAAAACTCCACACTACTAAACTTCTCATTGACATTGCCATGAATCCCAACAAGCAGATGCATAGGAGACCTATGACTGATAAGGCTCCCTCATTACACAAAAGGCTTGTCCTATAAGAACGAGGAGTAGCCGAATGACCTGAGGTCTTTTTTCTCCACTTTTCTTTGTGTTATCTACCAGTGTGTCCCTCAAACACGTTGCACAGTAGGTAGGATTGTGAGATTATTGTTGATTTTAATTACCCCCATATACACTGGGTTAATGTAACAGGGCACACTAGGGAGGTAAACTTCCTTGATGAAATAAAGAACAGTTTTATGGAGCAGCTAGTACAGGAGCCGACGAGAGAAGGAAAAATTCTAGACTTAGTCATTTGTGGAGCGCACAATCTGGTACAGGAGGTAACGATCCGGGGGCTGCTTGACAACAGTGATCATAACATGATCGCCTTTGAAATTTGCTTTCAAAAAGGTAAACATAGGAATTCAAATATGTTAGCGTTTAACTTTAAAAAAGGAGACTATGATAAAATGAGAAGAACGGTAAAAAAAAACAAAAAACTTGGAGGAGCGACTGAGAGGTTTAGAAACTTACAACAGGGGTGGATGCTGTTCAAAAACACCATCCTGGAGGCCCAGGCCAAACATATTCCAAGTATCAGAAAAGGAGGATGGAAAACTAAACGACAGCCGTCATGGTTAAAAAAATGAGGTAAAGGAGGCTATTGGAGCTAAAAAGGAATCCTTCAGAAAATGGAAGAAGGAACCGAATAAAGAAAATAAGTGACATAAGGATTGTCAAGTCAGGTGCAAAGCGCTGATAAGAAAGGCAAAGTGGGATTTTGAAAGAAAGATAGCGTTAGAGGCGAAAACTGATAGTAAAATTTTTTTTTAGATACATTAATAGCAGGAAGCCGGCAAAAGAATCGATTGGCCCGCTGGGTGACCCGGGGTGTAAAAGGGGTGATCAAAGAGAACAAAGAAATAGCAGAAAAACTAAATGAGTTGTTTGCCTCGGTCTTCACCGAGGAAGATTTGGGAGGATTACCGGTTCCGTACAGGGTATTTGAGGCTGACGAGTCGGAAAAACTTAATGAAATATCTGTAAACCTGGAAGACGCCTAATGGAGCAGTTTGGCAAACAGAAGAGTAGCAAATCTCCAGGACCGGATGGTATTCATCCCAGGGTACTGATAGAACTAAAATTTGAGCGGGCAGACCTACTGTTTGTGATTTGTAATTTATCCTTAAAATTGAGCGTAGTACTGGAAGATTGGAGGTGGCCAATGTAACGCTGATATTTAAAAAAGGTTCCAGAGGAGTTGCGGGAAATTATGGACCGGTGAGTTTGATGTCGGTGCCGGGCAAAATGGTAGAGACTATTATCAAGAACAAAATTACAGAGCACATTCAAAAGCATGGACTAATGGGACAAAGTCAGCATGGATTTAGTGAAGGGAAGTCTAGCCTCACCAATCTGCTGCATTTCTTTGAAGGGGTAAACAAACAAGTGGACAAAGGTGAGCAGGTTGATATTGTGTATCTAGATTTTCAGAAGGCGTTTGATAAAGTCCCTCATGAAAGACTACAGAGGAAATTAGAGGGACATGGGATCGGGGGTAGTGTCTTACTGTGGATTAAAAACTGGTTGAAAGATAGGAAACGGAGAGTAGGGTTAAAAGGTCAATATTCGCAATGGAGAAGGGTAGTTAGTGGGGTCCCTCAGGGATCTGTGCTGGATCCTCTGCTTTTTAACATATTCATAAATGACCTAGAGATGGGGGTAACTAGTGAGATGGCCGATAGGAGCCCTAATGAAGAGCTCCGGAGCTAAGAAAGCTCCAGGACAGGTCTGGCCTCCTGAGCCACAGCCCGGAGAGAAATCCGAGCGACTAACGGTGGGGAGACAAGAAGGGTGAGCCGTAGCCGCATTTGACGGCTTCGGGCAGCCACCCCAGCAGCCACACCGACCAGACCACGCGGCCAATGGGGAGTATGGCGGTGGACACAGCCCGCAACCTGCAACCACGCGGCGAGTAAGAAAAGACCTGACCGCACTTCTGCAGACGAGGAGTTTGCGGAGCCAGCTGTAGCTGCCGCAAGCAACTGCCCACGACCACGCTGCGGTCTCATTGAATTTCAGTTTAGAAGTGCGGGAGATCTGCGAGCAAATACAACGGGGCCGGGCCACCCTGAGGACCGACTTCGGACCCTGCCGCCCGAATTTGGCGCCGCTCAAGCCCCAACCCTCACTCACCAGCATCGCTGAATGGGATCGGAATATTGATCCCAGCGACAGCCTGAGCTCTGCACTCCCGATAGTGTCCGGTTACCAGAAGATCAGCAGGACTCACTGCAGTGATCCAGGCACCGATATCCACGTAGAAGATCAGGTGGAGAAGGCACCGGTCGATCGGGAGGCAACGGAGGAGCCAGACTAGGTCGACCAAGAACGACGCGAGACAGATCTACCTGCTGTATTACATCTACCTGAGAGGATCTATTCCTAAAGGAGACACTTGTGCGGAGCGAAGGTCCAGCCCGGAGGAAGCCGCGCAATCCTCGGGTGGAAAGGCCCAAAGCCGTGCGATCCGACCGGAGCTAGAAATTCACGTGGAGCCCAACCGGTGTGGCTCCCAGACAGCGGCGACCTGTTTCCGGGTAGAAAGGGCCAGCTGTACCTTTCTGGGAAGACCATACAAGACCGGAGCGACACGCTGAAAGTTTGGCGGGGAGATGCTGACTGATCGTACGCGGAAGCCAAAGGAGAGAATCAGAGACAGGTACCGCACGCCAAGCTCCAGGGTGAGGACATTGGACGAGCGGAGGTATAACTCCTGGGATTACATCTCGTGAGCGATGCCAGGTTTGAATAGTCTGAAGTACTGCAGCATGAACTCTTGCCTTACAGACTCCCCCTGAATACTCTAAATGCCTGATACACCCTAAAAGCTTTGTATGCTCTAGATGCTCTATATCTGTCGGGTGATACTTCGGATAACTGCTTTAAATGCTTTAACTACTTTATATGCTTTAAATGCTTGAAGTTCTGTAATATGAACTTTGCTTTGCAGATTTATGTGGGTGCTCTAGATACTCGATACACCCTAAATGCTTGGCATGATCTAGATGCTTTATATGTGCCTGGGTTATACTTCAGAGAATTACGTTAAACGCTTTATGCTTTAAATGCTTTGCATGCTTTTAATACTTTCTTTGCTCTAAAAGCTATATGTGTATCTGAACTACACTTCGGATGAGAACTGCACCACGGACTGCAAGCACAATTCGTGCCTTATAAGTTCTAAATGCTTTACGCTTTAATTGCTCTATCTTCCCGTAAATACCTCACAGCATCCGCGCTGTATTTGCAACACAACCTTGTTCTGATACTAGAAACAGAATTATAAACTATTATAGCTAACATTCTGCGGAACTAAGCATGTTAATCATTGTACTACTGAAGCTACTCCTGACTATTGTCTCTCTTTAACCCACCACACACTCACACCCCCCAGCACAGACAACAATACTCCCACAATACACAAACCACCCACTCAACACATACACAATATGCCTACCCAAAAAATGGCACGAAAAACCCACTACTCATAGACACTGTCAACAGAAAGGAAAGAAAGGACCTAACAATCTCACGTACCAACAAGACAGACAATTGATAGAAATCATCACTACCTTGAACCCAGTTGAAACCCACCAATTAATACAAATAGGCTACATCAACGCCAGATCAGCAGTCAAGAAAATCACGATACTAACCGACTGGATCACAGATGACCACCTCGATTTCTTACTTATTAGCGAAACTTGGATCCATGACACCAAAGACCCCATAATCTTAGAACTCTGTCCTCCAGGATACAAAATTACTCACTGGACGAGGAATGGAAAAAGAGGAGAAGGCATAGCTATAATCTACAAATCTCAATTCACAATCACAACAACAGCAGAATCCATTCTCCCCCAACTCGAAATAGCCTCAGTCAGAATCAACCACCCAACCTTACATGGCCACCTAAACTTAATTCTTTTCTACAGACCCCTGGGCAAATGAGAAGATTCACAAACGCATTTTATAGATTTCATATCGAATACCTCTGTTTCCACCCAGAACCTTCTCATAGCAGGAGACATCAATCTTCACCTTGAAGATACAAACCTAAGCAACACACGTGAATGCAAGGACTTCCTCCAATTATGGGAGCTCCACTGGCCAAACATGCAACCCACCCACAACAAAGGACACACACTAGATATCATTACCTATAAAGTCTCATCAGAAACAAATCTCACACTATTAGATACAAAATGGACAGCCACGCCATGGTCCGATCACAACAAAGCAAACCTCTCCCTTCACTGGAAAACAAAAAAGTTACAACAAAAACAAGAGCAACAAACCTATACCACGAGAGGCAAAATAGACCCAATAACATTGTGGCAACAATTCTACACCGACAAATGGACAATACCTACAGACTCACCCCAATTTCTCCAAGAATGGGACAACAGATGCAGAACAGTACTAGACAATATAGCACCACTGCAAACCAGAACCTCACATAGAAAAAACTCGATACCATGGTTTAACGAAGAACTCTAAGAACTAAAAACACAGGTCAGAAGATTAGAGCGTGGAACAAGAAAAAAGACGAACACACACTCAAAGCCTGGAAACAACTACAAAGAAAATATAAATATACTATCAGACAAACTAAAAGAACTTATTATAAAACCAAAATAGGACCAAACTACAAGGACACACACAAACTCTTCTCACTTGTAAACAAACTACTAAATACTACACCGGTAACCACGTATAACATAGACACCCCATCTGCAACCAATCTTGCGAACTACTTCAATGAAAAAATTATAAAGCTCTGACTCATGATACCTACCAACATGACTGACTACACAAACATCCTGGAATGTCTAGACTCAATACCCGGGGAACACCCAGCAGATCGATCATGGACCAACTTTGACTCGCTCTCGTTAGATGAAATCTCACAAGGGCTCGGAAGATATGTCAAATTGCAATGCAAACTAGACATCTGCCCTACCAATCTAATAAGATCTGCCCCTAAACAATTCAAAACAGACCTCACGAAACACATAAACCACAGGCTTCAAAATGGACTCTTCCCCACGGACAAAGGAAACATCTTACTTACTCCTCTGCCAAAAGACACTAAGAAAAGCACAATGGACCCAACCAACTGTCGCCCAGTAGCATCTATCCCGCTCATAACCAAACTCATGGAGGGCATAGTGAAGAAACAACTTACTGAATATCTAAATAAACACTCAATTCTGCACGAGTCTCAATCAGGATTTCGATCAAATCACAGCACTGAAACTGTTTTAGTGTCTGCAATGAACTCATTCAAACAAGCAATTGCAACTGGTACAACATACTTCTCTTACAATTTGATATGTCCAGTTCCTTCGACATGGTTAATCATGGAATACTATTACATATACTAGAATACTTCGGAGTAGGAGGCACAGTCCTCAAATGGTTCAGAGGATTCCTGACCACAAGATCGTACCAAGTAACAGCGAACACGGACACATCAGCCCCATGGATACCTGAATGCGGAGTTCCCCAAGGATCCCCCCTCTCACCAACCCTCTTTAACCTAATGATGTTACCTTTAGCTAAACTTCTAGCCAATCAGAACCTCAACCCCTACATATATGCAGATGATGTCATGATCTGTATCCCGTTTAAACACAATCTGAATGAAATCACCAACGAGATCAACCAAAGCCTCCAAATCATGCACTCCTGGGCGGATGCCTTCCAGCTAAAACTCAATGCAGAAAAGACACAATGTCTTGTACTCATCTCACAATATAATACAAACAACTTCACCACCATAATCACACTGTATTGTTCTCTTCCCGTCTCACAAAATCTGAAAATCCTTGGAGTTACCATTGATAGAAACCTCACTCTCGATACCCACGTGAAGAATACAATGAAAAAAATGTTCTTCTCCATGTGGAAACTCAAGAGTAAAACCGTTCTTCCCGAGATACATCTTCCGTACCCTCCCTAGTACAATCTATGGTAATATGTCACTTGGACTACTGCAATGCACTATACGCTGGCTGTAAAGAGCAAACTATCAAAAAACTCCAAACAGCCCAGAACACCGCCGCCAGACTCATATTTGGGAAAACTAAATATGAAAGTGCAAGACCCCTAAGAGAGAAACTTCACTGGCTCCCACTTAAGGAATGCATCACGTTCAAGATATGCATGATTGTACACAAAATCATCCATGCAGACGTCCCAACCTACATGCTAAATCTCGTGAACCTGCCTCCCAGAAACGCCAAAAGATCAGCCCGCAAATTCCTCAATCGGCACTTCCCCAGCTGTAAAGGACTAAAATACAAACTGTTACATTGCACTACCTTCTCCCACATGAGCATGCAACTGTGGAATGCATTACCTAAAGATTTGAAAACTATTGACGAAATAACCAACTTTCGAAAATCTCTGAAGACTTGCCTCTTCAACAAGGCCTACAAAGAAAACCCATAACCCACTTAAATACTTCACCAACCCAACCAGTTAAGACAATCTACCTTCTATACTTACCCAACTAACTCTTGTCTATTCCCCCACCTAATCCTGTATCTGATATCATGTAATGTCAATACCATAACAAGACTGTAAGCCACATTGAGCCTGCAAATAGGTGGGAAAATGTGGGATACAAATGCAATAAATAAATAAAATAAATGACACAAAGTTATTCAAAGTCGTCAAGTCGCAGGAAGATTGTGAAAAATTACAAAAGAACCTTACGAGACTGGGAGACTGGGTGACTAAATGGCAGATGACGTTTAATGTGAAAAAGTACAAAGTGATGCATGTGGGAAAGAGGAACCCAAACTATAGCTACGTCATGCATGGTTCAGCGTTAGGAGTCACGGACCAAGAAAGGGATCTAGGTGTCATTGTTGATGATATGTTGAAACCTTCTGCTCAGTGTGCTGCTGCGGGTTGGGAAGCAAATAGGATGTTGGGTATTATTAGGAAAGGGATGGAAAACAAAAATGAGATATTATTCTGCCATTCTATCGCGCCATAGTGCCACCGTACCTTGAGTATTGTGTGCAATTCTGGTCGCCGCACCTCAAAAAAGATATAGTGGAGTTAGAAAAGGTGCAGAGAAGGGCAATAAAGATGATACAGAGGATGGGACGACTTCCGTATGAGGAAAGGCTGACGAGGCTGGGGCTCTTCCTTGGAGAAAAGGTGGCTGAGGGGAGATATGATAGAGGTCTATAAGATGAGTGGAATGGAAAGGGTCGATGTGGAGCGTCTGTTTACGCTTTCCGAAAATACTAGGACAAGGGGGCATGTGATGAAGCTGCAGTGTAGTAAATTTATAATGAATCGGAGGAAATTTTCTTCACTCAATGCATAGTTATCTCTGCCGCCGAGCGCCGATGATGGGCACCGAAAGAAAACCAAAAAGCACCTTCATCGGTCGCCCACGGCGCACGGGACTACCAGCTTCGGCGTCTCCAGAGAGGATTTGACACCGAGGAAATGGCAGTGCCGAGAGGAGCGTTCCTCCTCGGTTGAAGAGGTGTCGCTGCGTCAGTCCGTTGGTGCTTCGGTACTGTCTCCTGGACCCGAGCAGCTTCCGGCACGGACACCCACACCGGCCCCCCTGCCTTTCCCAACAGCGGCCTTGACGAGTGCCTCCGAGCCATCCTTCCGGGGATTCTGGAAGGGCTGATGTGCCAGGCTCTGCCGGCACCGGGGGTGCTTGCGCCCCCAGCGCCGTTGATGGAGGCGCCGGTGTGCTGTAGCCCGATTCCGCGGCCCCCGACGCCACTTGTGGTACCGATGTCGACCACCATGCAGGTGGAGTCCCCGTCGACGTCAATGGAGGGAGCGTTATCCCCGCCGGCGCGGGAGTCCATCGCTCGACGCCATCACCGGGGACTTGGTTCCTCGCAGTCGAGACGGGCCCGGTTGAGGTCTGAGCTACAAGAGCTCATGTCCGACACCGAGGAAGAGGCCTCGTGGGGGGAGGAGGAGGACCCCAGATATTTCTCCTCAGAGGTGTCTGAGGGCCTTCCCTCCGACCCCACTCCTTCACCGGAGAGGAAGCTCTCGCCCCCTGAGAGCCTCTCCTTTGCCTCCTTCGTCAGGGATATGTCTATATGCATTCCCTTTCCCGTGGTCTCTGTGGATGAGCCGAGGGCTGAGATGCTCGAGGTCCTCGACTATCCATCACCACCTAGAGAGTCTTCCACGGTGCCGTTGCACAATGTCCCCAAAGAGACACTGCTTCGGAACTGGCTGAAGCCATTATCTAACCCCACCATCCCCAAGAAAGCGGAGTCCTAATACAGGATCCACTCTGACCCAGAGTTGATGCGGCCTCAATTGCCTCATGACTCGGCGGTCGTGGACTCTGCTCTCAAGAGAGCACGGAGTTCGAGGGATACCGCTTCGGTGCCCCCGGGGCGGGAGTCTCGCACTCTGGACTCGTTTGGGAGGAAGGCCTACCAGTCTTCCATGCTCGTGACCCGCATTCAGTCATACCAGCTCTACACGAGCATTCACATGTGGAACAATGTGTGGCAACTGGCGGACCTGGTTGACAAGCTCCCTCCGGAGCAGTCCAGGCCCTTTCAGGAGGTGGTCAGGCAGCTGAAGGCGTGCAGAAAGTTCTTGTCCAGGGGTATCTATGACACCTGTGGTGTGGCATCTTGAGCTGCTGCCCAAGGTATAGTGATGCGCAGACTCTCATGGCTGCGTGCCTCTGACCTGGACAACCGCACCCAGCAATGACTGGCGGATGTCCCTTGCCGGGGGGATAATATTTTCGGTGAGAAGTTCGAGCAGTTGGTGGACCAACTACACCAGCGGGAAACCACCCTCGACAAACTCTCCCACCGGGCGCCTTCAGCATTCACCTCAGTAGGTGGACGTTTTTCCCGGGCCAGGCAGGCTGCGCCCTACGCCTACAACAAGCGTAGGTACACCCAGCCGGCCCGAAGGCCTCCTCAGGCACAGGGACAGTCCCAGCGCGCTCGTTCCCGTCAACAGCGTGCGCTAAGCAGCCCCCTGCACCTCCACAGCAAAAGCATGGGACGGGCTTTTGACTGGATCCATGGGAACATAGCCGCCATCAAAGTGTCCGTACCGGACGACCTGCCGGTCGGAGGGAGGTTGAAAGTTTTTCACCAAAGGTGGCCTCTGATAACCTCCGACCAGTGGGTTCTCCAAATAGTGCGGTGCGGATACACCCTGAATTTGGCCTCCACTCCACCAAATTGCCCGCCGGGAGCCCAATCCTTCAGCTCCCATCACAAGCAGGTACTTGCAGAGGAACTCTCCGCCCTTCTCAGCGCCAATGCGGTCGAGCCCGTGCCATCCGGGCAGGAAGGGCAGGGATTCTATTCCAGGTACTTCCTTGTGGAAAAGAAAACAGGGGGGATGCGTCCCATCCTAGACCTGAGAGGCCTGAACAAATACCTGGTCAAAGAAAAGTTCAGGATGCTTTCCCTGGGCACCCTTCTACCAATGATTCAGAAAGACGATTGGCTATGTTCCCTGGATTTAAAGGACGCTTACACTCACATCCCGATACTGCCAGCCCACAGGCAGTATCTCAGATTCCGCCTGGGGACATGGCACTTTCAGTATTGTGTGCTGCCCTTTGGGCTCGCCTCTGCCCCACGGGTGTTCACGAAGTGCCTCGTGGTGGTCGCGGCGTATCTACGCAAGCTGGGAGTGCACGTGTTCCCGTATCTCGACGATTGGCTGGTCAAGAACACCTCAGAGGCAGGGGCTCTCCGGTCCATGCAGTGCACTAATCACCTCCTGGAGCTGCTGGGGTTTGTGATAAATTACCCAAAGTCCCATCTCCAGCCAGTCCAATCTCTGGAATTCATAGGAGCTCTGCTGAATTCACAGACGGCTCAGGCCTTTCTTCCCGAAGCGAGGGCCCACAACCTCCTGTCCCTCGCTTCCCAGACCAGAGCGTCTCAGCAGGTCACAGCTCGGCAGATGTTGAGACTCCTGGGTCATATGGCCTCTACAGTTCATGTGACTCCCATGGCTCGTCTTCACATGAGATCTGCTCAATGGACCCTAGCTTCCCAGTGGTGCGAAGCCACCGGGAATCTAGAAGATGTCATCCGCCTGTCCCTCAGTTGCCGCAATTCACTGCACTGGTGGACACTTCGGACCAATTTGACCCTGGGACGTCCATTCCAAATTCCGCAGCCCACGAAGGTGCTGACGATGGATGCATCTCGCCTGGGGTGGGGAGCTCATGTCGATGGGCTTCGCACCCAGGGACTGTGGTCCCTCCAGGAACAGGATCTTCAGATCAACCTCCTGGAGCTCCGAGGTGATCTGGAACACACTGAAGGCCTTCAGAGATCGGCTGTCCTACCAAATTATCCAAATTCGGACAGACAATCAGGTTGCCATGTATTACATCAACAAGCAGGGGGGCACCAGATCTCGCCTCCTGTGTCAGGAAGCCGTCGGGATGTGGCGTTGGGCCTGCCAGTTCGGCATGCTTCTCCAAGCCACATACCTGACAGGCGTAAACAACAGTCTGGCCAACAGACTGAGCAGAGTCATGCAACCACACGAGTGGTCGCTCCATTCCAGAGTGGTACGCAAGATCTTCTGAGAGTGGGGTACTCCCTCGGTGGACCTTTTCGCCTCTCAGACCAACCACAAGCTGCCTCTGTTCTGTTCCAGACTACAGGCACACGGCAGACTGGTGTCGGATGCCTTTCTCCTCCATTGGGGGACCGGCCTCCTGTATACTTATCCTCCCATACCTTTGGTGGGGAAGACCTTACTGAAGCTCAAGCAAGACCACGGCACCATGATTTTGATAGCGCCTTTTTGGCCCCATCAGATCTGGTTCCCTCTACTTCTGGAGTTGTCCTCCGAAGAACCGTGGAGATTGGAGTGTTTTCCTACTCTCATTTCGCAGAACGATGGAGCGCTTCTGCACCCCAACCTTCAGTCTCTGGCTCTCACGGCCTGGATGTTGAGGGCGTAGATTTTGCTTTGTTGGGCTTGTCTGAGGGTGTCTCCCGTGTCTTGCTTGCCTCTAGAAAGGATTCCACTAAAAAGAGTTACTTTTTCAAGTGGAGGAGGTTTGTCGTCTGGTGTGAGAGCAAGGCCCTAGAACCTTGTTCTTGCCCTGCACAGAACCTGCTTGAATACCTTCTGCACTTATCAAAGTCTGGTGTCAAGACCAACTCAGTAAGGAACCACCTTAGTGCGATTAGTGCTTACCATCATCATCATCATCTCTGGAGAGCCTTTAGTAGTTCGATTCATGAGAGGCTTGCTTTTGTCAAGGCCCCCTGTCAAGCCTCCTGCAGTGTCATGGGATCTCAACGTCGTCCTCACCTAGCTGATGAAACCTCCTTTTGAGCCACTGAATTCATGCCATCTGAAGTACTTGACCTGGAAAGTCATTTTCTTGGTGGCAGTTACTTCAGCTCGTAGAGTCAGTGAGTTGCAGGCCCTGGTAGCTCATGCTCCGTATACCAAATTTCATCATAACAGAGTAGTCCTCCGCACTCACCCTAAGTTTCTGCCAAAGGTGGTGTCGGAGTTCCATCTTAACCAATCAATTGTCTTGCCAACATTCTTTCCCAGACTACATACCCGCCCAGTTGCACACATTGTGCTGCAAGCGAGCGTTGGCCTTCTATCTGGAGCGGACACAGCCCCACAGACAGTCCGCCGAATTGTTTGTTTCTTTCGACCCCAATAAGAAAGGGGTCGCTGTCGGGAAACGCACCATCTCCAATTGGCTAGCAGATTGCATTTCCTTCACTTACGCCCAGGCTGGGCTGGCTCTTGAGGGTCATGTCATGGCTCATAGTGTTAGAGCCATGGCAGCGTCAGTGGCCCACTTGAAGTCAGCCACTATTGAAGAGATTTGCAAGGCTGCGACGTGGTCATCTGTCCACACATTCACATCACATTACTGCCTCCAGCAGGATACCTGACGCGACAGTCGGTTCGTGCAGTCGGTGCTGCAGAATCTGTTTGGGGTTTGAATCGAACTCCACCCTCCAGGACCCGAATTTATTTTGGTCAGGCTGCACTCTCAGTTAGTTGTTCTTCGTAGGTCAATTTCTGTTATGCCCTTGCCGTTGCGAGGTTCAATTGACCTGGGTTCTTGTTTTGAGTGAGCTTGAGAGCTAGGGGATACCCCATCAGTGAGAACAAGCAGCCTGCTTGTCCTCGGAGAAAGCGAATGATACGTACCTGTAGCAGGTGTTCTCCGAGGACAGCAGGCTGATTGTTCTCACCTACCCTCCCTCCTCCCCTTTGGAGTTGCGTTTTTCCTCATTCCTTTGCTTGTCATTCAACTGAGCGGGAACGGTCGCGCACGGGCGGGAAGACGGCCGCGCATGCGCTGTGGGCGCGCCCAGCTTGCGGGTCCGCCCACTAAGTTTTTGTTCAGGTTGGAGGGAGCTTCCGTGGACGTCAACCCCAGTCGTGAGAACAATCAGCCTGCTGTCCTCGGAGAACACCTGCTACAGGTATGTATCATTCGCTTTCAGCACCAAAGTCTTCAGCGTCTTGTTTCTCACCATGCTGTTTCTTGAATTTTATGTTGTTCATCTCCTTGCAACGATCCAACAGTGGCTTTGAATTCAGTTAGTCCAAGACTTTCAGCTAGCTGGTTAGCTTTCTCCATAAGCAGCGGACCACTGACAGGAAACTGTCTGCTCCTGACTCGAGAAAACCACCGAAGAAGAGTATGTTCTACCTCCTCAGCTTTTCCTGCCTGTTTTTGTTTCCATTGTGGATTTGTATTGTTTTGCCAGTCTTCCAGAAGCTGGTCTTTCGGCTTCAAGACACGTGAAATTTGACTGGGATTGACACCATATTCTTTAGCAATAGATGCTTGACTTGTTTTCTAATTTTTTAAGAACTTCTATTCGTTCAGCCAGTGTTAGTCTTAAAGTTCCGTCGCGATGACGACCCCAGCGTACACTCTAACAACATTCTTTCGCTTATTCTGCCTGTAGCAGTTAAAGGGCGGTAAATTTGAAATCTCAGTTGCCACGCGTCAATCGGCTTCCATATTCCGTGCGCGCTTATGCGGAGTCTTTCCTGCAGAGGAGTGGTCTTAAACCATGAATTTTGCACTTACCAGTGGTGTGCTAAACTGAAGTTTGTCCCCATAAAAATTGATGGTGCCAAAAATGGGACCGAAGTACAGCATGCAGTTAAACAGAGCATGCGCTTATCCGACGTGCACTTAAATGAAGTGCTCTGTACTGGATTCAGTTGTCCTCTAGGTTTGATAGACCCCAGTTGCCGCCTCATTCCGTGGAGGTGGAATCCACACTCAAAAGAGCTGGGAGTTCTAGAGACTGCTTCGGCACCCCCTGGCAGAGAAGCTAGAACCCTGGATTCTTTTGGGTGGAAGATGTATTGGGCCTCTTTTCATTTCCCATATTCAATTGTACCAGTCGTACATGAGCCTATACTTGTGGTTCTTGGTGTGTAGTATGTGTGATTTGGTGGACTTCCCCCACCAGAGCAGGCAGAATCTGTTCGCCAGCTGATCAAGCAGCAGAAGGCTTGTCGTATGGTCTTGGCCAGGGGCGTCTATGACACTTTTCATGTGGTGTCAAGGATATATCTTCTCAGAGTATAGCCATGCACAGACTCTCCAGGCTGCGTGTCTCTGACTTGATCCCTGCGGTCCTGCAGAGGTTTGCAAGAGATTGGCAGATGCTACTTGCCGGGGGGGGGGGGGATAATCTTTTTGGAGAGAAGGTGGAGGAGGTCGCTGACCTCATCAAGAACACACTGGTACCATTGATATTCTCTCTTGCTGAACGCCTTCTGCAATTACTCGCACATCTAGGAGGCTTTTCAGCAAGTTGAAGAGTACTTACTACTCACAGAGGCGTAGGTACACTGCTTCTCCTCACAAGCCTCAGCATGCTCAGCCCCAGCATGCTTGCTCTCGTCAACAACATGCGCCTAAGACCTAGAAACTCACCCCTAGTCAAAGCAGGGGGCGAGCTTTTGACTGGCGCAAGCAGATATAGCTGCTGTATAAGTGATCATCCTGGATGACGTTTGTGTTGGGGTGGAGGGGACTGAAGAATTTTCAAAAAAGGTGGCCCATCCTAGACCTTAGGGCCCTGAACAAATTTCTGGTGAAAGAAAAGTTCAGGATGGTTTCCTTGGGCACCCTTCTCCCCACAGTTCAGGAAAACGATGGCTATGCTCGCTGGACTTAAAGAATGCTTACACCCACATCCTGATACTTCCAGCTCACAAGAAATGTCTTCAATTTCAGCTGGGGATGCAGCATTTCCAGTACTGCGTTTTGCCTTTTCGGCCTTTTGTTGGCTCCCGTGTTATTCACAAAGTGTCTTTCAGTAGTTGCATCGTCTCTACGCAGACTGGGAGTCCATGTGTTCCACTATCTGGACGATTGACTGATGAAGAGCACATCAAAGAATAATGCTTAGGAGTCCATGCGGAGGACTATTAGGGTGCTGTTCCAAGTCCCATCTGCTCCCTGTCCAGCATTTGGAGTTCATTCAAGCCCTGATAAATACAGAACGAGCTTGACTATTTCTCCCTGTAACACAGGCAGATGCTCTTGCCACTTAAGTTCGAGCCAGCCAGCAGATCGCAGCTCAGTAGATGTTGAGGTTGTTGGGCCACATGGCCTCCACTGTCTATGTGACACCCATGGCAAATCTTCACACTGGTCAGGCCACTGGTAACCTGGAGGACGTCAAATTTATAAATGATCTAGAGATGGAAGTAACTAGTGAGGTAATTACATTTGCTGACAACACAAAGTTATTCAAAGTTGTTAAATCGGAAGAGGATTGTGAAAAATTACAAGAGGACTTTGGGAGACTAGTCATCCAAAAGGCAGATAACGTTTAGTTGTAAAACATTTTTATTGATGACAGATTAACCAATACACTGTCAAAGATCCAATGTCTGGGACAATACAACTTCCAGTGATATACCATCATTACAGAATACTGACAATACCGAATGTCATCAGATTTTAACATAAACATCTCCCTCCTCCCTTACTTCTATCCTCCCCTTCGTAGTCCCCTCCCTTTCCCTAAACAGTAGTAAACAAGCCCCCCCTCCAAAACAAAAATATAATCCCATGCAGCAATAATAGAATCAACCAAGTAGTGAGTTACCTGTACTCTTATAGTTCCTCACTTTATAGAATCTCGTTAAATCCCCACAACATCCCCTCCTCCTCTTTGTCTCCCCCCCAACCCCAGAGTAAGGTACAGAGTACATTTTAGTCCTGTGTTTATTCTATAGAGTGATTCAAAATTAAGCTACGTGCCTGTCCCAACAATGGTTGTACATAGGGTTCCTAAACAGCCACAAATTTTTTCTTTTGATTTACCATGTGACAAGCATCACGGGCTTCCATTAATACTAGAGCATGTAGGTCATTTCTCCAATGCCAGTAAGTGGGTGGTGTGCTCTGTGTCCAATTTTGCAATATACACTGCTTACCTATAACACTAGCTTTATATATCAGAAGTCGTTCTGTCCGCCGAAGGGAACCCCTCCTCCCCGTGTACCCCAATAATATATCCTTAGGGGAAGTATCTATATGTTTATGTATCAGTTGACCACAGTAGCCCATCAGCCTAGCCTAGTCCAATATTGGCGTATACAGGGGCAGGTTTATAAAGCATGGAATAATGAAGTACCACATTTGAGACATTTGGGTTCCGGTAGGCATCCCACATAAAAGGCCTGTTCGGGGGAAAAGTATGATCTAGTGATGATTCTAAATTGGATTTCTCTATGTTCAGCACTATATAGTACTCTAGGAATCATCTGTAAAAATCGTAAAATATCTCCCTCTCGAATCTCCGCCCCCATATCTGTTGTCCATTTCTGGGCCAAACCAGCTTGAGTTTTATATGCGGTCACCATTGTTAGTGCTTTACATAGGTTAGAGACTGAGGTCTGCGCATAGCCCGATGGAAGAAAGAATTGCTCCAAGAGGCTTGTAAACATGCAAAGAAATCTAAATTACTTCCTCCCACATTAAGTTGTAACATCTCCCAAGTTTTCAGTTCCCCAGTGTCTTGCAAAAAATCTGCCACATATTCCACCCCTTTTCATGCCCATCAATGGAAAATCCCCGTCTTTAGTCCAGGGCCAAAGTCTAAGTTTCCTATAAGGGATATCATATCTGTACAGTAAGGGTTCTGATGCAGCACTGTAATCAATGCCAGGTGCGTCTCATAGAGTGTGAAAGGATATGTCTCCATTGTTTAGGAACATAGTGAGTTGCTACATGTAACAGAAAGTGTGGGTGATCTGGACGGAATAGGTCACGTTCCAGTCCCCAAGGTGTGTAAGTATCAGATCCCAACACCCAATCTGCCACATGTCTAAGCAAACACGCCCAGTTATATAAGCACATATCAGGTAGCCCCAGGCCTCCCAACTGCCATCCACCATATAGCTGCTCCAATTTGAGTTTAGATTTTTTTTACCTCCCCAACAAAAACGTGCAAGAAGCTTCCTAAGTAATGTAATATTGCGTTGTAAAGTACATAGCGGCAAATGTAATACATACAACCGCCGGGGGAATATGATCATACTGTAAAGGTTTATTCTGCCACATAGCGACAAAGGTAAGCTATACCAATGAGTCAGCTGTCGTTTAGTGTACTGCAGGAGCCATTCCATATTACTCTTATATAAAGATCTAGGATCACCAGTAAGTATTATGCCCAAGTATGTGAATTCCTCTGTAGCCCACTTCAGAGGAAACTCCCCCAGCCATCGGTGTTTAAGTTCTGGGTTGGTAGGCAAGCCATCTGCTTTTGCATATTTAGCTTTAATCCCGAGAAGGACCAATATTCAGCAAAACTTTCTAGCAAGGACCGGGCTGGAGAGATTAAATGTACCAAAACATCATCAACAAAAGCCGATATTTTAGTCATATGCCCCCATTGTAACTCCAGTGATTTCTGGGTTCCCAATAATCTCCCTAATCAATGGGTCTAATGATAAGCAAATAAAAATGGGGATAAAGGGCAGCCCTGATGAGTTCCCCGTCTAATTGGGAAAGGTGTCAAATATATACTATTCTGTGGGTTCTCTATGTAGAGTGTGGATTTCTCGTTCGATACGTCCCTCATAAGTACATAAGTATGGCCATACTGGGACAGACCAAAGGCCCATCAAGCCCAGCATCCTGTTTCCAACAGTGGCCAATCCAGGTCACAAATATCTGGCAAGATCCAAAAAAAGTACAAAACATTTTATACTTCTTATCCCAGAAATAGTGAATTTTCCCCGTCCGTTTAATAATGGTCTGTGGACTTTTCCTTTAAGAAGCCGTCCAAACCTTTTTTAAACTCCGCTAAGCTAACCACCATTACTGAATTCTCTGGCAACGAATTCCAGAGTTTAATTACACGTTGAGTGAAGAAAGATTTTCTCAGATTTGTTTTAAATTTACTACTTTGTAGGTTCATCACATAGTCTTAGTATTTTTGGAAAGCGTAAACAGGCGCTTCACTTCTACTCCACTCATTATTTTATAGACCTCTATCATATCTCTATCATATCTCCCCTCAGCCGCCTTTTCTCCAAGCTGAAGAGCCCTAGCCGCTTTAGCCTTTCCTCATAGGGAAGTCGTCCCATCCCCTTTATCATTTTTGTTGCCCTTCTCTGTACCTTTTCTAATTCCGCTGTATCTTTTTTCAGATGCTGCAACCAGAATTGAACACAATATTCGAGGTGCGATACAAAGGCATTATAACATCCTCAATTTTGTTTTCCATTCCTTTCCCTCAATGCCATAAGTATGCATCACTTCAATTAAAAACTCCCAGTTGACTCTGTCAAATGCTTTTTGAGCATCAAAGCTGATCAGTAATGAGTCCTGATTTATATTGCCTACCCACTCTAAAGATGCTAAAATAGTCCTGATGTTCTTCACCACTTGTCTCCCCTTGATGAATCCCATCTGAGGGTCCGCTATGACGGTTTGTAACACCTCAGCCAAGCGGTTTGCTAATGTCGTTGCAAATAATTTTGCCTCATAACTAATTAAATATATAAGGTCTATAGGATTCTGGATGGACGAAGTCTTTCCCAGATTTAAGAAAGACCATGATATCTGCATGCGTAAGGACAAGGGCAAACTAACTGTTCTCAGTGGAGGCATTAAAGAATACCACTAGCGGCAATTTAATGTCTTCTGCTAAGCGTTCATAAAACTCTGCTCTAAAGCCATGTGGACCTGGTGCCTTGGAAAGCACACTACTCCCCACCACCCAGTGTATTTCTTCAGGGTTGATTGGTCTATTCAGAGAGGCTGTCTGTTCCTCTGAAAGTTTCGGCAGATCCAGGCTACCTAAATAAGTATTAGGATCCAAAGTAGCATGAAGATCTGACTCGTACAATTGGGCATAATAGCTGTGAAAGATCTGTTGAATATCTTTATCTGTGTGCACCACCCGTCTTGATGGTTGATTAAGTGAGAGAACCTTCCACATACCGTACTTGTGCCGTACCAATCTGACAGGGAGCCGGCCATTCTTATTGCCATACTTATAGAGTTGACATTTAAAGTATAAGGCCGACTTCATAGCCCTCTGATGTAGCAGTTCGTTAAGGGCTACCTGGCTAGCGAGGAGTCGTTCTCTAAGCAGTTGCAGTTGCCCCATACGCTCTGCGTACATAAGTACATAAGTAATGCCACACTGGGAAAAGACCAAGGGTCCATCGAGCCCAGCATCCTGTCCACGAGAGCGGCCAATCCAGGCCAAGGGCACCTTGCGAGCTTCCCAAACGTACAAACATTCTATACATGTTATTCCTGGAATTGTTGATTTTTTCCAAGTCCATTTAGTAGTGGTTTATGGACTTGTTCTTTAGGAAACCGTCTAACCCCTTTTTAAACTCTGCTAAGCTAACCGCCTTCCCCACGTTCTCCGGAAACGAATTCCAGAGTTTAATTATGCGTTGGGTAAAGAAAAAGTTTCTACAATTTGTTTTAAATTTACTACACTGTAGTTTCATCGCATGCCCCCTAGTCCTAGTATTTTTGGAAAGCGTGAACAGACACTTCGCATCCACCTGTTCCACTCCACTCAATGTTTTATATACCTCTATCATGTCTCCCCTCAGTCGTCTCTTCTTCAAGCTGAAAAGCCCTAGCCTCCTTAGTCTTTCTTCATAGGGAAGTTGCCCCATCCCCGCTATGTACTTATGTAAATACACCAACTGCTGCCCCAACCGAAGGATATCTTTATCCCTACGTTTTTTCTTAGCGCTGCAATAAGCAAGTATCTCTCCCCTCAGAACAGCCTTGGCCATTTCCCAGTATAAGATAGGATCCTGGCTATGCCTTTGTCGCTCCATGATGTGACACACTTTGAATATTGTGATCAATTCTGGTAACCGCATCTCAAAAAAGATATAGTGGAATTAGAAAAGGTACAGAGAAGGGTGACGAAAATGATAAAGGGGATGGGACGACTTCCCTATGAGGAAAGGTTAAAGCGGCTAGGGCTCTTCAGCTTGGAGAAAAGACGGTTGAGGGGAGATATGATAGAGGTCTATAAAATAATGAATGGAATGGGTAGACGTGAATCGCTTGTTTACTCTTTCCAAAAATACTAAGACTAGGGGGCATGCAATGAAGCTACACAATAGTAAATTGAAAATGAATCAGAGAAAATATTTCTTCACTCATCATGTAATTAAACTCTGGAATTTGTTGCTAGAACACATGGTAAAAGCAGTTAGCTTAGCGGGGTTTAAAAAATGTTTGGCTAGCTTTCTAAAATAAAAGTCTATAGACCATTATTAAAATGGACTTTGGGAAAATCCACTGCTTATTTCTAGGAAAAGCAGTATAAAATGTACTGTTTTGGGATCTTGCCAGGTACTTGTAACCTGGATTGGCTTCTGTTGGAAACAGGATGCTGGGCTTCATGGACCTTTTGTTTGTCCCAGTATGGCACTCCGGAGCTGGTTTCCTCTGTGCTTTGGTGGACGATTCGATCCAATTTGACTCTGGGACTCCCATTCCAAATTCCTCAACCCCTAAATGTGCTGATGATGGATGCATCCTATATGGACTGGGAGCTCATTTAGACATGCTTCACACTCAGGGTGCATGGTCAGCCCAGGAGACAGATCTTCACATTAACCTTTTGGAATTGTGGGTGATCTGGAAAGTTCTAAAGCTTTCAGAGATCAGCTGATTAACCAAATTATACTCCTTCAAATGGATAGTCAGGTTGCAGTGTACTACACCAATACGGGTACTGGATCACGCTCTCTGTCTCAGGAGACCGTCTTGACATGGCATTGGGCAGACCATCATGGAATGCTTCTGTGGACCACTTACCTTGCGGGCAAATCCAATTGCCTGGCTGAAAGACTGGGCGGGGTCATGCAACCGTACAAACGGTCGTCAGCATGGCCGTTCTCTGCAAGATCTTCCGCGTGTGGAGCACCCCCTTGTTGGATCTCTTTGCTACTCAGTTCAATCACAAAGTTCCCATACTGGATCCAAGATGGTGCTGTAAAGATATACTGCAACAGCTGCTCCCAGATCTTACCTTGAATCGCTGTTCGTAGCCGTTCTTTTCTCCCTTGATCATGGGGAAAAGGAGAAGAAAGGTGCCAGGAGTACCCCTCGACCCTGGAAAGATTTGGGTTGATGGCTGGACCAATGCAGGCATCCTCTCCTATCAGTACTGCCGCTTTCACGTCAGCAGTGTCAACGGGGCTTCCTTGAGCCCTGTGGCACCTGCACAACCAGGATAAAATCCTGTTTTGGGAGGTCCTGTCCTCTGCTCTTTTCAGACTGAGGAACTGGGTGAGCAGGGAGGGAACATACCCAAAGCATTGGAGAATTTGGTTTCTGGTCAAGAAGGGTTTCAAAATGCACAAATTTTACCTGCTCAAACAGTGAGTATCTATAACAGATTTCCAATATGTCCTCTCCTGGCACACTTTCAGGGACTTTTAAGAAAACTGCCGTTGTGACTTTGTAGTCACTTTGGGACCTTACATTTGATATGCACTTTTCTTTGCAATCTTTGACTTTAAAAAATACTAAAGATATAAAGGTTTTATCCGAAGCTGCTGTTCTCCAAGCACAGGAGACTGCTCAGCATTCCACTAAAGTAAAACTTCTAGAATTCAAAAATTCAGACTTTGGAATCGTTGGGAACAGTCTCAGTTAAGGATAAGAATTTCACTCATCGCCGATTGGAATATTTGGAAAACCAAGTTAGGTTGCTTAATTTGAGACTAACCAACTTTCCCAGGTCAGCTTTAATTACGCCTATAGAAATGGTTAAGAAATATTTAATTGAAATTTTGGGGATGTCAGGTGACTCACTGCCTTCAATAACTAGAGCTCAGTATTTACTGATGTCAAAAAAACTTGATGGTGAGATTTCCCAAAGTCAAGTTGGAGATGGTATGAACCTCACATCCTTTCTATAGTCTTAACTGGAAGTGATTATACAGAGAACTACCATGGTGGTATCTTTTGCCTTGGAGATTGATCACAATGCTATATTGAAGCTTTCATTTAGACATTTGGACACACAATTCCTGGGATCTAAAGTTAGAATATTTTCAGATCTTTATAAAGAAACACAAAAAAGGAGTAAGGCCTTTTTGGCCTTTCGACCAAGGATTTTGGCCTTGGGCGCCAATTTTGTACTTAAGTTTCCATGTTTATGTTTTGTGTTATTTCAAGGTAAACTGTTTCAATTTTTTGATCCAAAGCAACTAGACGAACTTCTTGTGGTGAAAGAAGAGATAAATATCATTGTATAAGTCCCATTTTCACACTGTAGTGATAGGCTGGGGAGAGCCTTAAGGGTTGCAATAATCTTGGTTTGTATTTTTTTTTTATTTCTTGTTTTTTTTCCTTTATCTTTTTCCTATTTTTGGATCCTATTTACCTGTTATTCTGAACGAAGGTTTATTTCTTTTTCTTATTGTAGTCAATTTGATACATATTATTTCATGTTAATTTATTAATTACCAATTTCTGTATTACCTCTGTCTTTTGGGATGTGCTTATAAAATTAATAAATACAAAGTTCCTCAGTTCTGTTCCAGATTCCAGGCCCATGACAGACTAGCATCGGATGCCTTCCTCCTTCATTGGGGGTGGGTGTGTGTGTGGGGGGGGGGGGGGTTCTTTATGCATATCCTTCCATACCTCTATTGGGGAAGACTTTGCTGAAACTGTGGCAAGTCCGTGGGAACATAATTCTGATCGCTTTGTACTGGTTCCTCCTCCTTCCAAAGTTATCCTCCAAAGAACCATTGAGATTGGAGTGTTTTCCGACCCGTATCACGCAGAATGAGAGCTTCTAGTCCTCTGGCCCTCATGGCATGTATGTTGAGAGCTTAAAATTTGCTTCTTTGCATCTTCCAGAGGTTGTCTTCAGAGTCTTGCTGGCTTCCAGGAAAGATTCCACTAAGAGATATTACCCTTTCAAATGGAGGAGGTTTCCGTGTGGTGTGAGGGCAAAGTCTTAGATACTATTTCCTACCCTACACAGACTCTGCTTGAATACCTTTTACACCTTTCCGAGTGTTCCCTCAAGTAAGAGTTCACCTCGGTGCAATTAATGCTTACCATCATTGTTTAGTGGGTAAGCCCCTCTCTGGATAAAGTCTATTCGTTTATTGCTTACCTTCATCGTTTAGTGGGTAAGCCCATCTCAGGACATACTCTAGTTGTTCGCTTTATGAGAGGTTTGCTATTGACAAAGCTCCCTATCGAACCTCAGCCTGTGTCATGGGACCTCAATGTCGTCCTCACCCAGCTGATGAAAGTTCCTTTTGAGCCACTTGATTCCTGTCATCTAAAGTACTTGAAATGTGAAGAGAGTAGTGTATGCAACAGGACACTTCCATGCACAATAAAGGAGAACGATGTAGGTCAAGCTGTTCTCAAAAGGAGATAATCTTTATCTGAAGTACTTGACTTGGAAGGTTGTATTGTGGGGGGCTGTTTCTTCAGCTTGCAGAGTTGATGAGGTTCAGGTCCTAGTGGTGGATGCACCTTATACCAAAAGTCATCACAACAGAGTAGTCCTCCGCACGCAACCTAAGTTCCTACCTAAGGTTGTGCCAGAGTTCCATCTGAACCAGTCGATTGTCTTGCCCAACATTCTTTCCCAGAGTTAGACCTCATTCTCATCCTGGCGAGAGTGCACTGCACACCTTGGACTGCAAGCTAGCATTTGCCTTTTACTTGGAGCAGACTAGGCCCTACAGACAGTCCACCCAAAGTTTTTGTTACTTTTTATCCCAACAGGATGGAGTTCGCCATCTGGAAACACAGAATCTCTCGTTGGATAGCAGATTGCATTTTTTTCACTTACACCCAGGCTAGCTTGTCCCTTGAAGGTCTTGTCAAGGCTCACAATGTTAGAGCCATGGCTGCGTTGGTAGCCCACTTGAGGTCAGACTTGAAATTTGCAAGGCTCCAACGTGGTTTTCGGTCCACACATTCATATCTCATTACTGCCTTGAACAGGATACCTGACAGGACAGTTAGTTTTGACAGGTAGTCTGGATATTTTGCAACAATTTGACAGTGGTAGCCTATGTTGACTGATAGGACGGAACGAAGAGTGTGGCATAGGCCTAGAGTGTCTGACTTTTGTTGCGTTGGACAGATCAGAAATCCGTGTCAGCTCCTCAAGTTGCTGATGACAAGAATGTGCAAATGACTTCTTGAGTAGATGCATTCCCTGGATCTAGGGGAATGGGAATTGTGAGAGGAAGACTCTACTTTGGTCACTAGTCAATAGGGTAACCCAGTACTGGATTTGATGGTCAAGAGACTTCGTGCAAAGGTGCCTCTGTTTTTCAGTTGATGAAAGGAATGGGGATGAAAGGTCTAGATACATTTTTTTCAGCTTTGGCCCCAGTGAGGAAGGCTGTATATGTTTTCCCTTTAGCCCTTCTTGGGTCAGGTGTTGCATCGTAGCTGAGTTCTTCATGTTGCACTGGATTGGCCCAGAAGCCTGTGGTGTGTGTGTGTGTATGTATATGTATATGTATATGTATATGTGTGTGTGTGTATATATATATATATATATTCATATTCATCTCAAGGTGAGATAAGATTGTGGCTTTCTTATAAGAGAGGGCTTTTGGTGCAGGGGCAGTTCCAATGGATTACTCATCTTGCTTATGTCCTAGAGCTTGGCCCTTGAGGAAGCTGCATTTGAAAAGAAAATGAGGTCATTATGTCTCTACTCCAGGCACATAAGAGATCTTGTACTGTGACATATCCTAGAGTTTGTGTGTATGGGGGGAGGATTTGAGTCATGGTGTGTTGAATTGGCATTCTTAGTGTTTTGGGCTTTTAATATCTTACATTCTGCCCATTTCGCATGAAGATCTTAGAAGACGTTTATTGCTAGGCTCCTTGAAAGTTCAGTTGTCTACACAGCTGAAATCTACCTTTTTAGTAGCCATATGTTTGGTGAGGTGAATGTCAGAGTTGCAAATGCTATTTTACCTGAACCATTTTAGGAGACTGGTGCTTCAGTTTGTGCTGTTCCTTCTTTTCTGCTGACATAGTTTCTGCATTTCATGTATGTTAGTAGTGTTGTCTTCCTTCAGGCAGAAGGATGGTGGAGAGATGATCAGTTGTCTTTGCCTACGGGATGTGCATAGAGTTCTCGTACGTTCTTTGGAAGTAACCATTGCTTTTCAGAAAAAAAGATCAGTGTTTCTTTTTTTGGGGGAGCCCAGAAAAGGAGAGTCTGCTTCAGAAACTACCATTGCATATTAGCTTAAAGGAACAATTTCTGCAAAATATATCTTCAGTGGACAAGTGCCTATTAAGATCCTCCATGTGCATTCAACCACAGAATTGGCAGCTTGGTGGATGGAATCTCATTTTATTTTATTTTTGTTACATTTGTACCCCGCGCTTTCCCACTCATGGCAGGCTCAATGCGGCTTACATGGGGCAATGGAGGGTTAAGTGACTTGCCCAGAGTCACAAGGAGCTGCCTGTGCCTGAAGTGGGAATCGAACTCAGTTCCCCAGGACCAAAGTCCACCACCATAACCACTAGGCCACTCCTCCACTCCATATGGTCTCTATGGCTGAGACTTGTAGGGCAGCAATGGGGTATACAAAGAAGTTTGCATACCTTCTCTTAAGTACTGCTGGCTGTTTGTTCTCACCAGAGAAGATGTTGCATTTGGTTAGGGAGTGCTTAGAACTGGGGTTTCACGATCCTACCTAGTATAAGGGCTACTTTGCTACATCACACTGGTTCTGGACTTATTTGCTGGATTATAAGGAAGAAAGAATTGGGTCCGTCTTGTTAATTTTCTTTCCTTGACTCCTGCCAGACCAGTTCAGAGGCCTGCTCTAATGTGTTCATTGTTTTTTTGTTTTACTTGGTGACAAAAGGTGTCTCTGGACATCTTCTTTCTGGTTAGATTCCCTCTTTGAGATGGTGGTTTGAGTGGTGGGAGGGTTGTTTTCCAATCTTTGATTGGCTGCCAAAGTATAGGCAACTAGATGCTACATGATGCCCTTTATAGAGCACAGCTCACAAGCCATCATTCTGTGCCTATCTGCAGCACACAATCCACTGTTTCTGGAGTTGTCCTTGAGAGGACTCAAGGAAAGTGTATTAACAGGTAAGTCCAAAGTTTCAGATTTGTATAGCTCAGTGAAACAAATGTGTTCCTTTTAATGCATTTTGAATTGTGTATATATATATATATATATATATATATATATTAATTTAAGATGTGAAAACTATGGTTTGTGTTTTGTGAAATCTTTTATAATGTTCTTTAAAAAATTATTCCTTTTGTTTATTTCTTCAATACTAGAGAGTTGAAAGATAATCTGGGCAGTGATGACCCTGAAGGAGATGTGCCAGCCTTGCTGCAGGCTGTCCTGGCCAGGAACCCTAATGTTTTCCGGGAGAAGAGCATGCAGAACAGATATGGGGTACCAAGTGGTGAGCAGATGTCTGTGTGCTACATTATCAAATTTTAAATCCGTTATGGCAGAATGATATTTTGAGGTATTAATGTGAAGAAATGGTAGCCTCTGGTTAGCTGTCTAATCACCTTTTTAATGTTAACTTTATTATTATCTAGTTCTACTGTGCTGCACAAGTGGATGTTATCCTCTCCTACCAGCAGATGGAGGTAGAGAAAAAAAAGTATTTTACCAGTGACCTTATCGGTATTATTAGCTGGTGGTGGTTCCTGGACAGATCCAGTATTTTCTCTACCTCAGCAAATGGTAGGTTGTGGTGTCTGGTGCTCCTGGTCGCTGGCTGAGCTCCCTGCTCAGCCGGCCATGGCCGCTCAGCTTGGTTGAGCCTAAGGGCTGTTCCCAGGTTATCCAGTCCTCAGACTGGTCTTCGTGGAGTTTGTCTCTGCTACCCACAGTCGTGCTTAGCATCCACTGGGTGAGGGTTGTGCCTTGATCCTACAGGAGGGTTATGGGTCCCCCATCCTGCAACCCTCCTTGCCATCTCACCCTGTTTGGATATAATTCTCCAGGGTTCCCCTGCATATGTCAGTCATAGTTTGCGGGTGGACATGCTTGCAAGTAGGTAATGCAGATGAGCACATTTGCCAGCTCTGTCCATCCTGTGATAAGACATTTCTGACTTTGGAAACGCGGGTGGGGATTGAAAGGGCTGCTAGAGCTGTTAATGCTTCTCCCTGCTCTGAAACATGTGGATTGATGGCCATTTTGCCCCAGCTTGTCTTTTCTCCTGCTGGTGTCACTCAGCAGCAGTGATTCTTCACAGCCCCCCTTTGGGGTTCAAGTGAGGGGGGTCTTGCATTCTCACCCATCTCAGGTCTGCCTGCAAGGGGGGGGGGGGGGGAGGGGACACCATGAAGCCATGGTTTTTTTTTTTGCCTCTAGAGCTTGACCAAATGGTCAATGAAGCCCCGCAGGAGGAGGCTGTTCCCTTGGCCAGCAGTGGGGCCCTAGGGGCCTGGATGCTCTCAGCCCAGACCCCCTTGTGGGGGCCAAGCACCACAGGGGTTGGAGTGGGGGGGTGTCATGGATGTCCCTGTTTGGGGGAGGATCCGGAGGTCCTCTCTGACCCTCCGTCCCTCTCGGATTCAGATTTAGACGACGCTCCCCCATTGGAGGAGGAGGAGTGGTCCCATATGAACTGGCACTTCCATCATGAGCGGGGGCTTTTGTCTTATTGATGAGGTTGCAGAAATTCTCAGGATGCTCATATCTCCCACTGCAGACATCTGTGAAAGGGATTCTTTCTTGGAGGGCCTTGTGGGGCCTCTGAAGCATTTTCCTTTTCATAAGGCTCTTGCTGGAGGAGTGGGAAGCCCCAGATGCAGTTCTCAAGGGGCTTGGACCCTTGACTGCCTTTATTCCTTTGCCCCTGAGGAGGTGGAAAAATACTGGGCATACCCTAAGGTGGATGCTCTCATTACGGCAGTCATGAAGGTGACCACTGTCCCTGTTCAGAGCGGTTTTGCCCTTAGAGAAATCCAAAATAAGTGGGTGGAGCAGCAGTTACACCTAGTCTTTTCAGTGGCAGCATCCAGTGTTCAAGCAGCAATCTGGGTCGGCTATGTGGCACATGCCATGCTGTGCTGGCTGCAGCATCAGCTGGTGACTGGAAGTTTCTACCTAGAGACTGGAGCGGCCTTCCTGGCGGATGTCCTGTATGATCTGGTCAGTGTAACTTGGCTATGGTGGGCCATCTCTGGTTGTGGTGGATGCTGCCCCCAAGAGGCTTCTTAGTTAGCTGCCCAAAAGAGTAAAATAGATTTTATGTTGCTTATCCTATAAATAAGCAGTAGATTTTCCCGTCCATCTTTAAAATGGCTTATAGATTTTTCTTTTAGTAAATTATCCAAGCGTTTTTTAAACCCTTCTAAGCTAGCTGCTTTTACCAATTATCTGGCAACAAATTCCAGAGTTCAATTACATGTTGAGTGAAGAAATACTTTCTCCGGTGTACTTTAAATTTACTACTTTGTAGCTTCATTGCGTGTCCCTTAGTCCTGATATTTTTGGAAATGGTAAACAAGTGATTCATGTCTACCCATTCCACTCTACTCAGTGTTTATAGACCTCTATCTTATCTCCCCTCGGCCATCTCTTCTCTAAACTGAAGAGCTCTAGCCGCTTTAGCCTTTCTTCAAAGAGAGATACGGTGACCAGAGGTGAGTTCACACAATACAAGGGCATTATAACATTATGATTTTGCTTTCCATTCCTTTCCTATTAATTCCTAACATTCTATTTGGTTTCTTAGCTGCCGCTGCACACTGAACAGAGGTTTTCTGGAAAACAGACTACAAAGTTGTACTTTAGGTTCAAAAAAATACCTTTCCCAATTTATTTTAAATGTTCTACCTATTAGTTTTCATGGAGCATCCCCAGGTTTTAGTACTATCTTAAGTGGTAAGCAAGCAACCTCTGTTTACCTTTTCACCCTACTCATGATTTTTGCATTGCTTTGTAAAAAGGTTTCCCTCTTTTGTACATTTTTCACATTCTGCTGTTAAGCATGTTCTAAATACTAATTTATAAAGTAGGAATTTGTTTCACTGATCTATATAACATACTCTACACTTCCAAACTGAATGATCACTTATAGAAATAGTCAATAAGTAATTAAGAGCAAGAAACAAAAAAATCTTGATTGCATAAGTTGGATTCTTTGATGCAAGACTTGAATCAAGAGGATGGGACTAAGTTCTGGTAAATGGATTTCTAACAGACATGAGCCTATTAGTTTCAGATCTCTGTCTCCCTGTGCATTACCAATTAAGTTTTTAAAAAACTTTGTTCCTTGTCATCAAGCAGATGAAGCCATTACGTATGGGTTGTGTCCATCAACCAGCAGGGGGAGATAGAGAGCACTCAACTTTTCACAGTGCCTCATGGCCAGCTAGCTCCACTGCCACTTCAGTATTCTCTATCTCCCCAAGCAGGGTGGCTGCAGCTTCTTCGAGCTCCATCAAAAATATGCCTGGGGGTGGCTCCTGGCTTGCCAGTTGTTAGCCGGGGTGTTAGAGGCTATAGCAGCTTCACTTTGAAGGCACATAGGTCAGCCCTTTCCTTGCCTTACCCATGCCCCCGTGGATGTGGACATATTAGCTTGCTTTTCCCTGTCCTTTCCCACTCAGTGGATGCAGGCACATTGGTTCGCCTTTCCCTGCCTTTCCCATTTATCTGAGCCTCCGGAGTGATTTTATTTACCTCTGCTTTCCTCACAGCATTAAAATAAATAAATAAATAAATAATTAAAGTTGCATCGCGCTTTAGCGCAGCGATCTTGGAAAAGAGATTTTTTTTCTTGAGATTCTTCTGCAGGACCGGAGCTGTGATACTCGGTCTAGTGAGATAAGAGTGTTTTCTGACCCTCTCGGGTGGGCCCGCGATCGGGACGTTTTTGGCGCGAACCGCCATTTTTGAATTTTACCGCCGTTTTTGGCGATGGCTGAGGAGACTGTAAAGCGCTGTTCTAAATGTGGCAAGCGCAAATCAGCAGCGGGGCTCTGTAATTCGTGCTGTACAGACGGTAGAGCCGGCCCGAGCATGACGAGCGGCGATCTTTCGCGCTCTGAGCTGGCAGCGGACGCCATTTTGGATTTTCCACATGGCACGGACTCCGTTGAGACGGAGAGCCCTGAATCTGTGGGGGGGTGGGGGGGGGGGGGCTCCTCTGAGTGAGGCTAATAATAGAGCTGATAGCCCTGGGCAGGATCCGGGCGGTCAGGGAGCGGTTTTCTCCCCTGATTTTGTTTTAATGCTGCATAGGGCGTACATGCTTAAAAGAGCTCTTCCACAGGGATCTTCGGACCCTCTGCCTGCCCCCCCGGTGGATCCTGGCCTTTTGGAGTTGGCTTTGCCTGTTTCTTATCCTCCTGATAAACGCAGAAGGGCTAATTGCGTGTCCTTAGCTGCTCATCCAGATGTGGCACGGTTTCTTAGAGGGGTGCTTTGGCTCCGTCCTCCCGTGCGGGCACCTTGTCCAGCTTGGGACCTGGGGTTAGTTTTAAAGGCCCTTCAGGGGGCTCCCTTTGAACCGCTTCGGCGTGCTTCAGAGAAAGATTTGACACTGAAGGCCGTCTTTTTAGTGGCCATTATCTCAGCGAGACGGGTGTCAGAGCTCCAGGCGCTGTCCTGTAGAGACCTTTTTCTGTAATTCTCAGAGTCAGGGGTCACGGTTCGGACCGTGCCTTCCTTCATGCCTAAGGTGGTTTCAGCGTTTCATCTAAACCAGCCTGTTTTTCTTCCCTCCTTTGTTGAGGAGGAGTTTCCAGATTCATTTGGGCAGTTGCACCTTTTGTATGTGCGCAGGACTCTGTTGCAGTATCTGCGAATTACAAATTCTTTCAGGACCTCCGATCATCTTTTTGTGCTGTTTGCAGATCCTCGCAGAGGGTCTTCAGCGTCTAAAGCCACTCTTGCCCGTTGGCTCAAAGAAGCTATCTTTTCAGCATATCTGCTGTCTGGCCGGGCTCCGCCTGAAGCCTTTAAAGCACATTCCACAAGAGCGATTTCCTCTTCCTGGGCGGAAACTGGAGCACTATCTCTTCATGAGATTTGCAGTGCTGCAACCTGGGCTTCTAAGCTCTCTTTCGCCTGACATTACAGGCTGGATGTGGCTGCTAGGAGGGATGCACGTTTTGGAGCACAGGTGCTAGCGCGTGGTGTGGCTTGTTCCCACTCTATATAGTAATTGCTTTTTTACATCCCATTCGTAATGGCTTCATCTGCTTGATGACAAGGAAGGGAAAATTAGGTTCTTACCATGATAATTTTCTTTCCTTTAGTTATAGCAGATGAAGCCATGAGCCCTCCCTGTATGATTGTCTGTATTGCAGTGATTCTGATTATAGGTGCTGTTCTTGTTTCCTGAAGTTATATTCCTTCCTTGGGGAGTCAGAAAACAGTCTTCAGGATTCTTGTTACAGTTATAGGAGGATGAGTTCATTCCCTCCAGTTCATGTTTTGGGAGGATGAGTTTATTCCCTCCAGGAGAATGAGTTCATTCCCTCCTTTTTTGAGTTCATGCCCTTGTTAAGGGGCCATCGTTCGCTGTGAGGAAAGTTCATGTTATTCCCATTGCGGTTTGCCATACTGCTTTGGAAGCTTCAAATACTGAAGAGGCAGTGGAGCTAGCTGGCCATGAGGCACTGTGAAAAGTTGAGTGCTCTCTATCTCCCCCTGCTGGTTGATGGACACATCCCATACGTAATGGCTTCATCTGCTATGACTAAAGGAAAGAAAATTATCATGGTAAGAACCTAATTTTCCCATATCAGTATACCAAACAAGTCACTATGGGCTACTCTTATTTCTCTACTGATCTCTTATCCCATACTCACCTTCTCTCACTCTTTGATCATCACAGTAAAATCTTATGGAGGTCCCAAGTCATCATAAAATTTTTTCCATCGAGGCAGAACATCATGCTTTGAAGTTGTTGCATTTATCTTTTGGAATTTGAACTTTGCCTTGAATTATCACTCAAAAAATTCACAGTTGTTTTGAAATTACACATTTTTGTAAAGGCTTTTCTTTTTACCTAAACCTGATATGAGTTGGATTTGCAATGCGCTTGTAGTCTCCCATTTAGCAGGCCTCATTTGTCTTTTTCAACTTATTACGCTTTCCCTTCCTTATATGTCTTAGAATAATTATGACCTAAATCTTCTCATCTCTACTCTTACCCTGCTACAAGTTTAATTAATATGTAAACCGTGTAGGTAATGAAATTGATAGGCAGTATAATAAACTTGAAATGTGAAAATATGAAATGATTTGTTCAAGATAAGTGTCTGTTAACCTTGAACAGTGGGCCACTTGCCTCTGTAGTTCTTCTATAATAATTTAGGCCTTATCTCAGCAGTTTCCTTCACCTATAGCTACTGACTTTGACTTTAGAAGTGTCTTGGTGGTGTCAAACTGTTTGCATCATACAGCTTTGAACCTGACTATTTAGAACATAAGAATTGCCGTAATAGATCAGACCAAAGGTTCATCTAGACCAGAATCATGTTTCTAACTATGTCCAATTCAGATTAGATGTTCCTGGCAGTATGCCAAAAAGTAGTAAGGTTCCATGCTACTTACCCAATGTGATAAGCAGTGACTTCCCCGCCTCTGCCTTAATAATGATTTATGGACGACCTCTAGGAATTATCTAAACCTTTTGTAAATGCAGCTATGTTAACTACATCCCTTGGTTATGGTTCCCAGAGTTTGGCTGTTCATTGAGAGAAAAAAAATGTACTAATTAGTAACTTCATGGCATGTCCCCTAGTCTTTGTAGTTAGTAACTTCATGGTATGTCCCCTAGTCTTTGTAGTTTTAAAAACAAAACAAACAGTTGATGTGCATTTACCCATTCCACTCTAATTAATTTATAGACCTTTATCATATCTTCCTTCAGCTGTCCTCAAAACTAAGAGGCCTAACCTCTTTATACCTCATATGTTCCATCCCCCCTATCATTTTGGTCATCCTTCTCTGTAATTTGGTATTATCTTTTCTCTTAGGACAAGCAGGCTTACCATTCTCATAAGTGGGTAGATGCATCTCGCGTCACATGGGCCGGTAAAATGCCATAGCAAAGAAGCTTTTTGGATTGTGAGCAATGCTCCAACACCCGTGTGCAAGTGCCTTCCCACCCGCAGTGCGGCTGCGCCTTTCAGTTTGGTTTTCTCTGCCTGAGTGGTGGCTTTTTTTTTCTTGTTCCTCACATGTCCTGGAGAGAGCTATTTTTGTACCTTTTGGTGGTTTTTTGCTACCCACTTCCCTGTTTACCTTTATTTTCTGCAATTTGTTCTCCTCCCCCCCCCCCCCCCAAAAGTCCCTTACGATCCTTAGATTTTGGGCCCACGCTTAAGTTTCTGTTCTTTTTCGGTGCGGGCCAGGTTTAGGCCTCCTCGGTCGGGTCTCCTTTTTGTGCCCTCTTTCCCTTTTTTAGGTACTATTACGACTTTTAATTTTGCTGAAGCCATTTTTCCTTCCATGCCATCGAAGACTCCCAGTGGCTCCAAATGTTGTACCTGATGCATCCGGACCATCTCGGGGAAAGATACCCATTCTTGGTGTCTACAGTTTCTTAGGCCCGACCATAGCCCTACCAATTGTGTCCTTTGTCTTCGTATGAAGAAAAGGACCCAGATTTCCTGAGAATGCGAGAAGATTTTTGGGGCCAGGTCCGGTTCTTCGACATTGGCATTGAGGTCGAAGGCATCGGTGTCGACGTCGAGTGCTGCACTGGCATTTGGAGTCACGGTGGCTGCTACAAGACCCCGAGACACTGGGTGTGTAGTGAGGCGTCGAGTGGGTCTCCACCTATCTCGAGGCCTCCTGCTATGCAGACCTTCGAGACCTTCCATTGTTGAACCCAACCTGGAAGCGACTTGAGGATTCGACATCGTCCTCGTCAGCACCGAGGAGCATGGGTGACGTGCATCGGACGAAGGCCAAGAAGTACCATCGCCGATCTCCATCGACACTCGGTTCCGGGAGTTCCAGGGCACTGAGGAATTCGGCACCCAAAAAGTGTCGACACTAGGAAGACCACTCTCCCTCCATCCAGGAAGTGCCGATGCATGTGTCTCCTAGCAGCCAATGTCCTGCTCCCACACCGGTCCCGACAGTTCCACACCCTGAGCTCCACCTGGATCCACAGCCTTTACTGAGTGACCCTCAATGAGCGTATCCGGGCCTTGCTCCTTGAGCTTATTGGAAGGCTTCATGCAGAGATGTGCGTCGGCATCAGGGGTGCTTGTGCCTGCCATGCCTTCTGCTGCGGCCCTGCCTGACCCTCAGCTGTGCTGCGGCCTCTGATGCTGATGCCGCTTGCGACCCTGGTGTCAACAGCCACCCAGGCCGGTACCCTTCTATGTCGGTGGAGGATGCTTCACTGGAGTCAAGGCGGGAGCTGGCTCCTCGACTCCATTCTCGAGGGCAGGGGTCCTCGACATCGAGGCGGGCTTGGTCTTGGACATCCCTGAGGGAAGTGCTGTCCGATACCAAAGAGGAGGGCTCATGGGAATCGGAAGAGGATCCCAGGCACTTTTCCTCAGATTGGTCCTGTGGGATCCCTTCTGAGCCCTTCCCTCCTCCTGAGAGGAGGCTCTCTCCACCTGAGATTTTCTCATTCACCTCTTTTGTTCGTAAAATGGTGGAGGCCGTTCCATTCCCAGTAGAAGTGGAAGATGAGGATGAGCCCAGGGCCAAGATGCTCTAGGTCCTGGACTACACCTCCCCTCCTAAAGAATAAGTGATGGCTCCTCTCCACGAGGTATTCGAGGTAGTCCTTGTTAGGAATGCCCCTTGCCAGGGGATAATCTTTTTGGAGAGAAGGTCAAGGAGGTTGCTGACTAAATCAAGAAGCACACTGATGCATCTGCTCTCTCCCGCCGGGAGTCTTCTGCAACTGCCTCCTCATCCAGGAAGTATTTTGGTAGGTCATAGAGTGCCCCCTATACCTATTCCAGGTGTAGATACGCTCCTGTGACTCACCAGCCTGCTCAGGCTCAGCTCCAGCACGCTCCTTCTCGTCAGCAGTGTGCACCTAAGGCCTCTGCTGCTCCCCAGCAAAAGCAAGGGGTAAGCTTTTGACTGGTTCCAGCAGAGCATAGCCTCTGTAAAAGTGTCTACCCTGGATGACTTGCTAGCTGGGAGGAGGTTAATGTTTTTTCACCAAAGGTGGCCTCTCATAACCTCCGACCAGTGGGTTCTTCAAATAGTCTGGCTCGGATACACCCTCAGTTTGCTTTCCAAACCTCCAAATTGTCCACCGAGAGCCAATTCAGAGGAACTCTCTGCCCTTCTCCAGGCCCATGCGGTCGAACCCATTCCACCAGGGGAAGAAGGGCAAGGATTCTATTCCAGTACTTCCTTGTGCAGAAAAGACAGGGGAGGTTGTGTCCCATCCTAGACCTAAGGGCCCTGAACAAATTCCTACTCCGAAAAAAGTTCAGGATGGTTTTCCTGGGCAACCTTCTTCCCATGATTCAGAAAAACGATTGGCTATTCTCTCTTGACTTTGAAGGATGCTTATACATAAATCCTGATACTTGCAGCCCACAGAAAGTATGGTTTTGGCTGGGAACACATGACTTTCAGTACCGCGTGTTGCCTTTTGGCCTTGCGTCAGCTCCCTAGGTTTTTACCAAGTGTCTAGCGGTATTTGCAGTGTCACTATGCAAACTGGGCGTTCATGTGTTCCCTTATTTCGAAGATTGGCTGGTGAATAGCACCTCCGAGGACGGTGCTTGGGAGTCCATGCGGATGACTATTCGGGTACTGGAGCTACTAAGGTTCATGATCAACTACCCGAAGTCCCCATTTTCATCCGGTTCAACAAGTGGACTTCATAGGAGCCCTTCTCGATACGAAGAATGTCTGAGCTTACCTCCCAGAGACGCGTGCGGACAATCTTCTTTCGCTAGCATCTAAGGTTGACATCACAGCAGGTCACAGCTCAACAGGTGTTGAGATTATTGGACCACATGGCTTCCACAGTATACATTAGACCCATGGCACGTCTGCACATGTGATCTGTTCAATGGACCCTGGCTTCTCAGTGGTATAAAGCCACGGGATGTCTAGAAGATGTCATCAAAGTGTCCCCGGAGCTTGCGCGTTCTCTTCAATGGTGGACAATTCAGTCCAATTTGACCTCAGGACTTCCATTCCAAATTTCTCAGCCGCAAAAGGTGCTGACGATGGGTGCATCTCTCCTAGGTTGAGGAGCTCATGTAGATGGGCTTCACACCCAAGGAACTTGGTCCGTCCAGGACATGAATCTTCAGATCAATCTTGTGGGGCTCTGAGCGATCTGGTACGCTCTAAAGGCTTTCAGAGATCGGCTGTCTCACCAGATTATTCTCATTCAAACAGACAATCAGGTTGCCAAGAGGGGGGCACTGGATCTTTGCCCTCTGTGTCAGGAAGCCGTCCAGATGTGGCATTGGGCTCGCCAACCACGGCATGTTCTCTAAGCCACAACAAGTGGCCGACAGACCTGAGCATAAATCAACCTCATGAGTGGTCTCTAAATTTGGGTGTAGCTCGCAAGATCTTCCGAGCGTGGGGCACCCTCTCAGTGGATCTTTTTGCCACTCAGTTTAACACAGAGTCCCTCAGTTCTGTTCCAGGCTTCAGGCCCACTACATACTAGCGTCAGATGCCATTCTCCTTCATTGGGGGACATACCTTCTGTATGCATATCCTCCAATACCTCTAGTGGGAAGACTTTGTTGAAACTCGAGCAAGACTGTGGAACCATGATTCTGATTGCGCCCTACTGGCTGCAACAGATTTTTGTTCCCTCTTCTTCTAGAATTGTCCTCCAAAGAACCATGGAGATTGTAGTGTTTTCCAACACTCAGAACGAGGGGGGTCGCTTCTACATTCCAACCTCCAGTCTCTGGCTCTCTCAGCCTGGATGTTGAGAACTTAGAATTCACTTCCGTGGGTCTTTCATAGAGTTTCTCCCAGGTCTTGCTGGCTTCCAGAAAAGATTCCACTAAGAGATGTTATTCTTTAAATGGAGGAGGTTTGCCGTCTGGTGTGACAACAAGGCCATAGACTCCCTTTCGTGTCCTACACAGACCCTGCTTGAATACCTTCTATACGTTGTCAGAATCTGGTCTCAAGACCAATTCATTTAAGGGGTCACCTTAGTGCAATTAGTGCTTATGAGCATCGTGTAGATGGTAAGCCTATCTATGGACAGCCTTTAGTTGTTTGCTTCATGAGAGGTTTGCTTTTATCAAAGCCCCCTATCAAACCTCCACTAGTGTCATGGGACCTCAGTTGTTGTTCTCAACCAACTGATGAAAGCGCCTTTTGAGGCACTGAATTCTGCCATCTGAAGTACTTGACCTGGAAGATCGTTTTCTTGGTGTCTGTTACTTCAGCTGGTAGGGTCAGTGAGCTTCAAGCCTTAGTAGTGGATGCACCTTATATTAATTTTCATCACAACAGAGTACTTTGCACACACCCTTAAGTTCCTGCCGAAGGTGGTGTCGGAGTTCCATTTGAACCAGTCGATTATCTTGCCAACATTCTTTCCCAGAGCTCATGCCCATCCTGGTGAAAGCAGCTTGCACACCTTGGATTGCAAGAGAGTGTTGGCCTTTTACATGGAGCGGACGAAGCTCCACAGACAGTCCGCCTAGTTGTTTGTTTCTTTTGATCTCAACAGGATGGGGGTTGCCATTGGGAAATGCACCATAGCCAATTGGCCAGCAGATTGCATTTCCTTCGCTTATGCCCAAACTGGGCTGACTTTGGAGGGTCATGTCACGGCTTACAATGTTAGAGCCATGGCTGCATCGGTACCCCACTTTCAGTCAGCCTCCATTGAAGAAATTTGCAAGGCTGTAACGTGGTCTTGGCCACAGATTCACATCTTACTACTGCCTTGAGCAGGATACTCGATGCGACAGTCAGTTTGGGCAGTTAGTATTGCGGAATCTGTTTGGGGTCTAGAATCCAACTCCACCCTCCTAGGCCTGTTTATTATTTATTGCATTTGTATCCCACATTTTCCCACCTCTTTGCAGGCTCAATGTGGCTTACAATATATCATGAGTGGTGGTAATATGTTAGAAAGTAGACATATATGTTTTGTTCTGTTCCAGGCTTTAGCCTCATCTAGTTGTATATAGTTTCAGGTAAATCTGTGTTAAGTCCTTGCTGTTGTGAAGCCCAGTTAACCAATGTTTGTTTGAATTGGGTGATCCTGGATGCTAGGGATTCCCCACTTGTGAGAATGGTAAGCCTGCTTGACCTCGAAGAAGGCGAAGATACTTAACCTGTAGCAGATAGTTTCCGAGGACAGCAGGTTTCACATTCTCACAATCCTCCCCTTGGAGTTGTGTTTCTCATAATTAGTTTGTATTTTACTTTTGTATTAAACTGAAAATTTAGTTTGTATTTTACTTTGTATTAAACTGAAAGGCACGGCGTGCTATGGGAGGGAAGGCACTCACACACGTGTTAGAGTACTGCTCGTGTTCCAGAAAGCTGTCATTCTTTGTTAGGACGCTTTGCCAGCCCGGCGATGCAGGTTGTGTCTACACACTGTGAGAATGTTTAGCCTGCTATCCTTGGAGAATACCTGCTAAAAGTATATTCAGGAAATCCAATACATTCGTGTTTGACTTTCAAAAGGAGACTATGATAAAATGAGAAGAACAGTAAAAAAACAAACAAACAAAAAACAACCTTAAAGAGGAGCGGCTGCGAAGGTCAAAAATTTACATCAGGTGTGGATGCTGTTCAAAATACCATCCTGGAAGTCCAGGCCCAAATATATTCTGCATATTAAAAAAGGAGGACGAAGACCAAGACAGTGCAGTGAAAACTCTGTAAACACAAACCAAGAAAACCATAATATCTATTCCCTGTAGGTCCAGCATTCCCGATGTCTCCCTGTTCACGCTTCCAGTTTCCTCCTGTCTCTTTATCCAGCATATCTCCCCCGTGCTCGCCTCATTCCCATTTCAAAAATGTTTCCCAGTTTCTTCCCCGCCGCCTCCCCCCCCCCCCCCGATGGTCTGTTACGCTTTTAGGAGTGGAAAACAAAAATTAGAATATTATGATGCCTTTGTATCACTCCATGGTGCGACTGCACCTTGAATATTGAGTGCAATTCTAGTCACCGCATCTCAAAAAATATATAACGGAAGTAGAAAAGGTATAGAGAAGAGTGACGAAAATGAGTGGAGGAGTGGCCTAGTGGTTAGAGTGGTGGACTTTGGTCCTGGGGAACTGAGGAACTGAGTTTGATTCCCACTTCAGGCACAGGCAGCTCCTTGTGACTCTGGGCAAGTCACTTAACCCTTCATGCCCCAGGTACAAAATAAGTACCTAAGCCGCATTGAGCCTGCCATGAGTGGGAAAACGCGGGTTACAAATGTAATTTAAAAAAAAAAAAAAACGGGATGGGATGACTTCCCTATAGGAAAGGATAAAGAGGCTATGGCTCTTCACCTTGGAGAAGAGACAGCTGAGGGGAGATAGGATAGAGGTCTATGAAATAATGAGTGGAATGGAATGAGTAGACATGAATTGCTTGTTTACTGTTTCCAAAAATACAAGGCCTAGGGGATCATATGCAGCGAAGCTATTGAGTAGTAAATTTAAAACAAACTGGAGAAAATATTTCTTCACTCAACGTGGAATTTGTTGCCAGAGACTGTGATAAAAGCAGTTAGCTTGCAGGGTTTTAAAAAGATTTTGATAATTTCCTAAAAGAAAAGTCCATAAACCATTCTTAAGATGGACTTGGGAAAATCCACTGCTTTTCTAGGATAAGCAGCATAAAATGTATTGTACTCTTTGAGGATCTTGCCAGGTACTTGTGACCTGGATTGACCACTGTTGGAAACAGGATACTGGGCTTGATGGATCTTCGATCTGTTCCAATATGGCAGTGCTTATTTTCTTATAGCACCTAACTTGAGTGTGTATCAGCATCTGTTGCCTGTATGTCCAGCATTCCTGCTCTGTTTCCCTGGCCTGTTCCCTCCTACTACTACTACTTCTTATCATTTCTATAGTGCTACTAGACGTACGCAGCGCTGTACACTTGAACATGAATAGACAGTCCCTGCTCGACAGAGCTTACAATCTAATTAGGACAGGCAAACAGGACAAACAAGAGATAAGAGAGATTTACCCAGTGAACGGAGTTCCCTGGGAGGAATGTAGGGAGAGATGATAGTGGAGAGGTACTGAGGAGCTGCAGAGTGAATGCACTTATAGGTCAATAAGAGGAGTTTGAACTGTATGCGGAAATGGATAGGAAGCCAGTGAAGTGACTTGAGGAGAGGGCTAATATGAGCATAACGACCCTGGCGGAATATTAGTCGTGCAGCATTGTATTAAGGAATTTATATTCCGCTACTAACCTCAAGTTGCAAAGTGGATTACAGATATTAAAATAACTTATCAGAAGAAATGACAAAAGCATAAAATAGTAAAAATAATATTCTTCGACCTAGCACAAACATCATTCCTATTTAACAAAGTTAAACACAGAAAAGAAATAGGTTTTCAAGGCCTTTCTAAACAAAAGATAAGATGCAGTTATGCTTGTGCTGCTGGCTGCTGCAGCTTGCTTGCTTCCTTGAGTCTTCGTTTCGACGATTCTGCCAGGCCCAGGAGTCAGACTATTAGTCACCTGACCCGACCTACTAAGGAATCTATTCCTGTGGCCCTGCCTGTCAGTCTGTGCTGTTCAGCTGCCCTGCAGCAGGCATGCGGTTCCTCAGTGAGTGAGCCGCCACTCTGTTCACGACACCGCACCCGCACAAGTTTAGGACAGGCAGGGCAGGTTCTGAGGCTCAGGATGGAGGGAGACGTTGGTCAAACTCGCTTAGACTGTCAGTCAAAGCCTGCAGTGCATGCGGTGCCGGCAGCCGGCCTCAGTCTCTCTCTCCCTCGATGGAATTTCACAGCAGTACTGCCAGCCGTCACTATCTGTCCTTCTGATCTGGTCCTGAAGACAAAGTGGAGTCGGAGCTTCTTTGCCCGCCACCCAGCGTGTGCACTGCATGAGGACTTCGCGGCGTGTGCAGGCGTAGCAGGTCCCAAAACAAACAATTCTCAGGCAGCAGGCTCCTGGTGCCACCAGCGCCAGAGTACATCAGTTGATTAGGTCGATGCACCGTGCTGCTGCCATGCAGGTCATGTGACCACTCATCCCCATCCCTCATTCTTGGAGACTTTAACATACACACTGAAAACCCATCCGACTCGTACGCTTCTCAGTTCCTCACTCTAACCTCCTCCTTCAACCTCCAACTGAGCTCCACCGCCCCTACTCACCAATCTGGCCACTGTCTTGACCTCGTCCTCTCCTCTACCTGCTCACCCTCCAATTTCTGTGCCTCAGCTCTTCCTCTCTCTGACCATCACCTGATCACCTTCACACTTCATCACCCTCCCCCGCAGTCCCGCCCAACACTAACCACTACTTCCAGTAATCTTCAGGCTGTCGACCCTCTCACCTTATCCTCTAGTATCTCTAATCTCCTTCCTTCCATCATGTCCTCCGAGTCTGTCGACAAGGCTGTCTCCGCTTACAATGGCACTCTCTCCTCTGCTCTGGACACCCTTGCACCATCCATCTCCTGTCCCACAAGGCATACTAATCCCAGCCCTGGCTGACCCCTTGCACCCGATACCTTCGCTCTTGCGCCCGATCGGCTGAACTTCTGTGGAGGAAATCTCGCACCCATACTGATTTCATCCATTACAAGTTCATGCTATCCTCCTTCCAGTCCTCCCTATTCCTCGCCAAACAGGACTATTACACCCAATTGACCAATTCCCTCAGCTCTAACCCTCGTCGTCTCTTCGCCATTCTCCTCAACGTGCCCACCGCTCCCACCCCCCCTCACTCTCTCCTCAATCACTGGCTGACTACTTCCGTGACAAGGTGCAGAAGATCAACCTTGAATTCCCCACCAAACCATCTTCACCCTATAACCCACTCCCTCAGCCAACCAACCCAGGCCTCCTTCTCATCTTTTCCTGATAATCACCGAAGAGGAAACCACCCATCTTCTTTCTTCCTCGAAATGCACCACCTGTTCCTCTGACCCCATTCCCACCAACTTGACACCATCTCTCCTACTGTCACCCCCCCCCATCTGTCATATCCTCAACCTTTGTCTCTCCACTTCAACTGTCCCTGACACCTTCAAGCATGCTGTAGTCACACCACTCCTCAAAAAACCATCACTTGACCCTACCTGTCCTTCCAACTACCGCCCCATTTCCCTCCTACCCTTCCTCTCCAAGATACTTGAACGCGCCGTTCACAGCCGTTGCCTTGATTTTCTCTCCTCTCATGCCATCCTCGATCCGCTTCAATCCGGCTTTTGCCCCCTACACTCGACAGAAACGGCACTATCTAAAGTCTGCAATGACCTGTTCCTTGCCAAATCCAAAGGTCACTACTCCATCCTCATCCTCCTCGACCTCTCCGCCGCTTTTGACACTGTCAATCACAATTTACTTCTTGCCCCACTGTCCTCATTTGGGATCCAGGGCTCTGTCCTCTCCTGGTTCTCCTCTTATCTCTCCCACCGTACCTTCAGATTACACTCTCATGGTTCCTCCTCCACCCCCATCCCACTCTCTGTTGGAGTTCCTCAGGGATCTGTCCTTGGACCCCTTCTTTTTTCAATCTACACCTCTTCCCTGGGCTCCCTGATCTCATCTCATGGTTTCCAATATCATCTTTATGCTGACGACACCCAGCTTTATCTCTCCACACCAGACATCACTGCGGAAACCCAGGCCAAAGTATCGGCTTGCTTATCCGACATTGCTGCCTGGATGTCCAACCGCCACCTGAAACTGAACATGGCCAAGACCGAGCTTATTGTCTTCCCACCCAAACCCACTTCCCCTCTCCCTCCACTCTCTATCTCAGTTGATAACACCCTCATCGTCCCCGTCTCATCTGCCCACAACCTCAGAGTCATCTTTGACTCCTCCCTCTCCTTCTCTGCGCATATCCAGCAGATAGCCAAGACCTGTCACTTCTTCCTCTATAACATTAGCAAAATTCGCCCTTTCCTCTCTAAGCACACCACCCGAACTCTCGTCCACTCTCTCATTACCTCTCGCCTTGACTACTGCAGCCTACTCCTCACTGGCCTCCCACTTAGCCATCTATCCCCCCTTCAGTCCGTTCAGAACTTGTCTGCACGTCTTATCTTCCGCCTGGACTGATATACTCATATCACCCCTCTCCTCAAGTCTTCCGATCAGGTACCGCATACAGTTCAAGCTTCTCCTACTAACCTACAAATGCACTCGATCTGCAGCCCCTCCTTACCTCTCTACCCTCATCTCCCCTTACGTTCCTACCCGTAACCTCCGCTCTCAAGACAAATCCCTCCTCTCAGTACCCTTCTCCACCACCGCCAACTCCAGGCTCCGCCCTTTCTGCCTCGCCTCACCCCATGCTTAGACTAAACTCCCTGAGCCCATACGCCAGGCCCCCTCCCTGCCCATCTTCAAATCCTTGCTCAAAGCCCACCTCTTCAATGTCGCCTTCGGCACCTAACAACTACACCTCTATTCAGGAAATCTAGACTGCCCCAACTTGACATTTCGTCCTTTAGATTGTAAGCTCCTTCGAGCAGGGACTGTCCTTCTTTGTTAAACTGTACAGCGCTGCGTAACCCTAGTAGCGCTCTAGAAATGTTTAGTAGTAGTAGTACTGGAAAACTCGAACAAATAATGAAAAGTGGGAAACCTGCCTGGCTTCCCGATAGCATATTCAAAAAGAGGGCATGTCCGGTAAAGCCCGGACATATGGTAACCGTAAACTTGGCCATGCATCATTAACTAGCTCAATTATAGTGTGTCCTTGGATTTGACGTGTGTGTTTCTGTGGCAGTTTGTTAGTTCTCATCACAAATTTTAACCAAATTTACATTGTGAAAATTGTTTGACATTCAGATTATAGCCATTTGGTATGATCTTATTTCTTTGTCATTAAGGGGTTAGTTCTATAAATGTGTGCCTGGTGGTAGTCTATTATAAAGAAAGTTAGGCCTACAGATTGAGGGGCCCTGTTACAAAGGCATGCCAAAAAGTGACCTGCAGCATGTTTTGGACACACACTGGACCATTTCCACCGCATCCGGAGAAAAATGTTTTTTTTTTTTTTGGGGGGGGGGGGGGGGGGGGCAGAAAATGGATGTGTGGCAAAATTAAAACCAGCATGCGTCTATTTATGGCCTAAGCCCTTAACGCCACCTATTGACTTAGCGGTAAGGGCTCACACGTTACCTGTGTGGTAACTGTCCAGTGTACGCTAACTGCCGATTACTGCTGGGAACGTCACCGTGGTAGAAAATAGAAAACTTTTCTACTATGGGTTTTCAGCGCACGCCAAACTCAGAATTACCGCCAGGCGCATGTTATGTGTGGCTAATTTCATCATCTTTGAAGTGTATTGTCCTTTTGTCAACTATAAAGATAACATAATTATTAAACTTTAAATACAGTCTTAATATTTTTGTTAAATGATAAAATATATATCCTTAAAAAGTGAACAAAGAAAAAACTCAATGCTTAATCCTCTCATCGCAATACTCATCTCTACTCCCAACCACCCTGATCACCCCTGACGTTACAATCCCAATATCCGACAATCTAAAAATCCTAGGAGTAACATTAGACAATCACCTAACTCTAGAAACTCATGCAAAAGCCATGACGAAGAAGATGTTCAACATGATGTGGGTACTGAAAAGAGTAAAACCATTCCTCCCCCAAAAAACCCACGCTGACTACTGCAACAGCATCTTCATTGGTTGCAAAACCGAAATCCTGAAAAAACTCCAAACCGCCCAAAACATGGCAGCCAGACTCATTTTTGGTAAATCATGATTTGAAAGCGTAACACCACTCTGTGAGAAACTCCACTGGCTCCCTATCAAAGAACGAATAAACTTCAAAGTCCACACACTGATCCACAAAATCCTCCACGGAGAATCTCCATGGCCAATCTGATCGACCTTCCAGCCAGGAATGGGTCCAGATCTTCTCGAACGTACCTTAAATCTTCACCTTCCTAATTGCAAAGGTCTCAAATACAAAACCTACTACGCATCCAACTTCTCCGTTATAGGTAACCAACTCTGGAACGCCATACCAAGATACATCAGAACAACCAACGAACACCTACCCTTCCGAAAGCTGCTGAAAACCTACCTCTTCAAACAGGCCTTTCCAAACTAATCCACACCACCAACATTATCCTCACCTCAATCCTTCCCCCCACATCTCTTCCTCTTGCCCTACTCTGTACAACTATATTATCTCAGGGATACTTTGTACCCAGACATTGTAAGCCGCACTGAACCTGCTATTGAGCAGGAAAGAACAGGGTATAAATGCTACAAACAAACAAATAAATAAAATGATGGTGTGCCTTGACAATTTGTGTGTTTTCTGTGTGTGCCGTGAGATGAAAAAGGTAATCACTGAATTAGAGGAAAACAGGATATCTGGATTAACAAGTAATTTGGATGCAAGGGAGAGTTTCATGAGAAAGTGGAGTAACCACTGTTGGGAAGCATGATTTATTTGGGACCAGCTAGTGTTGATGGGACATTAGCAGTGAAATGGCGTTACAAAGTCTGTCTAAATTAATCAAATATAGTACCATCCTCCTGCTTTGGTTGTGTGGGCCTGCTCAAGATCCTTCCTCCTGTGATAGTGTTGGCATGTTGATGTCACTGCCTATATCCTTTTTCAGCTTTGTAGGTCTGCTGATTCTTCCTTGCCGTGTGATTGCCCACTAATATCACTTCCTTCCCTTTCTTATTGGCACATAAGAGTAGCCACACTGAGTTAGATCAGTGTTCCGTCTAGCCCAGTATCCTGTTTCCAGCAGTGGCCAAGCCAGTTCATAAGTACCTGGCAGAAACCCAAATCATGGCAACATTCCATTCTACAAATCCCAGGGGCAAGCAGTTGCTTCCCCTTGTCTTTCTCAATAGCAGACTATGGGCTTTTCCTCCAGGAACTTGTCCAAACCTTTTTTAACGCTAATACATCCTCCTGCAAAGAGTTCTAGAGTTTAACTATTTGTTCAGTGAAAAAATATTTCCTCCTATTTGTTTTAAAAGTTTTTCTATGTAACTTCCTTCAGTGTCCCCTAGTTTTTGTGCTTTTGGAATGATTAAAATCTACTCATTCTACAGCACTCCGGATTTTGTAGATCTCGGTCATATCTCCTCTCAACCATCTCTTTTCCAAGCAGAACAGCCCTTACCTCTTTTGCCTTTCCTCATACGAGAGGAGTTCCATCCTCCTCATCATTTTGGTTGCTCTTCTTTGAACCTTTTCTAATTCTGCTATATCTTTTTTGAGATACAGCAACCAGAACTGAACGCAGTATTCAAGTTGAGGTTGTACCACGGAGCGGTACAAAGGCATTATAGTATTTTCGGTCTTATTCACTATTCCTTTCCTAATAATTCCTAGCATCCTGTTTGCTTTTTTGGCCGCCGTCGCACACTGAGCCGAAGATTTCTACGTATTATTTACAACAACATCTAGTGAGCGTTGACCCCCAAGGTGGACCCTAACATCGGGTAACTATGATTCGGACTATTCTTTCCAATGTGCATCATCTTGCATTTGTCCACATTAAATTTCATCTGCCTTTTGGATGCCCAGTCTTCCAACTTCCTGTGGTCTTCCTGCAATATTTCACAGTCCGCACATGTTTTAACAGCCTTGAATAGTTTTGTGTGATCTGCAAATTTAATCACCTCACTTGGAGTTCCGGTTTCCATATTATTTATAAATATGTTAAATAGCACCAGTCCTGGTACTGATCCGTGTAGCACTCCACTGTTCACCCTCCTCCATTGAGAGAAATGACCATTTAACCCTACCCTTTGTTTTCAGTCCAGTAACCAATTCCTAATCCACAGCAGAACCTTGCCTCCTATCCCATGACTCTTCAATTTTCTCAGGAGTCTCTCATGAGGAACTTTATCAAAAGCTTTCTGAAAACCCCGAATACACGACATCAACCGGCCTTCTCTTCTTCCTCTTTTCAGCTGGCATACCCTGAAGACTGTTCTCATTTAGCCAGGGGCTTTGGGCGGCTGATATGGCCTCTAAGCAAAGGTTGGTGGAGTTGCCCTTTCCAGGGCCTTCTCCTATTTAGTGAGGAGTTGGAGACAATTGTTAAAGGCCTGGGGGAAACTAAACCCCAGCGCTTACCCGAGGATAGGCCGCGGCCTTCTTCCAAGGGTCAGGTGGTCCTTCCTCTTCCAGACCTCGCTTCCGTGAAGCTAGAAGGTACCGCCCGGGGCATTCTGTGGGTTTGCTTCATGTGCCCCGCTTTCAGCAGAGGAACTCCTTTCACTTGAAAAAACGGTCCTCAGCGGCCGGCCTCAAGGCTTGGAGTTCATGGGCGACCCTCTCAATGATGTGCGCCAGCCCACTCCTCGATTCCTGCAGTTGGAGGACGTCTTTCCTCTTTTTCGAGGAATGGGTGAAGATGACCTCAGATCAATGGGTTTGAACCTGATCAGAGATGCTACAGATTAGAATTCAATGCCCCGGTGAGAGACGTGTTTGTGGAGTCCTGATGCGGCTCTGTCGTCAAACGGGTGGCAGTAGAGGAGACCTTGCAAGGCTTGTTGCACCTTGGGATGGTGGTCCCTTTGCCTCCCGCCGAGATCGGCTACGGTCGTTACTCCATTTACTTTGTGGTGCTGCAAAAAGGAGGGGTCTTTTCGGCCCATACTTGACTTAAAGGAAGTCAACAAGTCACTAAGAGTGCGGCATTTTTGCATGGAAACCCAGTGCTCCGTCATGGCGGCAGTACAGCCAGGAGAGTTTCTCACGTCTCTGGACCTGAAAGAAGTTTACTTGCACATTCCTATTTGGCCCCGCACCACCGGTTTTCTTCGGTTTGCGATGTTGGGAAAACATTTCCAGTTTTGGGCCTTGCCTTTTGGCCTCGCCACAGCTCCCTGAACCTTTTCCAAGGTAATGGTGGTAGTAGCTGCCTTTCTCAGGCGAGAGGGTATCCGGGTTCACCCGTACCTCGACGACTGGTTCATCAGAGCGGACTCTGCAGAAGAGAGTCATCATGTAACTGCCAGAGTGGTCTCAGTACTTCAATCTCTGGGCTGGGTCGTCAATATACCCAAAAGTCACCTGACCCTCCCCCCTAAATCTCTAGAATGTTTGGAGGTCCGGTTCGACACAGTCTCAGGGTTTGTCTTTCTACCCGAGCAAAGGCGGGTGCAAGCTTCAGAACCTGGTCCGTCTGCTCCTGAGGATGCCTCACCCGCAAGCTTGGGACATAGTCCAGCTGTTGGGGTTGATGACAGCCACCTTGGAAGTGATGCTATGGGTGAGAGAGCACCAGAGACCTCTGCAGTGTTCCCTGCTTCAACGATGGTCTCCAATATCTCAGGATTACCAGCACAGACTCACGTGGATCCCTGCGGCCCGCCTCAGTTTGGAGTGGTGGCTCTCAGTCAGCATGCGGTGGCGAGGAATGCCGCTAGCACTTCCTGATTGGTGCCTGGTGGTAACACATGCCAGCCGGCAGGGCTGGGGGCACATTGCCAAAGAAGGCATGCCCAGGGTCTCTGGACACCTGAGGAGTCGGAGTGGTCCATCAATTGCTTGGAGTTGAAAGCGATATTCCAGGCACTTCTGGCCTTTCAGACGACCCTGGAGGGGCTGGCTGTCAGAGTTCTGTCGGACAATACAACAGCAGTGGCCTACATAAATCGAGAAGGCGGCACTCAGTGCAGGGCACTGGCCGCACAGATTTCCACTGGGCCGAGCTACATCTGCAGTTTCTGTCAGCAGCTCACTTTGCAGGTCAGAGCAACTTGCAAGCTGATTATCTAAGCAGGCATCAAATTGACCCAGTGGAGTGGGAACTGGCAGGCGAAGTGTTCCTTCAGATCTGTGCCAAATGGGGGACGCCCGTAGTGGATCTTATGGTGTCAATCGCAAATGCCAAAGTCCCGTGCTTTACAGCAGACGGAGAGATCCTTGCTTGGCGGGGTTGGATGCCTTGGCTCAACCCTGGCCTCAGGGCCTCCTGTATGTGTTCCCTCCGTGGCCCTTGATAGGGCGAGTACTCCTGCGGATTCGGCTATATCAAGTAGTGGTGGTTCTCATTGCCCCGGATTGGCCCAGGCGGCCGTGGTATGCGGACCTCTGGCGGATGCTGGTGGAGGCTCCCCTTCCTTTGCCTCTGGTACCGAACCTGTTGTCACAGGGGCCGGTAACCATGGAGGACGCCTGCTGATTTGGTCTTATGGCTTAATTCTTGAGCGGGCGCAATTGAGAGACAAGGGCTATTTCAACAAGGTAATCTCCACTCTCCTTCAGGCCCCCAAGCGTTCCACTTCCGTTGCCTATGCTCGGATTTGGTGCCAGTTTGAGGCTTGGTGTGCTGCTAAAGCGATTACACCCATGCGGGCTTCTGTCTCGCCGATACTTGACTTTTGCAGGATGGTTTACCAAAAGGCTTGGCCTATAATTCCCTGCGTGTTCAAGTTGCAGCCTTAGCATGTTTCGGGGGAAGGTGGCTGACCTCTCCCTGGCTGCTTATCCGGAGGTGGCACGGTTTCTTAGAGGGGTGCTTTGCCTCCGTAGTCCCATGCGGGCTCCGTGTCTGGCCTGGAACCTGGGGTTAGTTTTAAAGGCCCTTCAGTGTTCGCCCTTCGAACCGCTTAGGCGAGCTTCGGAGAAGGATGTGACCCTAAAGACGGTCTTTTTGGTGGCCATTACTTTGGCGAGACGGGTGTCTGAGCTCCAGGCGCTGTCCTGTCGAGACCCATTTCTGCATTTGCACCTTCTAGATGTGCGAAGGGCTCTGTTGCAGTATCTGCGCATGCCAAATGTTTTCAGGACCTCTGATCACCTTTTTGTTTTGTTGTCAGGTCCTCGCAGAGGGTCTCCAGCGTCTAAAGCTACTCTGGCTAGTTGGCACAAAGAAGCTACTTTTTTCAGCATATCTGCTGTCTGTCTGGCCTCCGCCTGAAGCCTTTAAGGCACATTCCACAAGAGCGATTTCCTCTTCCTGGGCTGAAACTGGAGCACTCTCTCTCCTAGAGATATGCAGTGCAGTGACATGGGCTTCTAAGCTCTCATTTGCCCGACATTACAGGCTGGATGTGGCTGCCAGGAGGGATGCGCATTTTGAAGCACAAGTGCTGGCGCGTGGTGTGGCCTGTTCCCACCCTATCTAGGGATTGCTTTGATACATCCCATTCGTAATGGATTCATCTGCATGATGACAAGGAAGGGAAAATTAGGTTCTTACCTTGGTAATTTTCTTTCCTTTAGTCATAGCAGATGAATCCATGAGCCTGCCCTGATTGATTGATTGTTTGATGCTGTTTTGGGTTCAGTTTTTCCTGTAGATATGTTCCCTCATTGGGAGAAGTTGGAAAACGGTCTTCAGGATTTCTGTTCTGTTACAGGAGGTTGAGTTTGTCCCTCCTTTGAATTACTGCGCCTGTTCTGGGGCGTTCGTTCGCTGTGAGGAAAGTTCATGTTATTCTACTTTGCGGTGTAAACTGCTTTGGAAGCTTCAAATACTGAGAGGCAGATGGAGCTAGCTCGCCAAGAGGCACTATGGTTTTTCAGTGCTCTCTATCTCCCCCTTCTGGTAGGTGGACATAACCATTCGTAATGGATTCATCTACTATGACTAAAGGAAAGAAAATTACCAAGGTAAGATCCTTGATTTTCCCTTATTGAATTATTATCCAACATTTCAGTGAATGGCTGTGTTTAGGGGTCCTTAGCAACTCAAAGAAACAGTGCTAATCGGTAATAAAGGCTGCAAACGTGCTGTATTCAGATTGCTTGAATGCATAAAATCAAACTATGAGCAGGTAGGGCTATTTATTTATTTTGTTTGGTAGTGTTTCCCCCCCCCCCCCCCCCCCACCCCCCCCCCCCCCAAAAAAAAAAAAAAAAGAATCTGTGTGGCATAACACTGTTATATTATTGTAAGCCCCTATATATGCTGTGATAATTTGATTTTATGCACTGAATCTGTATGGCTCTATGTGTAATGTGTTTGCTGCCTTTAGTACCCACTAACCCTGGTTTTTTCAATTGTTATGGCTTCCTAACATAGGCATTTGGCAAAACACTGCTGTCTTGGTCTTATTTTAATAACTTTTATTATTCCTTGGCTGTGTCTGTTCTATCTTGCTCTCCAAGGGAGGTACCCTTCACACTAGAGCAGGGGTTCTCAACCCCATCCTTGGGACACACCTAGCCAGTCAGGTTTTCAGGATTTTATAGTTACCTGATGCTAGCGTCCACCTTAGGAGTCATCACTTAAGAAAAAGATCTAGATGTCATTGTAGACAGTATGGTGAAATCTTGTGTCCCAGTATGCAGTGACAGCCAAAAAGGCAAACAGGATGCTAGGAATTATTAGGAAAGGGATGCAAAATAAGACCAGGAATAATAATGTGCCTCTGCATTGCTCCATGGTGTGACCTCACCTTGAATATTGTATTCGATTCTTGTCCCCGTATCTAAAAAAAGGTATAGCGGAATTAGAAAAAGTTCAAAGAGCAACCAGAACGATAAAGGGAATGGAACTCCTCCCATATGAGGAAAGACTAAAGAGGTTAGTGCTCTTCACCTTTGGAAAAGATTCCCATGAATGGGATACAAACATACCAGGCCACAATCTGTTTAGGAAGGTTACAGCTGGTTGTAAAAGTTGAAGAGTAGCTCTGTATGTGAGAAATGATATCACAGCAACCAAAATGCCAGGGACCTGGGGAAAGGAAGAAGCAATATAGATCACTTTGAAAAGAGATAATGGATCCCGTAGACCTCCAGTGCAGTCGGAGGAACTAGATAAAAATCTTGCTACAGACATCCGAAAGTTGGAGAAGTAAAGAGAGGTGCTGTTGCTGGGAGACTTTAACTTGCCGGATGCAGAATGGAAAGTTCTATCTGTGGAATCGGAAAGAAATATAGAGGTCGTGGATGTCTTTCAAAGTGCTCTGCTCAGATAAATGGTGATGGAACCCACAAGGGAGGGAGCGGCACTGGATTTGGTGCTCACAAATGGGGAAAGTGTGTCTAATGTCTGAGTGGGTGCCCACCTGGGCAGCAGTGATCATCAAACAGTTTGGTTTGATATAACACCTAAAGGGGAGGGCAGCCACTCAAAACTCAAAAGTCCTGGATTTCAAACATGCTGACTTTAGTAAAATGGGAGAATGTTTGAAGAAAGAGCTGATAGTCTGGGAAGATATATGAGAAGTGGAAAGGCAGTGGTCCAGGCTGAAAGGAGCTATAAATATAGCTACTAACCTTTATGTAAGAGAGTAAATAAAAGCAAGAAAAAAAGGAAATTGATATGGTTCTCCAAGCAAGTGACTAAGAAAATAAAGGCTAAATAGTTGGCATTCATAGAATACAGAAAACCTCAAGAAGAGGAACACAGAGAGGAATGAAACTGAAAGAAGTCAAGAGTGAGAGAGAGACGTTGGCGAAAGTGCGAGTGGAAGAACAAATCGCTAGAATGCAAAGAGGGGCAACAAGAAATTTTTCAGTTATATTAGTGAAAGGAGGAAGACTAAAAATGGAATTGTGAGACTGAAAGATGCCGTGAAAACGCTATGTGGAGAATGATGAGGAAAAAGCAAACATGCTAAACAAATACTGTCCTGGAGAAGGACCCCAATTGACTGGCAAAGGTACATATGAGAATGGAGAGGATATAGCACTGTTCACGGAAGAAAGTGTTAACAGCTTGGAAATTTAAAGGTGGATGAAGCCATGGGACTGGATGGGATCCATCCTTGGATATTGAGGGAGTTCAGAGAAGTTCTGGTGGCTTCTCTTAAGATTTGCTTAATAAATCCTTTGAGACAAGGGAAGTTCCTTGGAATTGGAGAAGAACGGATGTGGTCCCTCTTCAACAAAAGTGGTGACAGAGAAGATGCTGGGAACTACAGGACAGTAAACCTCACTTCATTTATTGGAAAAGTAATGGAAGTGATGCTGAAGGAAAGGATAGTGAGTTTCCTGGAATCCAATGGTCTACATGATCCGAGACAACATGGTTGTACCAAATTCAAATTGTTCCAAACGGATCTTGATTGAATTCTTTGACTGGGTTACCAGAGAATTGGATCGAGGACGTGTGCTAGATGTAATCTACTTAGATTTCAGGAAAGCCTTTGACACAGTTCCTCATAAGAGGCTCATGAATAAATGTGACAGGCTGAAGTTAGGTCCCAAAGTGGTGAACTGGATTACGAACTGGTTGATAGATGCCAGAGGGGTGGTAGCTAATGAAATTCACTTAGTGGAATGAAAGGCCAGTAATGGAGTGCCTCAAGGATCGATGTAGGGGCCTATTCTGTTCAGTATATTTGTGAGCGACATTGCCGAAGGGTTAGAAGGTAATGTTTGCCTTTTTGTGGATGAGACCAAGATTTGTAACAGAATGGACACCCCGGAGGGAGTGTAAACCATGAAAAAGGATCTGCAAAAGTTAGAAGGATGGTCTAATGTTTGGCAAATAAAATTCAATTCAAAGAAGTGCAGAGTGATTCACTTAGGGAGTAGATATCCAAGGGAGTAAACATCCATGGGAGACGTGCGGCGATGAGAGGCTGATATTCACAGACAAGGAGAGGAACCTTGGGCTGATGATATGTGAGGATATGAAGGTGACAAATCAATGTGACAAGGTGTTGGCTGTTACCAGAAGGATGCTAGACTGTATAGAGAGAGGTGTAACCAGCAGAAGAAAAAAGGTGTTGATGCCCCTGTTCAGGTCGTTGGTGAGGCCCCACCTGTAATATTGTGTTCACTTTTGGAGGCTGTATCTTCTTATAGATGTAAAGACTTGAATTGGTCCAGAGGAAGGCGACAAAAATCATATTGGAATTGTGCCAAAAGACTTGCGAGAAGAGATTGGAAGACCTGAATATGTATACTTTAGAGGAGAGGAGGAACAGGGGAGATTTGATATTGACGTTTAAATACTTGAAAGGATTTGAGGTTGCTGGGTGGTAGACTTAGGAGTAATGTCAGAATATTTTTTTTCACAGAGAGGGTGGTGAATGCCTGGAATTTCCTCCCGAGGGAGGTTTTGGAGAAGAGAACTGTGTCGGAATTCAAGGTGGCATGTGATGAACACAGGTGATCTCTAATTAGAAAATGAATGGTAGAAAAAAACCAAAGTTTAAAGGTTTGCATATGTGTTTACATGTCAAGTGGTGCTTAGATAGCAACTCTGGCTATATCAACTAAGGCCAGTTCTGTTCTGGCTTGTATGGTCTGAGTCCCACATATGGCTTAGGTTGGTCTGTAGAGAGCTTCTATAGAAACTCAATTAATTTGGAATGTGAGGACAGTGTCAGGCAGACTTTATGGTCTGTGTCCCGCAAATGACAAGATGGATTTGGCTAGGCTTTTGACGGCAACTCCTGTAGCTGGAACATAAGGATAAAGCCGGGCAGACTTCTACTGTCTTTGTCCCTGAAACAACAAAGAAAGACCATGATCAAGTATATAATATCACGATCATTTGTTGATTCAGTCTATAACTGAGAACGAATGAAACTGTTGGGCAGACTGGATGGACCATTCAGGTCTTTATCTGCCGTCACTTACTATATTAATATGAAAAGGGATGGCAGAGGGGCGATATGATTGAGGTCTCTAAAATCTTGAGCGGTGTAGAACGGGTAAAATTGAATTGATTTTTCTCTCTTTCAAAAAGTACAAAGGCTACGGGACATTCAATGAAATATTTTTAAAACAAATAGGAGGAAAGTTATTTTCACCCAAAGAATAGTAAGCTCTGGAACTAGCTGCCGTAGGATGTGGTAACAGCAGTTAGCGTATCTGGGTTTAAAAAAGATTTGAACGAGTTCCTGGAGGAAAGGTCCATAGTTTGTTATTGAGATGGACAAGGGGAAGCAAGCATGGAATGTTGCTACTAATTGGGTTTCTGCCAGGTACTTGTAACCTGGATTGGCCATTGTTGGAAGCAGGAAACTGAGCTAGATGGACAATTGATCTGACCTAGTATGGCTATTGGTATATTAGTATGTCCATAATGAAAATACCTGAGATAGATTTGCATAGAATGCAGGTAGTGAATGTACATTTATCTTGTGCATATTCATTTTGAATACTCTGAAAACCTGAATGGCTATTTGTGTCCCAAGAAGGTCACTGGAGCAAGAAGCAAAACCATGGGTAGTTGTTTTTGACCTTCTAAAACTGAGGGCTAGATGCATCAACCAAACGTTAAAAATCTAAATCGTAAAAGTGCTTAACGAATTTGAAACAATGAAGAATGCACAAAAAAATCAGCTCAGAAATGTTCGGTGCGGTATTGAAAAGTACAATGTATCAAGCGTTCGTTTTCCCCGTCGTTAATTTGCTCCTTAAGCATGCGCAGGGCAGCAACAAACATATTAAACCTACGTAGGTTGCTTACGTCAGACTTGGGCGTGCGAGGGGGGGATCCCGACCTGCAAGTCTTTTAGCTGTCTGATCTAGCAGAAGAGTGCAGTTGAAGATAACTCTAAAAAGAACGACCCTCGTAAATCCCCTTTTGTAACAAAAGACCTCTTTGCAGCTTGTTTACAGTACTGGGAAAATTGGCTTTAGGGGATAGCAGAGATTGTTAATTTTCAAAGCTGTGGGAGAAGGGGAGAGACAGGATTTTTAAGCTGCAGGGAGAAGCAGTGTGTTTTGTTTTGTAATGATGCAGGGGAAAGCGGAGAGCCACGTGTTTGTGTTTGTATCTCACTTTTCTTTTTAAACATGCTGGCTTGGATTTTAATGGTGCAGGGGGCAGCGGGGAGATGATAGCTCAGGCCTTAACGACAGGTCTGAACACACGTAAAATTTCTGACGGTAAATGATTCGTTGCAATCATCGGTATGGTTAGTGCATTCCGAATTGTCCACATTTCAATGGTATTTTCTCCTTTGCATTCCGTTTTCGTTAGCTGCTTGCTTCATAGGAAAAAGGCCTTTAATGCATGCAACGGTTAGGAATTTCCTTCGTTAAAGGGTTGTTAGAAGGTTATTAAGGTTTAGTGCATCTAGCCCTGAGTTTGCAAAGGCCTCTTTCTCAGTTATCCATTGTTAGTCTTTCAGTAACACATGAATCACATATGCGGCAAACTTTACTTAACCATACATTCTGATTTTAAGAATGTAGACATGAAATATAAGGTCCATTTTTCACCTGATTTAAAAAAAAAAAAACCCAAAAAAAACCAACCCTGTTAATTCAAAGAATCAACCAAGTTACCATGGATTCATCTGCTGCTGATGACAAGGAAGGGAAAATTAGGTTCTTACCTTGGTAATTTTCTTTCCTTTATTCACAGCAGATGAATCCATGATCCCTCCCTGGTTGACTCAGTTTTGTGTTCAGTTTTTCCTGCAGACATGTTCCCTCATTGGGAGAAGTTGGAAAACAGTCTTCAGGATTTCTGTTCTACTACAGGAGGTTGAGTTTGTCCCTCTTTTGTGTTATTGCTTCTGTTCTGGAGCGTTCGTTCGCTGTGAGGAAAGTTCATGTTATGCTAATTTTCCCTTTCATATTTTTGGGATTGACTATATTTGATTTTTGTTTACACTTTTGTCTCACCCTTGGGATTTTTGTTTTTACCAGTGGCAGTGTGTCAGAATCTCCGCTGGTGTTTCCATTGAGCAGTTTGTTGAGCAGGATGGCTGCTGGACTTGCCTCAGTGGACGGATTTGACCACGGATGCCAATGTCAGGAACTGGGGAGCCCTTTGCTTGGGCCACCTCACACAGTTTGTGGGCCATGAAGGAGGCGATTTGCTCGATCAGTCTGTTGGAGACCAGAGCAATTTGTCTATCTTTGATCGACTTTCGGAGTCTCATCGAGGGCAAGACAGTGCGTGTCTTGTTGGACAGTGCTGTGGCAGTGGTGTACATCAACCCTCAGGGCGGTATAAGGAGTTCCAGGCTGGTGTAGGAGACAGTTGCACTCATGAAGTGAACAGAGAGATATTTAATGGAGCTGTCGGCCTTGCATGTAGCAGGAGTCCTCAATGTGCAAGCGGATTTCATCAGTTGTCATACCCTGGATCCAGGGAAATGGTCTCTCAGCTCGGAGGCGTTCAAGGTGATAGTTCAAAGGTGGGGCCGATGGGTGATGGACCTGTTGATATCTCAGCAGAATGCAAAGGTGCCGCTTTTCTTCAGTCGCAGAAAGGGGCAGAGGTCAGAAGGCTTGGGCACACTGCTTTACCTGTGGCCAGCGGACCTTCTGTATGTGTTTCCTCCCTGACCGCTTTTGGGCCGTGTCATTCAAAGGATAGGAGAGGCATGTGGGGCTGGTGATTCTTGTGGCATCGGATTGGCAGGGGCAGCCCTGATATTGAGGTCTAATGTGTCTTCTCGTAGTGCCCAAGCTTCGGCTTCCAGAATCAGTTGGATTTCTGTGCCAAGGGCCAAGAGTCATACCGAATCAGCACTATTTTGTCTTACATCTTGAGAGGGCTCAGCTAAAAGCACGTGTTTACTTGACGGAAGTGATGGTCTTGCTGTCGTTCTAATTCACTAGCTTATGTTCATATCTGGAGAATTTTTGAGGCCTGGTGGTGATGATCATGTAGTCCTTCCTCTGTGGACTTCCATGTCACAGGTTCTGGATTTCTTACAAGATGGCCTAGAAAAAAGTCTGGCCTTTGCTTTGCTTTAGGTTCAGCTGGTGGCTTTGGCTTCTTTTCGGGAGCGATTGAAGGGCAAGCCCTTGTGTAGTCATCTGGACGTGGTTAGGTACTGAGAGGTGTAAATGTTCTGCGTCCGCCCCCAGCGGCCTCCCTTTCCTTCTTGGCATGTTAGTCTGGTCCTCTTGGCACTCATTCCTTCTCCTTTTGAGCTGTTAGTTTCTATTTCCATCAAGGATGTACCTTGAAGGTGGTGGTCTTTGTAGCTTTATTGTTGGCGAGGAGAGTGTTGAAATTGCAGGCTTTGTCCTGTAGAGAGCCCTTTTTGGAGTTCCTGGCAGATCCTGTAGTTTTGAGACCGGTTCCCTCATTTGTGCTGAAGGTTTTGACGGCCTTTCATGTCAATCACTCTGGTCCTTCCAACCCTGGGGGCCTCCACAGGTTCGGAAGAGCAGAGTTCTTTACGTAAATTAGATGTCCGAAGAGTGTTGTTGGGAGTATGTACGGCGAACAGAGGAGTTTCGCTGATCGGACCCCTTTTTTTGTTTTGCTTGGCAGTAGTCGTAGAGGTTTGGCGGCTTCTATGGCTTCACTGGCTAGATGGATTAAGGAAGCAATTAGTTGGGCTTACATTCTGAAGCACAGACCTATACCAGAAGGGATTTCATCACCATGGAATGCACATTGCGGAGTACCTCAAGGTTCCTCATTATCACCAATACTCTTCAATATAATGATGTCCCCTTTGGCCAACTTCTTATCCAGTCAAAGTCTTCACCCGTTCATTTATGCAGACAATGTCGCAATTTATATCCTTTTCAGACATGACCTTTCTGAAATCTCCAGTGAAATCATGCGCTGTCTGAACATCATGGATTCATGGGCTAACTTATTTCAAAACACAGCTGCCAGGCTGATATTCGGCAAAACATGATTCAATAGCGCTAAACCTCTCCAATTAAAACTGCACTGGCTCCCAAACAAGGAACGCATTACCTTTAAAATTTGCTCTTTAGTCCACAAGATTATCTACGGTGAAACCCCAGGATACATGGTTGACTTGATAGATCTTCTGACCAGAAACAGAACCAGAGCGTCATGTACCTATTTGAACCTCCACTATCCAAGCTGCATTGGACTCAGATACAAATCAACCTATGCATCCAATTTCTCCTACTTAGATACACAAATGTGGAATGCACTACCAAAGAGTGTGAAAACGATCCATGACCATCCACTTCAGGCGATCATTAAGACCTATCTGTTTTGTAAGGTCTACTCTACTGACCCAACTTAAATGCCTCAACTCTGCAATGCATCAAAACCTTACATCGTATTGGACATTATATATTCCTTATTTTCTTGACCCTTATTGTACTTGTATACCCTTACCTTACCTGACCCTTATTTTATACTGTATTTGTTTAACATCTACCGGACCTGGCGATCGCCTTTACGGTATTATGTAAGCCACATTGAGCCTGCTAATGGGTGGGTTAATGTGGGATACAAATGTTACAAATAAATAAATAAGTAAAGCACATTCTGCGAGGGGACAGGCGGTGTCCTGGGCAGAGGTTTATTTGCTCGGGTGGATATTTCTAAGGTGGCCATGTGGTTCTCTTTACATTCTTTTGTCAGACATTACAGAGTGGATGTCCAGGCACATCAGGCTGCAAATTTTGGTCAGCTGGTGTTGGTGGGGCTGTTTGGGGTCCCTTCCATAATGGACTGCTTTGGTACTTTCCATCAGCTCTGTTGGGCTTGTCTGGAGGGACTCAAAGGAAGGACAAATTAGGCCCTACCTGCTAATTTGCTTTCTTTTAGGCCCTCTGAACTGGCCCAGCTCCCATCCTAGACAGCTTGTAGTAGTTGGTTCGGTGGTCTTTTGCTCTTTGCGGAACAATAGTAGTTCTTTAAAAAAAAAAAAAAAAAAAAAAAAAAATATATATATATATATATTTAAAAACAATACACTATTTATTCATTCACAAACCTAAATTAATTTGTGATTTGCGTTGGTCTTTTGCCAGTATGCTTTTTGCACTTTGTGTATGTGGGGCACAGATGGTTTCTTTCTTTTGCTTTGTTACTAATATACTGAGACTTGCTAGGGCTGAGGTGGGCTCTTATTGGTGCTCACAAGAAACATTGTTCTCAGTCTCCACCTGCTGGAAGGCATGCACAACCATCAGTTCTGCTGGACTGGTCGGATGGACTAAAGGAAAGCAATTAGTAGGTATGACCTAACTTTTACTTCTGCCCTCCCTCCCCCATTCTACGTGTAGCAATTATACTGACCTCAGAACAAGTTTCTGCTGCTAAATTGCATACAGTTTTACTCACGGGAAGTTACCTTTTATTTGCATTATTTATTACTCCAAACAAGCACTGTCTTCTCCTGCCAAACTCAAAATCATTATTCCTCTGTGTGAAAATCGATGAGCACTTAGTCTCCACCCTTTCCTATTCAGGACATATTAGATGCTTCACTTAAACTATCTTCCAAACGTATCTTTCCTTGTCATCAAGCAGATGAAGCCATTACGTATGGGTTATGTCCATCAACCAGCAGGGGAGTTAGAGAGCACTCAAACTTTCACAGTGCCCTCTTGGCCAGCTAGCTCCACTGCCTCTTCAGTATTCTCTATCTCCCTTAGCAGGGTGGCTGCAGCTTGTTCGAGCTCCAGAAAAATCTGCCGGGAGGTGGTTCCTGGCTTGCCAGTTGTTAACCGGGGTGTTGGAGGCAATAGCAGCTTCACTTTAAAGGCACATAGGTTAGCCCTTTCCCTGCCTTACCCATACATCTGTGGATGTGGACATATTGCCTTGCTTTCCCTGTCCTTACCCACCAACAGTGGATGCAGGCATATAGGTTCGCCCTTTCCCTTCCTTTCCCACTCATCTGAGCCTCCGGAGTCTTCAATACCTCTGCTTTCCTCACAGCTTAAAAAAAAAAAAAAAAAAGTCGCGTCGCGTTTTTAAACGCAGAGACGCTGGAACAGAGGTTTTTGACCTGATTTTCAGCAGGATCGTAGTTGTATACTAGATCCTTTGAGGTAAGAGTGTTTTCCAACTCCTCCGGGGTGGGCCCGCGATCGGGGCGATTTTGGTGCGAACCGCCATTTTGGATTTTACCGCCGTTTTTTCGGCGATGGCTGCGGACAATGTAAAGCGCTGTTCCACTTGTGGCAAGCGCAAATCAGCAGCAGGGCTCTGTAAATCGTGCTGTATTGGCGTAGGAGCCGGCCCGAGCATGGCGAGCGATGTTTCTTCCCGCTCTGAGCTGGCAGCGGGCGCCATTTTGCTTACACCACATGGCGCGGCCTCCGTGGACACGGAGAGACCTGAGCGGGTGGGGCACCTTGAGATGAGGTTATTTCAGGAGTGGCTAGCACCGGACAGAATTTGGGTGCCCAGGGTGAGATTTTCTCCTTGGATTTTGTGCTTTTGCTGCATAAAGCATACATGATGAAAAGAGCCCTCCCTCAAGGGTCGCCTGAGGCTCTTCTGATTGCCCCCCCGATGGATTCTGGCCTGGGACTGCCCAGTGAGGTTTTTTTCCCGGATGCTTGGCCTAAAGATAAGCGCAGAAGGGGTAATTCCCCTTCAGATTGTGGTGTACCTTTTTCCCCCCCGTGGTCGGGGTGTGAGGATTCGGAGAACTCTGACAGACGTTCTTGGTCTGAGGAACCAGAGTCAGATGTGGATTTACCACAGGATCTGGATGATCCCTTCGCGGTGAGGATTTTCCACCGTGATGAGCTGCCAGCGCTTATTTCAGATACCCTGCAGGCCCTCTCGATTGAAGATCCTGACAGTGGCATGGCCTCCTCGGGTAATCCCAGGATGGCTAGTACCAAGAAAGCTGCTCGGGCCTTCCCTTTGCATGACTCCATCCTAGAGCTTGTTTCGGCTCAGTGGGCTGACCCCGAGGGACCTTTGAGAGTTTCCAGGGCTATGGGGCAGTTATACCCTCTGCGTGAGGGACATATGGCTCGTTTTCAAATGCCTATAGTGGATGCCCTAGTCACTGCGGTGACAAAGAGAACTACCCTCCCTGTTGAAGGAGGTGTTGCCCTGAAGGACGTTCAAGACCGTAGGCTGGAAACAGCGTTGAAACGGTCCTTTGAAATTGCAGGTCTCACTGTTCGGGCGTCTGCATGCAGCTGTTATGCTGTGAGAGCCTGCCTTGCTTGGCTGCAACAGGCAGTAGCTCAGCCCGGAGATGGAGCGGAGCCCTTCTTGGATGTGGCTCCGCGGATGGAGGTGGCCTTGTCCTTTCTTGCTGATGCCCTTTATGACCTTGTCAGAGCTTCGGCTAAACAAATGGCAGTAGCAGTGGCGGCTCGCCGTCGTCTGTGGCTACGACACTGGGCAGCGGACATGGCCTCTAAGCAAAGGTTGGTGAAGTTGCCTTTTCAAGGACTTCTCCTATTTGGTGAGGAGTTGGAGAAAATTGTGAAAGGCCTGGGTGATCCAAAACCCCAGCGCTTGCCCGAAGATAGGCAGAGGCCTTCCTCTAAGGGCCAGGCGGTCCACTCCTCGTACAGACCTTGCTTCCGTGAAGCTAGAAGGTACTGCCCGGGGCGTTCTGCTGGGTTCACTTCACGTGCCCGTGGTCAGCAGAGGAACTCCTTTCGCTCGGACAAGCGTTCCGCAGCTGGTGGCTCAAGACCAGGAGTTCAGGGGCGACCCTCTCAATGATGGTGCGCCGGCCCTCTCCTCGATGCCTGTCATCGGAGGACGGCTTTCCCTCTTTGTCAAGGAGTGGGCCAAGATTTCCTCAGATCAGTGGGTTCTGGACCTGATCAGAGATGGATACAGAATAGAATTCAACGCCCCAGTAAGAGACGTGTTTGTGGAGTCCCGATGCGGTTCTGCCGTCAAACGGGCGGCGGTGGAGGAGACTTTATAAGGTCTGATTCAGTTAGGGGCAGTGACCCCGGTGCCTCCCGCCGAGCAAGGCTGTGGCCGATACTCCATCTACTTTGTGGTGCCGCGAAAAGGTGGGTCCTTTCGCCCTATTCTGGACTTAAAGAAGTGAACAAGTCCCTGAGAGTGCGGCATTTCCACATGGAATCCCTGCGCTCCGTCATTGCGGCGGTTCAGCCAGGAGAGTTTCTCACGTCTCTAGACCTGAAAGAAGCTTACTTGCACATACCGATTTGGCCCCCGCACCAGAAGTTTCTGAGGTTTGCGGTGTTGGGAAAACATTTCCAGTTCAGGGCCTTGCCTTTTGGCCTCGCCACAGCTCCCCGAACCTTTTCGAAGGTAATGGTGGTAGTAGCTGCTTTTCTCAGGCGAGAAGGTATCAGGGTTCACCCGTACCTAGACGACTGGCTCATCAGAACAGACTCTGCAACAGAGAGCTTACAAGCTACAGCCAGAGTGGTCTCAGTACTGCAATCTCTAGGCTGGGTCGTCAATATGGCCAAAAGTCACCTGTCCCCTTCACAATCTCTAGAGTTTTTGGGGGCCAGGTTCGACACAGTCTCGGGCTATGTGTTCCTACCCGAGCCAAGGCGGTGCAAGCTTCAGAATCAGGTCCTTCTGGTCCTGAGGATGCCCCGCCCGCGAGCTTGGGACATTGTCCAGCTGCTGGGATCGATGACAGCCACGATGGAAGTGGTACCCTGGGCGAGAGCGCACCTGAGACCTCTACAGTATTCCCTACTCCGGAGATGGTCTCCTATTTCTCAGGGTTACCAGTGCAGACTTACTTGGCTCCCCGCGGCCTGTCTCAGCATGGAGTGGTGGCTCTCGGACAGCATGCTGCGGCGAGGAATGCCGCTGACGCTCCCCGTTTGGTGCCTAGTGGTAACAGATGCCAGCCTGAAGGGCTGGGGCGCACACTGCAAGGGGAAGCATGCCCAGGGTCTATGGACACCCGAGGAGTCGGAGTGGTCCATCAACCGCCTAGAGTTGAAAGCAGTGTTTCAGGCGCTTCTGGCCTTTCAAGTGAACCTGGAAGGATTGGCTGTCAGAGTGATGTCGGACAACACGACAACGGTGGCCTATATAAATCGACAAGGCGGAACAAGGTGCAGAGCACTAGCCGCGCAGGCCGAACTGATTTGCCACTGGGCCGAGCTGCATCTTCAGTGTCTGTCGGCAGCTCATATTGCAGGTCAGAGCAATGTGCAGGCCGATTATCTGAGCAGGCATCAGATCGATCCAGCAGAATGGAATCTGGCAGACGAAGTATTCCTGCAGATCTGTGCCAAATGGGGCAAGCCCGTGATGGATCTAATGGCGACAAGTGCCAATACCAAAGTCCCGTGCTTCTTCAGCAGACGGAGAGATCCTCGCTCGGCGGGGTTGGATGCCTTGGCTCAACCTGGTTTCTGGGTCTACTTTATGTGTTTCCTCCATGGCCCTTGATAGGGCGCCTGCTCTTGCGGATTCGGCTGCACCCAGGAGAAGTGGTCCTCATCGCCCCGGATTGGCCAAGGAGACCTTGGTATGCAGACCTCCAACAGATGCTCCTGGAGGCTCCTCTGCCGTTACCTCTGGTACCGAACCTGTTGACTCAGGGACCGGTAGCCATGGAGGACGCCGGCCGCTTTGGTCTTACGGCATGGCTATTGAGAGGGCGCAATTGAGGGATAAAGGTTATTCCAATAAAGTTATTTCCACTCTCCTGCAAGCCCGCAAGCGGTCCACTTCCGTGGCTTATGCCAGGATTTGGTGCCTGTTTGAGTCTTGGTGTGCTTCCAGAGCCATTGTTCCAATGTGGGCTCCTGTCTCGCCGATTCTGGACTTTTTGCAGGAAGGTGTACAAAAAGGCTTGGCCTATAATTCCCTGCGGGTGCAGGTGGCAGCGTTGGCCTCCCTTCGTGGTAAGGTGGAAGGCGTGTCTTTGGCTGCTCACCCAGATGTGGCACGGTTTCTTAGAGGGGTGCTTCGGCTCCGACCTCCAGTGCGAGCACCCTGTCCAGCTTGGAACCTGTGGCTAGTTTTGAAAACCCTACAGGCATCTCCTTTTGAGCCGCTTCGGCGAGCATCGGAGAAAGACTTGACACTGAAGACCGTTTTTCTGGTGGCCATTACCTCGGCGAGACGGGTGTCAGAGCTCCAGGCGCTGTCCTGTAGAGACCCATTTTTGCAATTTTCAGAGTCCGGAGTCACGGTTCGGACCGTGCCGTCCTTTATGCCTAAGGTGGTTTCAGCCTTTCACTTAAACCAGCCTATTTTCTTGCCCTCTTTTTCAGAGGAAGAGTTTCCAGAATCTTTTGGGCAGCTGCACCTTTTGGATGTGCGCAGGACTCTGCTGCAGTATCTGCGAGTTACTAACTCTTTCAGGACTTTTTATCATCTGTTTGTTTTGCTATCCGGTTCTCGCAGAGGGTCTCCAGCGGTCTAAGGCCACTATTGCCCGCTGGCTCAAAGAAACTATCTTTTCAGCTTATCTGCTGGCCGGCAGGGTTCCGCCTGTAGCCTTTAAGGCACATTCTACTAGAGCGATTTCTTCCTCTTGGGCTGAAACTGGAGCACTCTCTCTTCAAGAGATATGCAGTGCAGCAACATGGGCTTCTAAGCTCTCCTTTGCCCGACATTACAGGCTGGATGTGGCTGACAGGAGGGATGCGCGTTTTGGTGCACATGTGCTAGCGCGTGGTGTGGCTTGTTCCCACCCTATCTAGGGATTGCTTTGTTACATCCCATACGTAATGGCTTCATCTGCTTGATGACAAGGAAGGGAAAATTAGGTTCTTACCTTGGTAATTTTCTTTCCTTTAGGCATAGCAGATGAAGCATGAGCCCTCCCTGTATGATTGTCTGTATGCTGTGAATCTGTTTTTCAGGTTCTGTTCTAATTTCCTGAAGTTCCTTCCTTTGGAGAAAGTTGGAAAACAATCTTCAGGATTCATGTTCAGTTTAAATTTAGGAGGATGTGTTCATTCCCTCCAGCTTGTTTTGGAGAATGTGTTGATTCTCTCCAGGAGGCGCGGTGTTCCCCTCCAGTTCTATAAATAGGAGGATGAGTTCATTCCCTCCAGTGTGTTGGGAGGATGTGTGATTCCCTCCCAGGAGGCGCGTGTGTTCCCCTCCACTTATACAATAAGGAGGATGAGTTTATTCCCTCCTTTATGAGTTCATGCCCTTGTGATGGGCCATCGTTCGCTGTGAGGAAAGCTCTTGTGATTCCCATTGCGGTTTGCCATACTGCTTGGAAGCTTCAAATACTGAAGAGGCAGTGGAGCTAGCTGGCCAAGAGGGCACTGTGAAAGTTTGAGTGCTCTCTATCTCCCCTGCTGGTTGATGGACATAACCCATACGTAATGGCTTCATCTGCTATGACTAAAGGAAAGAAATTACCAAGGTAAGAACCTAATTTTCCCATCTTGTTGGGCAGACTGGATGGACCATGCAGGTCTTTTTCTGCCGTCATTTACTATGTTACTATTGAGCCAAGGGGTATGAAGATTTATGCATTCATGTCTTTTTGATTTCTTATTTTAATTTCTTTTTCAGTATTTCTATTATTTTTGTTCCATTTTGAAAAAGTGGCATATGTTGTGTAGATCAGTGAAACAGATTCCTCCTTTAATGTATTTTCCTTCACATGTTTAGGCAGCAGAATGTGAAAAATGTAGAGGTGTATGAAGGTTTTTTTGTGTCATTTTAATTTTAAGAGTAGCTATCAACTATCCTCAAGGTTGTTTTTTTTTTTTTTTTTTTTTGCTGCTTTTAGTATTGCTAGGCTTGCTTTCTTGTAGTGGTACCTATTCTTCAAAAAGTGTAAGAATAAAAAATTTGTCACTTTGTATTTTTAACTTATTGTTTTTTTTGTTTGTTTGTTTGAGCATCAAATATTGAGCTTTTCTATGCATATTAAGGTGCTTCACATGTCTAAATAATGCCTCTTGGAGCTCTGATGTGGAGATCCAGGCAGCTCAAACTTATGCTGAGGGATAGAGTGAATACATGAAAAGAGGTGCTGGTAAATTTAAAGCACTGATATTTTCTTGAGAATAAACCAAATGCATTAATAACCAATGATTTGAATTATTTAACTACCAAATCTATCCACTTTTTTTGCTAAAGCTACTAGTATCATGATGATATGGAGTTTGACCAAATTTTATTCTTTGTACTGTAGATTTTCACCACCTTTAATACAGTGAAACCTCGATTTTTCGTCGATAATCTGTCCGAAAACAATCGGGAAAATCCGGAAGAAGCGACGAAAACCGAGGCAATTAACGAGGACACCCAAAATTGGGAGAAGGACGTCCATCTTCCGATACAATTTGGGAGATGGACGTCCTTCTTTTTCGATGAAATCCAAGGCAACCAACGAAAACCGAGGCAAATTTCTAGTAGAAAAATTCAACGAAATCGGAAACCGACGAAAACTGCAACGAAAACCGAGGTTCACTGTAATGTCAAATTCTAAATTGATTTCAGCTCTTTTTAGGAATGCACTAATTAACAGGAGTGACCTGGCAGCAAACGAAGCTGATGAGAACTATGAAATAAATTGCTTTTCTTAAAAATGGATAATGCAGACATGAATGGTGACAGTTTAATAAGCTGAATTTGACTTAACACTGTTTATTCTGTTTAGTGTAGATTTTTCTGCTCTAAAATTGTTTATTTGTATTTAGTAAAGGTTTCAGCATCCAAAAAGTGTGCTAAATGAGAAGTAATAGACTGAGCTGATTTTAGTGCAATTTGTATGCTAATGACCTGCTTATGGATTATTTCCAATGTAGGAAAGTGCTTTAAAAATGAGCATTTCTGACTTTAGTGGAGTCATTAGAAGTTAAAAAAAAAGTCAGCAAAACCTGAGATCTGTTGGAAACTAAGATTCTCAGCAGCCTAAGTCGTTTACTAAGCTGCGCTGTAGGTGCGCTAACTTTTTTGCACGTGCTAATACTAGAGACACCCATATATTCCTATGGGTGTTTCTAGCGTTAGCGCTTGCTAAAATGTTAGCGCACCTACAACACAGTTTAGTAAACGGGGCCCTAAGTTTGAGACTTCGACACCCACCACTTATCCTGAGCAATCCACCCACTAATTCACTCCCCACCCTGCTACTTGCCTACTAATCCAACCCAACCACCCTCCTATACAGCCATTTAATCTCTCGCCTATAGATTTATCTACAATAAGGGTATGATATGGAGGGATATTTCAGAAAGAGGATGGTGGCTTAATAGGTGGGAGTTTTAATGCAGGGATGTGCATGAGTTTTCTTTTGTGACTAGGCAGAGTCTTGCTGCCTTGTGTTCATTCAGTTCTTAGCTTCCACCTCTAGCCATTGAAGTTAGATTGGAAGGAAAGGTAATCTGATAGCATACAATTTTAATTGTGCTTCATGGATCCCATTACTTTGTTATATCTGAAATAAAGTAAAACAAAATTAATGTGGAAGTAAAATAAAAAAAGTTTTAAATTTTGTGGTACCACACCAAGAACTGACATATGAAAAAATATTCTATTAATATATTTTTAAAAAATCTTGGGTAATTATGGTGCTGGCAAGAGCATCTCAGTTCTCAGGTTAACATAGCATATGGTGCAGTTTTGTATACTTGTAAAATTCTTGTCAACATTGCAGTATGATAGTGAAAGTTACTTCTGGAGGTTTAGTTTCATTAAGCATGCAAACTGAAAATATACTTGATTAACATTAAGAATATTACAGCCTGTATATGTCTGTGTAATATTTCCAAAGTACACAGACATATACACCATAAATTAGTTATAAATTTGTCATTTTTTTAAAATATCGGGTAATGTGTTGCTATTCTTCCTACAATTCTCCTGGACTCCTAGAAACAGCTTTGTTTCATTTAGTGATATTGCAGGCACGTTAGAGTGCATCAAAAGAGTGATGTGTTTATTTTAAAGTGCTTTGACAAAAAGTGGTGTATAAATTGAATTAAACAGTATTACATCTAAGGCATTCCCGGTGTTCTCCAAGTTTAAATTCTTGCAGATAGTAATTGGACTTTTATGAGCAAATACCCCTACAAACTATAAGCATGTTTGAATGTGACATTTTTGTTGTTATATAGTTTCTAAAGTAATTTTACACTTGTTTACCTTTTATAGGGGTGATGATATCCAGTACCAAGCTTTCTCAAAATTCCATGCATGGTAGTCCTGCATCTTCCAATACCAACAAACCACTATCCTACATAGCCCTTCCAGGTAATAGACTGCCAACTTCTCTATACTTTTTATTAACCATTTTCTTGAATGTTATGAAATGTTTTATCTTGAGAATAAGAATGACTCCAACTTAACAGTATAACACAAGAAAACTCAATCTGTAAATCATGGATAAATTAGTCCTCCTGTAAGGAAATGGAGAAAAAGACCTCTGTGACCTATTCAAAAAGAATTACTCACCTTTACAGCAAAAATCACCGTCATTGGTCAGAAAAACTCCATTTCTAAACAAAACACTCCAAAATGGTGATAAATAATACAAAATCTTTGAAAAAATACACAGCAATTAAATATAACGCAGAATAAACTCACTGAATTATATAGAGTGTACTATGCTGTCTCATAAAGCTAATGAAGAGTGTTATGTGCAGGAAGAGTCTTTAACAATTACAGTGGCTAGCAGAATCTTTAGAATGAGCACTGATACCTTTTCTCCATTTCCTTACAGGAGGACTTTTAATTTATTTGTAATTTAGAGATTGGGTTTTCTTGTGTAATATTGAATTTTCCATTTGTACCTTCTAGCTTTTTTTTTGTTTACTTTATTCAAAGTAATAGTTCCATCTTAATTTGTTGGAGAATGGTGCCAGGTGAATGGTTTCAGCTTAGATGAAGTTCATTCTGTGTTTGGACCATTTGAAATATATGTTAGAACATAGTTAAGCATCCCAAACTGGTGGGTCATGCCACCCTACCAGCAGAGGAAGGCAGAGATTTTCCAGCACATCACCAATATAAGGAGTGGTGTAGCCTGGAACTTGCTTGTAAGGACTGGTATGGAATCTCCTGAGGTGGTGTGGCTGGAATCTAGTTAGGATTAGTTTTAGGATGGTGATCTTAGTGGCCATTGTATGTAGGTGGATGTGGCTGTGCAGTTGGTCTCATGACTTGGCCTCCAAGGAGAATTTGAGCAAGATCCCTTTTCACAGACAGTTGCTATTCAGTGAGGACTTGATCAAGGACCTAGTTGAGGCATTGCCTCAGAGATTGCCTAATGACCAGTTGTACTTATCCAATAAAAGGGATGGGGAGTTGGTCCTGTCCCAAGGATTAAGGCAGATTTCAGTTGAGCAACTGAAGTATATTGGTCTGCTGTTCATCTGGCAAGTCTCAGAAGAACCAGCCCTTTTGTGGGGCTAGGAGAATCTGGATCAAAGGAAGAGCAACTTCGTTCTTTGGTGTGGCGGGCCTCTCTTGGGAGATTTATTTGCTATCTTGTATGAAATAGAATTTAAGGGAAACAAGAGGAATAGATGTGCGAAAATTTTTAAATAGGCAAGCGGCTTAAGTCGTCAGCCAAAATTGGGTGGGAGACGGGTGTACACTGTGATGGAGGAGAAGAGATGCTTACTTATTCTCTTCTAGGCCCTTTTAATGAGCAACTCAAGAAATGAGGGTTGTCCATACAGGAGTCAAGAGATGTACAAGTGGGGGGAGGGGGTAGTACGACAGTTTCTTTTGGTCCTTCATCCCATGTTATGATGTGATGTATTTTTCATTAAAACGCTTCCCCCTCAAAGAGTAATTAGTGGCAGTCAAATATTTTATTTAGCTTCCTGTCTGTTTAAAATGCAGTTTAAACCAGGCTGTTGTAGTTGTGTTCAAAATAGGTGCTAGACAGAAAAAACTCAGTCCTGTGTGGATCACTAGGTGATGAGCTCCATACTGGTTGTTTTTTATTTGCAAAATTAGAAAACAGGTCTCCCAATACAGTCTCTCTTCACTGTCTTACCTTTTTTTTGCCACAGTCTTCCCTCTTTGCTTCCCCCTTTATGCAAACTCTCACTTTTTTCCCAGATCTGTACCCTTCTCTTCCATACCTTATTGCTGTATCCCCCCGTCATCTTTACATCACATTCTTCTTCTGCATCTCATTCACTCACTTTGATACTCCATGTGTCTTACAAACTGTCAGGTTGCATCCCTCCTCTCTTCTCAAAAAAATTAGAAATAGCATATATTCCTTGTCATCCAGCAGATGAATCCATTACGAGTAGGCTGTTCATCAACCAGCAGGGGGAGATAGAGAGCACTGAAAAACCATAGTGCCTCATGGTCAGCTAGCTCCATCTGCCTCTTCAGTATTCTCTATCTCCCCAGCAGGGTGGACGTAGCTTGTTCAAGCTCCTTCAGAAATCTGCCTGGGGGTGGCTCCTGTGCTGTTGCCAGTTGTAGCATGGGTGTTGTGGCTGATGTGGCCAACTTTAAAAAGGCACTAGGTATGCCCTTTCCCTGCCTTACCCGGTCCCCCGATGTGGATGTAGACACATAGGCAAGCCCTGTCCCTGTCTTTGCCCACGCTGTGGATGCAGACACATAGGTTCGCCCTTCACCTGCCTTTCCCACGCTACTGATCCTCAGGAGTGGAAAAGTTGCCTCTTGTGCTGTTGCCTCCAACTTTCCTCACAGCGTTAAAAAAAAAAAAGTTGCTTCGCGCTGTAGCACTGCGATCCAAGAAAAAAAGGCTTTCCTTCAGTTTGTGCAGCGGATCGGAGCTCTGTCGACTCGATCCGGAGAGGTAAGAGCATTTTGAAGCTCCTCCAGGATGGGCCCGGCGTTCGGGGCGATTTTGGCGTGAATCCGCCATTTTGAATTTCCCGCCGTTTTTTGGCGATGGCTTGCGGAGGTTGTAAAGCGCTGTTCCCATTGTGGCAAACGCAGATCAGCAGCAGGGCTTTGTAAATCGTGCTCTTCTGACGTCAGAGCCGTCCCGAGCATTGCGAGTGAGGTTTCTTCCCGCTCTGTGGAGCTGGCAGCGGGTGCCAATTTGGAACAGCATGGCGCGACCCCCGCTGAGGCGGAGGGTAGCACATATGAGTTTATCTTGTTGGGCAGACTGGATGGACCATGCAGGTCTTTTTCTGCCGTCATTTACTATGTTACTATGGACTAAATTTGGCAGGGAAGGAAAACTAGTGAAAAGTATCATTGAGTTTGAACTTGAGCAAAATCAATCTGATGGTTCAGAGAAATAAAGGCCCCCCAAAATGGCCCAGTACATTTCAGTGGAAGAAGCAGTTCAGATGTTTCAGCGTATAGACATTGATTCACTGTAACATAGTGGTTAGGGAATTGCACCTTACATAGTAAATGACGGCAGATAAAGACCTGTATGGTCCATCCAGTCTGCCCAACAAGATAAACCCATTTTACATGGTATGTGTTACTTTATATGTATACCCGAGTTTGATTTGTCCTTGCCTTTCTCAGGGCACAGACCGCAGAAGTCTGTCCAGTACTGTTCTTGTACTAAGTTCTGAAGCTAATGTCAAAGCCCCTTAAAATTTACACTCCAGCCCATCTATTCAGTCATGATCAGGGCGTAGACCGTAGAAGTCTGCCCAGCTTCCGTTCTGTTTCCCCAATTACTGGGATTGCCACCCAATCTCAGCTAGGATTCCATGGAACCATTCCTTCTAAACCGGATTCCTTTGTGTTTATCCTACGCATGTTTGAATTCCATTACCGTTTTCATCTCCACCACCTCCCGCGGGAGGGCATTCCACATATCCACCACCCTCTTTGTGAAAAAAATACTTCCTGACATTAGTTCTGAGTCTGCCTCTTTTCAACCTCAATTCGTGTCCTCTAGTTCTACCGACTTCCAGTCTCCGAAAAAGGTTCATTTGCGGATTAATACCTTTCAAATATTTGAACGTCTGTATCATGTCACCCGTTTCTCCTTTCCTCCAAGGTATACAGGTTCAGGTCAGCAAGTCTGTCCTCGTACGGTTTGCAATGCAATCCCATACAATTTTTGTAGCTTTTCTTTGCACCGCTTCCAGTCTTTTAACATCTTTAGCAAGATACGGCCTCCAAAACTGAACACAGTACTCCAAGTGGGGCCTCACCAATGACTTGTAGAGGGGCATTAACACCTCCTTTCTTCTGCTGGTTATGCCCCTCTCTATGCAGCTTATCATCCTTCTGGCCACAGCTGTCACCTGTCGCATTGTTTCTTCACCTTTAGATACTCAGACACACTATCCTCAGATCCTCAGACAAGCTTACAAACTATCCTCTTGTTTCCTTTCATCTCTTGCTAGCACAGACATAGTAACATAGTAACATAACATAGTAGATGACGGCAGAAAAAGACCTGCACGGTCCATCCAGTCTGCCCAACAAGATAACTCATATGTGCTAATTTTGTGTATACCCTACTTTTTTGATTTGTACCTGTGTTCTTCAGGGCACAGACCGTATAAGTCTGCCCAGCACTATCCCCGCCTCCCACCACCGGCTCTGGCACAGACCGTATAAGTCTGCCCATCACTATCCCCGCCTCCCAACCACCAGCCCCGCCTCCCACCACGGGCTCTGGCACAGACCGTATAAGTCTGCCCAGCACTATCCCCGCCTCCCAACCACCGGCTCTGGCACAGACCGTATAAGTCTGCCCATCACTATCCCCGCCTCCCAACCACCAGCCCCGCCTCCCACCACGGGCTCTGGCACAGACCGTATAAGTCTGCCCAGCACTATCCCCGCCTCCCAACCACCAGCCCCGCCTCCCGATCTTGACACACACAAACACACTCACATACACATAGGCAAAAGGGTTTGAAAGAATTCAATAAAGCACGCTGCACATCATTTCTTCTTCATCTCTTCCTCAGTTGCCACAGCTATATCTCTGTATTTGTATGCATAGGTGTTGGAAAGAAGTCCATGAGCCAGGCACCACATGCTTTCCCTGCTTGTTATTATATATTGTTAGCTGTGAAATTTGATTTGCTTTTCAATTAGATTATTTGCTGATTTCAGATATGATTTTGTCTTTTCCTTTTGTGGATGGCGCGTCCCCTATAGTATTGTTAAATATATTAATTTTTTAAAGTGCTTTTGAACTCCCACCAAAAGTGGGAGTGCTGTGCCAAATAAGCATGAAAGAAAACCATCAGGCCTTTGACCCATATGATTACAAGACACACTATACTTTCCCCATCATATTTCTGATCGGATTCTTAGCAGACTTATCTCTTAAGTACAAATGCAAATGAATATATATATATTTTTAATTCTCCGAAGACAAGCAGGCTGCTTGTTCTCAAGAATGGGTGATGTCCACGGCAGCCCCTCCAATTGGAGATCTTCACTAGCAACAGCGTTTGCTAGCCCTCGCGTGCGCATGCGCGGGGCCCGTCTTCCCGCCCGAACACGCTTGTGTTCGTCAGTCCTTCTTTTTTCTGTGGCTGTTTTTCGGTCGGTCTGTGCCCAAGAGACCCCTCGCGTCTTTTCGCTGGTGTTCTTTCCGTTCGGAAGTGTCCGATTTTTTCTCTTTTTCTGTTGTGTGTCCTTAGTTTAAACAAAACAAACAAACTTCCCTTACGTCGAGGTTTTTTCCCTGTAAGTTTCCTTTTGTTGTTGGGTGCGTCCTTTTTCGCGCGCCCGTACGGGTTTTTTTCTAAATTTTTGGTGCCATTAGCCATCATCACAAATTTTGACTTCGCCGGCGTGATTTTTCTGCCATGTCCTCGAAGCCTACCAGCGGCTTCAAAACTGCACCCAGTGGCAGACCGGGACTATCTCCCTCACTGACAGGCACGTTTCCATGCCTTCAGTGTCTGGGGCCGGGCATCGCCCCCAGGCCTGTACTCTCTGCCTTCTTTTGAAGAAGCGGACTCAGGCGGCGAGATTGGCCCAGTGGAATCTGTTGTTCAGGGCCTCGTCCTTTGCTTCGACGTTTTTGGTACTGAGGTCATCATCCGGTGCGTCGACGTCTGCGGTACCCAGTTCTTCTGCCGGTGACCAGTGTCTTCGATACCGAAGTTATGCGGTGGTAGTCGATGTCATCGGAGGGTTGCTTGCATGTTCGCTCCGGAGTGCAGGGTGAAGGCTGTCCATTCCCCTGTGGTGGTGGTGAGCCCTCGAGTAGGTCTCCGTCTGTCTTGAGGGCACCTGCGGTACAGACCCCCCCGGATCGACCTCTTTGGGACCCGCGGCCCACAGGAAGACGTTTGGATTCGGACGTCCTCCTCTTCGGTTACTGGGAGGTACCGGTGATGTGCTATTGTGCAAGGCAAAGAAGCATCGTCATCGGTCACCTTCTAGACGTGGTACCGAGAGCTCATGGGTCGCCGTTACCGACCGCACCCAAGCGTCGGATATCGGGGGACCGCTCACTCCTCCATTCAGGAGGTGTCCGATGCGCTCCCCTGTGGAACAGCCCGGACCAGCCTTCCGCGTCCTGAACAGATTTCGAAGCTCGTCGCCGTACCGGACTCCTTGCCTCTCCGACAGGCACTCTAAACGGAGCCTCAGGACCATCCTTCCAGGATCCGGAAGAGCTGTTGCGGCCCTTCCCGTACCGGGGGTGCTTGCGCTGCCGGTACCGATGACTGAGGTGACTGGCTGGGCCCTCGTCCGTAGTGAGGTCTCCCGATACGGCGTCAGCTGCCTCCCAGGCTGGACTCCCAACGGACATCGATGGCGGGAGCTGCATTGCCGCCGGTGCGGGCGTCTGCTCTCGATGCTCCCACCGTGGGCATGTTCCTACGGAAGTCGAGGGCGCACGGCTTCGGCAGAAGTTCATGAACTGGTGTCCGACACCAATGGTGAGGCCTCGTGGGAAGCAGAGGAAGACATCAGATATTTCTCAGATGAGGAGTCTGATGGTCTTCCTTCTAATCCTACTCCCTGTCCTGAAAGACAGCTTTCTCTCTATCTTTCGCGGGCCTTTGTCTGGGAAATGTCTATGGCCATTCCCTTCCCTGTGGTTATGGAGGATGAGTCAAGGGCTGAAATGTTGAGCTTTGGACTATCCTTCACCACCTAGGAATCGTCCACAGTACCACTGCATCATGTCCTCAAGAAGACATTGCTGGCGAACTGGGCGAAGCTGCTAACTAATCTACCCACATTCCCAAGAAGATCGAATCCCAGTATCGGATCCATGGGGATCCGGAGTTGGTGCGGACTCAGTTGCCTCACGACCTCTAGTGTGGTGGATCTGGCCCTTAAGAAGTCAAGAGTTTGTAGAGAGGTATGCTTCGGTGCCCCTGGGCAAAGACTCTAGAACCTTGGATTCTTTTGGGAGGAAGGCCTACCCATTCTGCTATGCTCATTTCCAAAATTCAGTCCTACCAGCTCTACATGAGCATTCATATGCGGAAAATGTGCGGCAGTTGGCAGACTTGGTGGACATGCTCCCCTCTGAGCAAGCCAAGCCTTTCAGCAGGGGTCAGGCAGCTTGAAGGCGTGTCGTAAATTCCTGGCCAGGGGTGTTTACGATACTTTTGATGTCGCATCCAGGGCCGCTGCTCAAGGTGTGGTGATGCGCAGACTCTCATGGCTGCGCGCCTCAGACCTGGAGAATAGGCTCCAGCAGTGGATAGCGGACTCTCCTTGCCAGGGGGATAATATTTTTGGAGAAAAGGTCGAACAGGGTGGTAGAACAGCTCCACCAGCGGGACACCGCTTTAGACAAATTCTCCCACCAGATGCCTTCAGCATCTACCTCAACGGTAGACGTTTTTATGGGGGGAGGCGGACTGTTACCTATTCTTCTAATAAGCGTAGGTACAATCCTCCTTCTCGCCAGCCTGCTGCCCAGGCCAAACCCCAGCGCGCTCGTTCTCGTCAACAGCATGCGCCTCCCTAGGCCCCTGCAGCTCCCCAGCAAAAGCAAGGGACGAGCTTTTGACTGGCTCCAGCAGAGCATAGCCGCAATCAAAGTGTCTGCGCTGGACGATCTACCGGTTCGGGGGAGGTTAAAATTTTTTCACCAAAGGTGGCCTCTCATAACCTCCGACCAGTGGGTTCTTCAAATAGTCCGGCTAGAGTACTCCCTCAATTTGGTCACAAAACCTCCAAATTGCCTAGCGGGAGCTCAGTCCTTCAGCTTCCAGCACAAGCAGGTACTTGCAGAGGAACTCTCCGCCCTTCTCAGTGCCAATGCAGTCGAGCTCGTGCCACCGGGGTAAGAAGGGTTGGGATTCTATTCCAGGTACTTCCTTGTAGAAAAGAAAACGGGGGATGCGTCCCATCCTAGACCTAAGGGCCCTGAACAGATATCTGGTCCGAGAAAAGTTCAGGATGCTTTCCATGGGCACCCTTCTTCCCTTGATTCAGGAAAACGATTGGCTATGCTCTCTGGACTTAAAGGATGCTTACACTCCTATCCCGATACTGCCAGCTCACAGACAGTATCTTCGATTCCATCTGGGAACACTGCAGTTTCAGTATTTTGTGCTACCCTTTGGTCTCGCCTCCGTGCCCAGGGTGTTCACAAAATGCCTGGCGGTAGTGGCGGCGTCTCTACGCAGACCGGGAGTGTACGTGTTTCCCTTACCGTGACGATTGGCTGGTGAAGAACACCTCCGAGGCAGGAGCTCTACAGTCCGTGCAGATGGACTTATCGACTCCTGGAGCTACTACTACTACTATTAAACATTTCTATAGCGCTACTAGACTTACGCAGCGCTGTACAAATTAACATGAAAAAGACAGTCCCTGCTCAACAGAGCTTACAATCTAAATTGGACAGACGAACAGACAGGGGTGGGGAAATTGCAGTGGTAGGAGTGATAAGTGAGGGTGTTGAGTGAGAGAGTCATGGTTAGGAGTCGAAAGCAGTAGCAAAGAGGTGGGCTTTAAGCCTAGACTTGAAGACAGCCAGAGGACCTGTGCCTGACGTACTGGCTCAGGGAGTCTATTCCAGGCATAGGGAGCAGCGAGATAGAAGGAACGGAGCCGGGAGTTAGCAGTGGGGGAGAAGGGGGACGACAGGATACATTTACCCAGTGAACTGAGTTCACGGGGAGGAGTGTAGGGAGAGATGAGAGCGGAAAGGTACTGAGGAGCTGCGGAGTGGATGCACTTGTAGGTCAAAAGGAGAAGTTTGAACCGTATGCGGAAGCGGATAGGGAGCCAGTGTTGTGACTTGAGGAGAGGGCTAACGTGAGTATAGCGACTCTGGCGGAATATAAGATGCGCAGCAGAGTTTTGGGACAGATTGAAGAGGAGATAGATGGCTGAGCGGGAGACCAGCGAGAAGCAAAATTGCAGTAGTCTAGGCGAGAGGTGATAAGGGTGTGGGTAAGGGTTTTGGTAGCGTCCTCGGAGAGGAAAGGTGTGAATTTTGTTAATATTATAGAGAAAGAAACGACAGGTTTGGCAATCTGCTGAATATGAGCAGCGAATGAGAGAGCGGAGTCAAAGATGACTCCAAGGTTGCGCGCAGACGGGACAGGGAGGATGAGTGTTATCTACCGAAATAGAGAACGGGGGGAAAGAGGAGAAGCTTGGTTTTGGTCATGTTTAGTTCCAGGTGGTGGTGAGACATCCAGGCAGCGATTTCAGACAGGCAGGCCGATACTTGGTCTGGATTTCAGCTGAGATATCCGGAGCAGAGAGGTAGATGTGGGTATCATCAGCGTAAAGGTGGTATTGAAAGCCATGGGATGAGATCAGAGCTACTAGGGTTTGTGATAAGTTATCCAAAGTCCCACCTTCTTCCAGTTCAAAAACTCGAATTCATAGGAGCTCTGCTGGATTCTCAGACAGCTCGTGCCTACCTTCCGGAAGCGAGGGCCGACAATCTTCTGTCCCTCGTTTCCTGGGTGCGGGCATGTCAGCAGATCACAGCTCGGCAGATGTTGAGATTGCTCTGCCACATGGCCTCCGCAGTTCATGTGACTCCCATGGCTCATCTTCACATGAGATCAGCTCAATGGACCCTAGCTTCCCAGTGGTACCAAGCTGCTGGGGATCTACAGGATGTAGTCCAGCTGTCCACCAGTTTTCTTCAATCCCTGCAGTGGTGGGACAGTGCGATCCCAATTTGGACTCTGGGATGTCCCTTCCAAATTCCTCAGCCACAAAAAGTGCTGATGACGGATGCGTCTCTCCTGGATGGGGAGCTCATGTCGATGGACTTCACACCTAGGAAGTTAGTCCCTCCAGGAACAAGGTCTACAGATCAATCTCCTGGAGTATCAAGCAGGTCTGGAACGCTCTAAGGGCTTTCAGGGATCGGCTGTCCCAACAAATTATTCAACATTCAGACATGACAGCCAGGTTGCCATGTATTACATCAACAAGCAGGGGGGCACCGGATCTCGTCCTCTGTGTCAGGAGCCGTCAGAATGTGGCTTTGGGGCTCGCCGATGCGGCATGTGTCTTCAGGCCACATATCTGGTAGGTGTAAACACCGTCTGGCCGACAGATTGAGCAGGATCATGCAACCTCACGAGTGGTCGCTCAATTTCAAAGTGGTCCACGAGATCTTCCAAGCGTAGGGCACCCCCTTGGTGGATCTCTTTGCTACCCGAGCCAACCACAAGGTCCCTCAGTTCTGTTCCAGAGTTCAGGCCCACAGCAGACTAGCGTTGGATGCTTTTCTCCTGGTTTGGGGGGAAGGCCTCCTGTATGCTTATCCTCCTATACCTTTTGTGGGGAAGACTTTGCTGAAACTCAGGCAAGACCGAGGCACGATGATTCTGATTGCTGCTTTCTGGCTGCGTCAGATCTGGTTTCTCTTCTTCTGGAGTTGTCCTCCGAAGAACCGTGGAGATTGGAGTGTTTTCCGACCCTCATTACTCAGAACGAGGGGGCGCTTCTGCATCCCAACCTCCGGTCTCTGGCTCTCATGGCCTGGATGTTGAGAAACGGTAGATTTTGCCTCCGGTCTCTCCGAGGGTGTCTCCCGGGCCTTGCTTCCAGAAAGATTTCCACTAAAAAGGAGTTACTTCTTTCTATGGCGGAGGTTTGCCGTCTGGTGTGACAGTAAGGCCTTAGATCCTCGGTCTTGTCCTACACAGATCCTGCTTGAATACCTTCTGCACTTGTCTGAGTCTGGTCTTAATACCAACTCCTGTACGAGTTCATCTTAGTGCGATTAGTGGCTACCCATTACCGTGTGGGAGGTAATCCAATCTCAGGACAGCCTTTAGTTGTTCGCTTCATGAGAGGTTTGCTTTGACAAAGCACCCCCATCAAACCTCCTACAGTGTCATGGGATCTCAGTGTCATTCCTCACCCAGCTGATGAAACCTCCTTTCGAGCCACTGAATTCATGCCATCTGATGTACTTGACCCAGAAGGTCATTTTTCTTGGTTGCAGTTACTTCAACCTCGCAGAGTCAGTGAGCTTCAAGCCTTGGTAGCTCATGCTCCTTACTCACCTCCTGAGAGTCTCTCCTTTGCCTCCTTTGTGCGGGATATGTCTATAAGCATTCCCTTTCCCGTGGTCTCTGTGGAAGAGCCGAGGGCCGAGATGCTCGAGGTCCTCGACTATCCATCACCACCTAGAGAGTCCTCCACGGTACCGCTGCACAATGTCCTGAAGGAGACGCTGCTCCGGAACTGGGTGCGACCACTAACTAATCCCACCATTCCCAAGAAAGCAGAGTCCCAGTACAGGATCCACTCTGACCCAGAGCTCATGCGGCCCCAGTTGCCCCATGACTCAGCGGTCGTGGATTCTGCTCTCAAGAGGGCACGGAGTTCGAGGGATACCGCCTCGGCGCCCCCGGGGCGGGAGTCTCGCACTCTGGACTCATTTGGGAGGAAGGCCTACCAATCCTCCATGCTCGTGACCCGCATCCAATCTTACCTGCTCTATATGAGCATCCACATGCGGACCAATGTGCAACAGCTGGCGGACCTGGTCGATAAGCTCCCGCCGGAGCAGTCCAGGCCTTATCAGGAGGTGGTCAGGCAGCTGAAGGCGTGCAGAAAGTTCCTGTCCAGGGGGATTTTTGACACCTGTGACGTGGCATCTCGTGCTGCGGCCCAAGGTATAGTGATGCGCAGGCTCTCATGGCTGCGTGCCTCTGACCTGGACAACCGCACCCAGCAGAGACTGGCTGACGTCCCTTGCCGGGGGGATAACATTTTCGGTGAGAAGGTCGAGCAGATGGTGGACCAACTGCATCAGCGGGAAACCGCTCTCGACAAGCTCTCCCACCGGGCGCCTTCAGCACCCGCCCCCACGGGTGGGCGTTTTTTCCCGGGCACGGCAGGCTGCACCCTATTCTTTTGCGAAGCGTAGGTACAACCAGCCGGCCCGAAGGCCTCGTCAGGCACAGGGACAGCCCCAGCGCGCTCGTTCTCGTCAACAGCGTGCGCCTAAGCAGCCCCCTGCGCCTCCACAGCAAAAGCCGGGGACGGGCTTTTGACTGGATCCACGGGAACATAGCCGCCCTACAAGTGTCCGTACCGGACGATCTGCCGGTCGGAGGGAGGTTAAAATTTTTTCACCAAAGGTGGCCTCTCATAACCTCCGACCAGTGGGTTCTCCAAATAGTGCGGTGCGGATACGCCCTGAATTTGGCCTCCCTGCCTCCAAATTGTCCTTCGGGAGCTCAGTCTTTCAGCTCCCTTCACAAGCAGGTACTTGCAGAGGAACTCTCCGCCCTTCTCAGCGCCAATGCGGTCGAGCCCGTACCACCCGGGCAGGAAGGGCAGGGATTCTATTCCAGGTACTTCCTTGTGGAAAAGAAAACAGGGGGGATGCGTCCCATCCTAGACCTGAGAGGCCTGAACAAATTCCTGGTCAAAGAAAAGTTCAGGATGCTTTCCTTGGGCACCCTTCTGCCAATGATTCAGAAAAACGATTGGCTATGTTCCCTGGATTTAAAGGACGCATACACTCACATCCCGATACTGCCAGCTCACAGACAGTATCTCAGATTCCGCCTGGGCGCACGGCACTTTCAGTATTGTGTGCTGCCCTTTGGGCTCGCCTCTGCCCCACGAGTGTTCACAAAGTGCCTCGTGGTGGTGGCGGCGTATCTCCGCAAGCTGGGAGTGCACGTGTTCCCATATCTCGACGATTGGCTGGTCAAGAGCACCTCGGAGGCAGGAGCCCTCCGGTCCATGCAGTGCACTATTCAACTTCTGGAGCTGCTGGGGTTTGTGATAAATTACCCAAAGTCCCATCTCCAGCCTACTCAGTCTCTGGAATTCATAGGAGCGCTGCTGAATACCCAGACGGCTCAGGCCTACCTTCCCGAAGCGAGGGCTACCAATCTCTTGGCCCTGGCTTCGCAGACCAGAGCGTCTCAGCAGATCACAGCTCGGCAGATGTTGAGACTTCTGGGTCATATGGCCTCCACAGTTCATGTGACTCCCATGGCTCGTCTTCACATGAGATCTGCTCAATGGACCCTAGCTTCCCAGTGGTTTCAAGCCACCGGGAATCTAGAAGATGTCATCCGCCTCTCCACCAGTTGCCGCACTTCACTGCTCTGGTGGACCATCCGGACCAATTTGACCCTGGGACGTCCATTCCAAATTCCGCAGCCCACGAAAGTGCTGACGACGGATGCATCTCGCCTGGGGTGGGGAGCCCATGTCGATGGGCTCCACACTCAGGGTCTGTGGTCCCTCCAGGAAAAGGATCTGCAGATCAACCTCCTGGAGCTCCGAGCGATCTGGAACGCACTGAAGGCTTTCAGAGATCGGCTGTCCTGTCAAATTATCCAAATTCGGACAGACAATCAGGTTGCAATGTATTACGTCAACAAGCAGGGGGGCACCGGATCTCGCCCCCTGTGCCAGGAGGCCGTCGGGATGTGGCGTTGGGCGTGTCGGTTCGGCATGCTCCTCCAAGCCACGTACCTGGCAGGCGTAAACAACAGTCTGGCCGACAGACTGAGCAGAGTCATGCAACCGCACGAGTGGTCGCTCCATGCCAGAGTGGTACGCAAGATCTTCCGAGCGTGGGGCACCCCCTCGGTGGACCTTTTCGCCTCTCAGACCAACCACAAGCTGCCTCTGTTCTGTTCCAGACTTCAGGCACACGGCAGGCTAGCGTCGGATGCCTTTCTCCTCCATTGGGGGGAAGGCCTCCTGTATGCTTATCCTCCTATACCTTTTGTGGGGAAGACTTTGCTGAAACTCAGGCAAGACCGAGGCACGATGATTCTGATTGCTGCTTTCTGGCTGCGTCAGATCTGGTTTCTCTTCTTCTGGAGTTGTCCTCCGAAGAACCGTGGAGATTGGAGTGTTTTCCGACCCTCATTACTCAGAACGAGGGGGCGCTTCTGCATCCCAACCTCCGGTCTCTGGCTCTCATGGCCTGGATGTTGAGAACGTAGATTTTGCCTCCGGTCTCTCCGAGGGTGTCTCCCGGGCCTTGCTTCCAGAAAAGATTCCACTAAAAAGAGTTACTTCTTTCTATGGCGGAGGTTTGCCGTCTGGTGTGACAGTAAGGCCTTAGATCCTCGGTCTTGTCCTACACAGATCCTGCTTGAATACCTTCTGCACTTGTCTGAGTCTGGTCTTAAGACCAACTCTGTACGAGTTCATCTTAGTGCGATTAGTGCTTACCATTATCGTGTGGAAGGAAAAGCCATCTCTGGAGAGCCTTTAGTCGTTCGATTCATGTGAGGCTTGCTTTTGTCAAAGCCCCCTGTCAAGCCTCCTACTGTGTCATGGGATCTCAACGTCGTCCTCACCCAGCTGATGAAACCTCCTTTTGAGCCACTGAATACCTGCCATCTGAAGTACTTGACCTGGCAGGTCATTTTCTTGGTGGCAGTTACTTCAGCTCGTAGGGTCAGTGAGCTTCAAGCCCTAGTAGCTCATGCTCCTTATACCAAATTTCATCACAACAGAGTAGTGCTCCGCACCCACCCAAAGTTCCTGCCGAAGGTGGTGTCGGAGTTCCATCTTAACCAGTCAATTGTCTTGCCAACATTCTTCCCCAGGCCGCATACCCGCCCTGCTGAACGTCAGTTGCACACATTGGACTGCAAGAGAGCATTGGCCTTCTACTTGGAGCGGACACAGCCCCACAGACAGTCCGCCCAATTGTTTGTTTCTTTCGACCCTAACAGGCTAGGGGTCGCTGTCGGGAAACGCACCATCTCCAATTGGCTAGCAGATTGCATTTCCTTCACTTACGCCCAGGCTGGGCTGACTCTTGAGGGTCATGTCACGGCTCATAGTGTTAGAGCCATGGCAGCGTCAGTGGCCCACTTGATGTCAGCCACTATTGAAGAGATTTGCAAGGCTGCGACGTGGTCATCTGTCCACACATTCACATCGCATTACTGCCTCCAGCAGGATACCCGACGCGACAGTCGGTTCGGGCAGTCGGTGCTGCAGAATCTGTTTGGGGTGTAAATCCAACTCCACCCTCCAGGACCCGAATTTATTCTGGTCAGGCTGCACTCTCAGTTAGTTGTTCTTCGTAGGTCAATTTCTGTTGTTTCCTCGCCGTTGCGAGGTTCAATTGACCTGGGTTCTTGTTTTGAGTGAGCCTGAGAGCTAGGGATACCCCAGTCGTGAGAACAAGCAGCCTGCTTGTCCTCGGAGAAAGGGTATGATACATACCTGTAGCAGTTGTTCTCCGAGGACAGCAGGCTGATTGTTCTCACCTTCCCTCCCTCCTCCCCTTTGGAGTTGTGTATTTCATATTTTTTGCTAGTCATTCAACTGGCGGGAGCGGTCGCGCACGGGCGGGAAGACGGCCGCGCATGCGCGGTGGGCGTGCCCTGCGTGTCGACCGTCCCGCGAAGCTTATTTCCGGTTGGTGGGGGCTGCCGCGGACGTCACCCAGTCGTGAGAACAATCAGCCTGCTGTCCTCGGAGAACAACTGCTACAGGTATGTATCATACCCTACCAATGTTTGTTGTTTTGAGTGAGCCTGGGGGCTAGGGATACCCCATTTGTGAGAACAAGCAGCCTGCTTGTCCTCGGAGAAAGCGAAAGCTACATACCTTTAGAAGGTATTCTCCGAGGACAGCAGGCTGATTGTTCTCACAAACCCGCCCGCCTCCCCTTTGGAGTTGTGTCTTCCTTTGTCTAAGTCTTTGCTATGTACTGGACTGACGAACAGGAGAGCGTTCGGGCGGGAAGACGGTTGCGCATGTGCACGGTGCATGCGAGGGCTAGCAAACGCTGTTGCTAGTAAAGATCTCCGATCGGGGGGGCTGCTGTGGACGTCACCTGTTCGTGAGAACAATCAGCCTGCTGTCCTCGGAGAATACCTTCTACAGGTATGTAGCTTTCGCTTTACAGTATAGTCTTCATTATCCGACCTTCAATAATCGACCATCTGCCATATCTGCCTCCCCCCCCCCCCCCAGTGACATCACTTCTCTATATTTGTGCTTAAATTGGCTGCTCTACAATATTTTTTTCTTTGCTTATTAGTGTTAGTGTAGTCCTGTAGTTAGAATGTGTTTTTAAATGAAAATACTTGGTCAACAGGATCAGGTCCAGGTGGTCTGGATCAGGAGGCAGGACTGGCAGTGACATTGCCACAGCTGAAAGTTGCTGCGGTATTAGGAAGGTCCAGTGATCCTAGCCTTGGCAGGACTGGCAGTGACATTGCAGTGGTAATCTGAGCCCAGCCAAGATTGGTGCTGAAGAGGCTTGCGATTGAGGGCTGCTGTGGGTGCTGGGTGCTGGAGTATCATGGTGAACAGGCAGCATTGGGCTGCACTGATGCGTTGCCTGAGGAGTCCAGGCTGACTGAGTGCATGCCTTGGAAGTGTGAGGGGCAGACTATGTTGGGCCTGCTGGGGTTTTCTGTTGTGCATGTTTGGTTTTCCTGCGCATGTGCTGAGGAGGTCAGGAGTCAGGCTTGAGTGGAGATTGACTGATTCACCATGGTGCTTCAACACCTGTGTCAACCCTCAACCGTGAGCCTCTTGAGCTCTGGTCCTCCCTGTGCTCGGATCACCAGACTTTCCTGCTACTTTCAGCTTTGGCAGTGTCACTGTAAGTCCTGCCTCCTGACCCAGACCACCTGGACCCGATCCTATTGACCAGGTATTTTTATTTAAAAACATATTCTAACCTATAGGGTTTATTAGTAAACCTTTTTAAAGTAAACGTTTTTCGTATTATCCGACTTTTCACTTCCGACAGCGAACAGGCTGGTCCCTTACGTCGATAATTGAGGGACTACTGTAGTAGGCAAAGTGCTTTAAAAATTAGTATTTGCTTGTTCTTCCATTTAATAATAAAAGCATGCAGGAATATCAAAGTAGACTGGATATGAGGAAGTTGTTTATGCTTTATACGGTGTATGCCAATTTTTTCCATATTCTTAATAACTGCAAATGGTTAAGGTGAATTTAATCATAATGAAATGCTATAATGAAATGGTTAATTTAAAGCCTTTTCTAACTTTCATTCACTTTTTTTCCCCTAGTCGATTTGTACCACCACAGACGAATTCGGGTAGCAGGTTTATGGCACAGCAGAACAGTCCTGTACCTAGTCCCTATGCTCCTCAAAGTCCTGCTGGATACATGTCATATTCACATCCTCCAAATTATACATCACATTCTCAGATGCAGCAAGGTAATGAACTAAAGCAAAGCATCTTTGCCATGAAAGTATACGCATGCATTTTGGGAGAAGAGAGGGAAAACGTTTGGTGGTGGGGTAAGGGGGTTAGGAAGCAAATTTTATGCAATGAGAGCCCTATGGCAGATACGTGATAATGACTTTACTACATGATAAATTGTCTTTATATGAAAAGCTGACCCCTAGTGATAATACTGTGAGACTTCCGATAGGGCTCATTGATGTTATTTTGTACCCAGAGCCAGATGAGGTGGGAAAGGAGGGTGACTGCTTTCCTCAACCAGTGTTGTCTGCAAGAGGTGGGAGGTGTGTCCCTTGAAATTTCCATAACTGATCCCTATTTCTGCTTCTTGACTACCCTGCAGCTATCAGTACCAAATAGAAATTCTACAGGTCTGCTGTCCATATGTTTTGTTTGCTGCATAGTTTCTGAGTATTTACATGGTTTTGTGTTACATCACAGTATCTGGCAGTAGAGGAATTTTGTGTTGCTGTTACCAAGGTGACACCAGAATTTGAAAATATATTTGTTTTGTATGATAAGCTGTATAGACTCTAGAATGGATTAAAGTTTCTTGACTTGACTGTAAGGTTACTATGAATTTGCCTACCATACAATCCCATATGAAAAAAGTGCATGCAGCCCCAGATTTCTCATTGATAAAGTGAAGATCAAAACTTTTTTGAAAAAAATGTAATTTAAAAAAACTTGTTAAAATTAAAGTATATTCTATTTAAGAATATTTTACTTTTAAATTCCCTTGTATCATTTTTAACAATAAAATATTTAGTTTTTTGTTTAGCTGTGTATTTTAGTGTTCGGTGTGTCACACACATGAATACTGTCAGGTGTGTCACAACAGAAGAAAGGTTGAGAACCACTGTTTTAGACCACCAGAGATGATCCCTTGGTTGGTCGTGGGGTGTTTGGGGGGATGGGGATGAGAAAATGGTTTAGAATCCAGAGGGTTTTTGAGTTTGAGCAGTTTAGACTGCATATTCAATCTTTACTTCTTTCAAAGTTAGATTATTACAACTTGATATTCCTTGGTGCTACTAGGTATATCCTTCGATTGCAAACGATTCAAAATATTGCTGTTAGACTAGTTTTTTCCCTTATGTAAACAGGACAGAATTTCTAGATTTTATGTGGAGCTTCACTGGCTCCCAATTGAAGCCAGTATTCTATATAAATTGTCTTGTATACTGCATCATGTTCTGAATGGTAATTTCCCTGAGTAGCTACTATCCCACTTTGAATTTGTAGTTCCCTCTAAGAGTAGAATAACTATAAATTGTTCCCCAGTTGCCCTTCCTTCAGTTAAGGGCATTAAATGATTTAAGATATGTGACAGGCTTCTCTCTTACCAAGCCCCTAATGTCTGACGTGCATATGCTCCTTGTTTTACAATTAATTTTGAATACATTTACTTTAGGAAGATGTTAAAAATGCTTCTATTTCTTCATCATGAGATTGTCTTGATTTTTTAATCTTATTGTAAATTGCTTTGAACTTTTGGTGTTAGTGGTATATAAACTGTAACTGTATGGGGGGAGGGTTGGGTTGGAGGAAGAGGAAGCACTAGACACAACACGCAAACCACCAGGATTCTTTATCAGTTCAGATAAAGAGGCAATAAACTGAAACTTGTTTATTAAGAATATTGAACAATGAACAAAAAGAAGTTTAATCAGCAAACAATAACAGGTAACTGAAATATGGATCAATTATACAACTAACTAAACATTTGTTTTACTTTCTAAAAAGTACCTGGGAAGATCAGGACATATAATTCACTAAGCCTCAGCAAAGGGATCTGTCTTTCTCTTCTCCCTGCTAAGACTGGAGCAAAATCCAGTACTCTCCAAATTAAAATGAGCTTCTGGGCTAATCAGAGCCCAGAACAAGAAAATTTCAAGCTTATACTGCTTCTTGCTTCCTGTTTGTGTGCTAAAACTAAAGAAAGAACATTTTTTTTTTCTGTAACAGCTTACAACAAAGGAACACCATCTGGTTGCCAAATAGGAGATATGCACTTCAAGACATAATGCAGGAAAATATCCAATACATTTTACAGGCGCTGTAATTCCTTTTCTCCAAAGATAAGCAGGTTACAAAGTCTCTGCTGACTAGCAGTATCTACTACTACTTATTTCTATAGCGCTACTAGATGTACGCAGCGCTGTACACTTGAACGTGAAGAGACAGTCCCTACTCGACAGAGCTTACAATCTAATTATCAAATAGGAGTGTATAAAGCATATGGCTTACAATCTAAATATCAAACAGAATTTGCTGCCAAATGGCCGAGAGGCTGTTTACATGTTTGATACATAACCCTTTGTGTCTGAATTTGGTGGGTCCTTCTCATTACTCTGTTATACACTTCTGATGTTGTTGCTAAAATCTAGTTTGTATGTAGCCCCTGAAGCAGGCACTTTGCTATCTAGTGCTTAATATTTTATTATGACAGACTAGCAATGAACAGTGATCATATCTTTACTAAGGGTGTTTTCTCTGAGGACAAGCAGGACATCATATCCTCACATCTTTGTGACATAATTTGACAGAGCTTGTAGTGGAGATGCTCCTCAGTGTTTATATTATAAAGCCTTTAGGAATGTGCACCATGAATGTGCATGCCTTACTGCTTGTCATTGTCATACAAGACCTGGACAGTCTCTCTCTTTCTGCAGAGCTAAGAGGACACGTTTTTCTGCTGTTCCTCAAATGTGCCATTTTGCCTTTTTCCATCTATGCCTTTGAACCTGCAAACTGCTATTCTTTTTAATAACTGTAAGCCACATTGAACCTACAACTAGGAAGGAAAATGGGGGGGGGGGAGGGGGGGGGGGGTAAAAAGGCAATAAATAAATTCAGTGCCCTTTTACTTCTTCCTTGCATGGGACCAGGTTTTCCCTTCTTTCCCTTAGTATTCTTAGATCTTTTAGTACTTTTATAAGTTTCCTATTTGTTTCCCTGGCTCCCTTGGCCCTCTTAGGCCTTGAGAACCTGGTCAGGTAAGTTTTTCCCCTTTTTGACAAAATTGAGCTGTTTGATTTTGCTTTGGCTATTTTTCCTGGCATGTCCCAGAAAACACTCAGTGGTTTTAAAAAGTATTCTAGGTGTGCCCATCATGTCTGGGACCTGACGATAATGCTGCTTTTTGTAAACTCTGTTCACAGCTTTCATCAAGAGGCCTTAGTAGTTAACAACAATAGTGCAAAAATATTTTTCACACCGATAAAGCTGGTCCATCGACTTTGGCATCAGAGGCATTGGTCTCTATGGCACGTGGAGCTGAATTGGATACTGGGGACATATTGACATTGAGGAGGTCTCCCCCTTCCTCGACATTAAGCGTTGATGGAGCCTATTGGTATTGGGCATCTTCCAATCCCGCACCAGTGACCCTTAAGGATTTGATTTTCTCCTTGTTGACGCAGAGGGGCACTGATGGCATGCATCAGTACTCATCGAGGCATGCCATTGGGAGCACTGGGGTATTAACATCCATTGATATTTGATATGCATCTGTGCTGAGGGGTATCTCCCTCTCCATGACACCAGAGCTGGTGTGTTGGCCTTCACTGAGCTAGGACCAGGCCACTGATTTGACCCTGATCCCTATTGAGCATGTGGCCTAACAGACTGGACCCCGGCCTTTACTGATGTTGGACCTTGAGGGGTGGATCTGGGCCATGCTGCAGGAGGAGTTTGAGGCACCTTCTTTCCTCAACCTGCCCTGGAGACCTATTCAATGTCTGTCCACTGTGCATAAATGCTGATGTCTTGAAGGGCATTAGAGTTGGCACTAGTGGATACATTGTCCGGTGTATTGAGGAGGAAGCTTCTTCAGGATACAGGAGGACCTCTGTCCCTCTGCAATGCCTCCCAGAGCCTGACCAGCAGGCTAGTGGATTGAAGTTTCTCCTCAGGAGTACTTCTGTGAGTTTGATTGACTACTGCTGAGTACCTGATCAGAAGCCAGAGGTGTTCTCGGAGGAAGAGTCCCTTTGCATCCCATCAGATCTCACTATGCCTCATGAAAGGAGATTACTTTGTGATTGGTAGCATGGAATGTTGCCATGGTTTCGGCCAGGTACTTGTAAACTGGCTTGGCCACTGTTGGAAACAGGATACTAGGCTAGATGGGACCATTGGTCTGATCCAGTATGGATACTCTTATGACTTTCCCCTGAGGAACCCTTTTTCACAGATTTTTATCAGGAGGTGGCTAAATCCTTCTCATTTCAGTTGGATGTTGAGGATGAGCCTAGGGCTGAGATGTTGGACATTCTTGACTTGAAGCTGCACCGAAGGAGGCTGTGACGGTGCCCTTGCACAGCATCCTTAGGGCAGTACAGATGAAGCAGTGGGAACTCCCCCCCCCCTTTGTGAAGCCCATTTACAAGAAGATTAACTATGTGTAGAGTTCAGAATACTCCTGGGATCAAGAAGCTCCACCTTCTCTTCCACTTCATGGTCATCGAATCTGCTCTCAGAAGAGGCAAGAGCTCCAAGGCTCACTCCTCAGTTTCCTGGGGAGGGGAGCTCATTGTTGTCCTTTGGGAGGAAGATGTTTTAGATTGCTATGCTATCCCACATACATTCTTACCAGTTCTTCATGAGCATGTATTTGTGGAACTTAGTGCATAATGTGGTAGATTTTGAAGACACTCTACTACCTGAGAAGGCTGTAGAGCTTTGCCAGCTGGTAACCAAGCAGAAGGAGTGTATAAAGCACATGGCTCAGGCAACCTATGGTGTTGTTGACATGGCATCCAGGGCCTCTGCCATGGGTATCAGGATGCACAGGCTCTCCTGGCCATCTGCCTTGAATCAGCAGTTCAGGAGAACCAGGCAAACATCCCATGCCGGAGAGACTATTTGTTTGGTGACAAGATGGAGGAGGTCGCTGATCTCATCAAGAAATGTACTGACACCACCAAATCAGTGTCCCAGCTCACTCCTTCTGTGTCCTAGTTTAGGAGGTACTTGGCCGTAGGGCCTACTGCTTGCAGCCCAGAGCTCCCGCTCCCATCAGCAGTAGTAGAGAGCTTTGATGTCCCAGCTTGGCTCCCCAGTCAAAGCAAGGGATAGGCTTTTGACCGGCTCCAGGAGAGCATAGTTGCAGTAAAAATATTCATTCTAAATGACCTACTAGTAGGGGGGGAGACTGAATTTTTTCCATGAAAGGTGGCTGCTTGTAATGCCAGAACAGTGGGTTCTTACAAAAGTCTAGATGAGCTACACTCTTTATTGGTGGAAAATCCCTCCAAATTGCCCACCGAGAGCATCCAGATTAAGTTCTAAGCACTGGGAATTAGTTATGAAGGAGTTCTCTTCCCTTTTATAGTACGGAGTGATTGAACCCATGTCACCAGGGCAAAAAAGAGAGGGGATTTTACTTGTACGTCCTGGTCCCCAAGAACATGGGGGAAGTTTGGTCCATGTTAGACCTAAGGGCCCTGAACAAAAATCTATTAAAACAAAAGTTCAGAATAGTTTCACTGGGCCCCCAACTCCCTATAGTTCAAGAAAATGATTGCCTGTGCTCTCTGTACTTAAAGAATGCCTATACCCATATTCAGATATATTCTACTCACAGGAGTTATCTCCATTGTTGAGTAGGGAAACATCACTACCAGTATTGCATTTTGCTGTTGTCCCACAGTTGTTGCAGCATTGCTACACAGACTGGGCGTTCACGTGCTTTCTTATCTTGACGATTGGCTAGTCAATAGCACACGGAAAGGAGATGTGACAGAACAGTGCATTTTAAGCCAGTAAAACTGCGTTAATTCATTCTTGAAGTGCATTTCTCTAGTTTGGCCAGCAGGTGGTGCATGTTAATGTTTTAAGCTGTTACAAAGAACTGACCTTTCCTTCTTTGGTTAACGCAGATAAATGAAATGCCTGCAGTGATGTGGCCAGCTATTTTTAAAATTTGTTATTCTGGGCTCTGATTGGCCCAGGAGCTCATTTTCATTTGGAGAGTACTGGCTTTTTCCTCAGTCTTAGTCAGGAAGAAAAGAGAGAGGGCTCTCTTTGCTAAGGCCCTGTAAACAGTTACATTTGATAACTTGTTAGCAGCTATATGTCCTGATCTTCCTAGATACGTCTTAGAAAGTAAGCAAATACTTAGCTAGTTTTATAATTGATCCATGTTTCAGTTACCTGTTATTGTTTGCAGATTGTACTTTTTATGTTTCACTGTTCAATTTTATGTTTCAACGGTTTTTATTGATGAGTCAAAAGACAACAAATTAAACCAGAATGTAAATCCACCTTCACACATTAATATCAAGACAACATTGCAACATTTGCGGTGGCAACATAACAGATACACCTCTCTGCTTACAGTCATCATACTTTCAACATTTTATCCCCCCTCCCACAATTATACTTTATATTCGTGTTTCAGCAACTTTTACTGATATTATACAAGTAACGATTATCTTTGATGTTTTGATAAAACATTTCCCTTCCTCCCTGTCAGCCTTCTAACAGAGTATAATTTGAAAAGTTATATGTTCCCCCCTTCCACATTCCACATCAAAATCTACCATTCTTAAAATGCTCGTGAGGGACAGAATATTACCAGACCCAAAAAGGGTGCTGAACTGTAAATCAAACACTAGTATCCCCCCCCCCCCCCCCCCCCCTCTACCCCCCACCCCTTGTTGAGAGATATTCAGATTTCCAATTTATTATCATAGAGGATGGTCTGAGTTCAGTATATGTCTAAAGCGAGTTCACCACTAAACTGCGCCCCTTAGGAGACAGACTGTGAATATATGGCCCCCAAACATCCAAGAATCGTCGTAGCCGCCCAGTGGAGCCCCCCACCCCTCTTCTCTCAAACAACATAAATTCGTGTAACTTGTTACGCCAGTGCCAGAAATCCGGGGGGGTCTCTGCCACCCATTGGCTCATCACCAGCCTCTTGCCAATCAAAAAGGCCTTCCGAACCAACTGACGGGCCGATCCCTTCTGCAAAAGAAATGCTTCATATTTGTCTAACAAAATTCCCATCGGAGAGCACATGATTCTCAAGTCCAAGAGATCCGCCAGATATTGAGCGATGGAATCCCAAAAGTGTCTCACTGTATAGCAGCTCCACAAACAATGAAAAAAAGAGCCCGGAACCCTCCCACACTTCCCACATAAGGGTGTATCAACTCCCCCCATCCTAAATACCTGAGCCTTCGTTAAATAGGCCCTATGTAGGATGCGGTATTGGCACTCTCTAAGCCCTGCGTTTCCCGTCAAACTTCGTATCCTGGCCGTCAAAACATCAAAATCCAAAGAAATATTTGGCTTCTCCAAATCTCCTGCCCATCTCTGTCGAATGTTCTCCCGATCCTTGGGCACCAAAAACTTTCCTAACGCTCTGCATAGCCCTGAAATGGAAAGACGTTCACTTTGTACCGAATGGAAAAACTGCCTCAAAAGGCGACAGTGTCCAGCCCCCAGAGCCCCCGTCTCCAGGGAGTCCACATAGTGTTTTAACTGGGCATAGGCAAAAACACCTCTCATATCATACCCCAGTCCCAATGCTCCTAAGTTCAACATGCAACCTTGTCGACTCAACACATGCTCTAACCGACTTATCCCCTGTCTCGCCCAAGTCCGAAAAACCGCATTCTCCAAGCCCGGCCTAAACAGCAGGTTGCCCTGAATAGGGAGAAGATCTGAGGTGCATCTATTCAGGCCAAACATCCGCATCACATCTCTCCAAAGCGCTCTCAGAGGGGACACTAAGATACTGGAGCGCAAATCAGGGGGAAGTGACTTACTGGGAGCCTGCAAGAGAAAATAGAAATGGCACGGTGCGTAATATTGGCTTTCCAGCTTCCTCCAAGTGTAATCATCTCTCGCCAAAAACCAATCTCCGAGATACCTCAGGAGGCACGCCCAATTATACCTCCTCAAATCCGGGAGCCCCAGGCCTCCCTCCCTCCAGGCCCCCTGCAGCATCTGTAATGGCAACTTTGCCTTCTTACCTCCCCAACAGAATCGCCTAACCATCTTGGTCAACAAGGTCAAATCTCTTGTTTTCAAATAGACGGGCAGCATATGTAATAGATATAACCATCTAGGGAACTCCACCATTCTGAATAACTGAATCCTCCCACTAAGAGATAATGGTAAATGCTGCCAAGCACGCAGCCTCTCCGTTGTGGCTCTCAACAATCTAGAAACATTCAAGTGGTATAATTCTGAGACTTTCATCGAAATATGTAGGCCGAGATACTTAAAAGACCCCGGCGCCCACCTAAGGGGGAATCCCACTCCCCATGTCCGCCTTAAGTCTTCCATCGAGGATAACGCCATTGATTTACTATAATTGAGGCGGAACCCCGCAAAATCTCCATATTCCGCAAATAGTTCTAATAGAGCCGGCAAAGAAGAGCGCGGTTCTGTGAGATGTACTAGCAAATCATCTGCAAAAGCAGAGAGCAAGAACTCAGAATCTCCTATCTGTACACCTCTAATCTCCGGGTGTTGCATCACCTCCCGGAGCAGAGGATCCAGGGACAAGATGAACAAAAGCGGAGACAAGGGACACCCCTGCCTCGTCCCTCTATGAATCCGGAAAGATCTCGAACGTTCTCCATTTACCCACACATAAGCACCCGGCTCCGAGTATAGGACCTTGATAGCCTCTAAGAAAAAGCCCCCAAAACCATAAGTACGTAAGACAGCAAACAAAAACGACCAGCTGACCCGGTCAAACGCCTTTTCCACGTCGAAGCTAACTAAAAGCGACGGAAGGCGTCTCCGGGCTACAACCTCTAGAGAGGTCAACAAAGATCGAACATTTTTCACGGCCGTCCTCCCCCTTACAAACCCCACCTGGGACTCCTCAGCCAGGGATGGTAAAACTAAGGCTAATCGGTTGGCTAAGATTTTGGCATATAACTTCGCATCCACATTAATTAAAGAAATGGGTCTGTAAGATGCAGGGTCCACCACATTCTTCCCCTCTTTAGGTATTACAACAATCTGGGCCTCCCGGAACGTACCCGGGCACGTCCGCGTTGACACCATTGAATTAAATAAAGTCAATAAGGGCCCCTGGATCTGGTCATAAAATTGTTTGTAAAATTCTACTCTATAACCATCAGGTCCAGGAGCTTTGTGGGAAGTACACTGCTGTAGAGCCAACATCAGGTCCCCCTCTGTAAATGGTGCATTCAAACATTCCCTCTGCCTATCCGAAAGGACAGGCAAAACCAAGTTATCCAAATACAATTTGCTATCCAATACTTCGTCTCGATCCGAGGCATACAGCACCTCATAAAACTTACCAAAGGTGTCCGCAATATCCCCATCATCTCTCACCATTCTCCCATCCCCAGCTTTTAATTGGGAGACCCGATTGATCCCCTCTTTCCTACGAACCATCCTAGCCAACATGCTGCCCGCCTTATTACCATACTGGAACAGACGGTATTTATAATACAACTGGGTCTTGGTCGCCCGCTGGTGTAAGAGCTCATTTAATTCTTTCTGCGCTTCCAATAAAGCCACTTTACATGAGGCCGTGGGTGCATGTCCATATTTTCTCCGTAGCTTCTGGACCAAGCCTCCCAGACGAACAATTTCCCTGTCCCTCATCCTCTTCTTATGCGTAGAGTAAGAGATAATATCTCCCCTTAAGACAACCTTTGCTGTTTCCCAAAACAAAGCTGGTTGGTCAACATGAGCACCATTATGATACACATAATCCTCCCATTTGCCCAATAAATGTTTCTGAAATCTCGGATCTCTTACCAACTCCAAGGGGTATCTCCACATCCAATTACCCCGGCCCTTCAACCGATCTTCCAGTGTTAACCATATCACAGCGTGATCAGAAACTGCGTACGGGCCAATCTCCGCCCTCCGCACCTTAGAAAATAAAGAATTTGAAACAAACAAATAATCCAGGCGGGACTGAGAACCATGTGCCCTTGAGAGATGGGTATAATCCCTTTCAGACGAATGTAACATCCGCCATACATCTACTAGTGCCAGGGCTTTACAAAAAGAGGACAACGCCTTACGGCTCCCCCCCGGATTCTGGCAAACTGAGGTGGAACGATCCATGAGAGAGTCACATACCAAGTTAAAGTCTCCACCCACAATCAATTCTCCCTCCACGTGAGGAGACAGCCTCCTAATCAGATCTTGGAAAAATTTTTTATTAAACACATTGGGGGCATAGACATTGCATAAAATCAAAGGGCGACCATTAATTTCCACCTTGGTCAAAACCCACCTTCCCTCCGGGTCGGCCCAGACGGAGATGATCCGAAGCGGGATGCCCCTCCGAAAGAGAATCAGCACCCCTGCCTTCCGACCCACCGCCGGGGCTTCTACCAGAGATCCCACCCATCCTCTTTTAAATTTAGCATGTTCTCCGGAGGAAAGATGTGTCTCCTGAAGCAAAGCCACATCAGCCTTCTGTCTCTGCAGTTCCTGCAAAACTTTAGTTCGTTTAATAGGGGAGGAAACCCCCCCCACATTCCACGAAACTATCTTAAGTGAACTCATAAGTCCAGTAATCATACATTTGAATAACAATGTTAGATTTATCGAGTAATGAGAGAGAAGGCCCCCCAGCCCTTGAGCCTCCCCCCCTTGACCATCCATTCCAATCATAATTCTTGCCATATTCTCCCAAATATCTCCACAACCCCTCCCTCCCCCTCCCAGCCCCTCTATCCCCTGTGTAACCCTGCATGGCTCCTAAAAAGAAGCCCAATCACGCGAGCTCCCCCCCCTCCCTATACATGCTTCATTGTCAGTCACACTTCTCGTATCCCCCTCATTCACCCACCCGAATTTTTTTTTTTTTGCTCGGGTATTTATATGGAACAGAATAATCACTCAGCCAAACCCCCCCTTGTGGGCCTCATGAAACATAAAACAAATGGCATCGCATTATATCACTTAGTGTAATAAAGTCCTTCTGAAGTATATGTCCAGGGACACTTAACTCCAGACAAGCATCCGGCAGCAAAATCCTATAGGCTCATTAACTTTCAAGAGCATTTGTCAACCGGGCCAGATCACTCATGCCGGTCCCTCAGCCCTCACAGCCTGCTGTGCAAATTTCAACGCCTCCTCCACTGTATTGAAAAATTGTTGGGACCCTCTGTACCAAACCTTCAGCCGGGCAGGATATAGTAGAGCGAATTGGATCTTTTTTGTGAATAAAAGTTGGCACACATCTCGATATGCCCTCCGCTGCTGAGACACCGCCATAGAGTAATCCTGGAAACAGCGCACCACAGAGTTCTCATATTTCAGCTGCTCCACTTTTCTGAGCGCACGAAATATTTCCTGTTTGTGTGCAAAATTAAGCACTTTAAATATCACCACTCTTGGCCTCTGATCTTCTTTTTTCAGGGGGCCCAGCCTGTGGGCCCGCTCCACACGTAGCGGGCCCGTTGCCAATGTCAAATTAAGTGCAGTGGGAAGCCAAGTTTCCAATACAGATCTCAGGTCTACTTCTTTGACATTTTCGGGAAAACCTATCATTCTGATATTGCTTCTCCGAGATCTGTTCTCAAGATCTTCTAATTTGGCCTCTAGGCGTTCCACCTTTTGTTTCAGCGTTTTATCTGACTGTTCCCGTCGCTGCACACTATCTTCTATATCTGATAATCTCTGTTTATATTGGGCGAACTCTGTCTGGATGCCCCCCAACTTCTCATCGATTCCCTGCAGTTGGTCTGTGATCCTTTGTAGCTTCAGGTCTACGGAAGCCTCTAGCATCAAGGATACCTCTGCTGCTACCTCTGCAGCCCACGCGGAGCTCACCGTCGGAGGACTCCCGCTCCTTGCGTCCGCCATCTTGGATTCGGGGATCCGACTTCTCGTCCCCTCTTTCTTCCCCGATTTCGCTGCCATCCGTCTGTTCCTGCTCGCGCTCTACCAGCGCCAAGGTTAGCTAGGTGTTTCCCCTGTATTTCGGGTGAATCACTGCTTTCGTCGCCGCGGTTTATTGCTGTAACAATTCGGGAAGGGAGGGAGCTCTGCACGACGACAGCCACCCTCTAGCCGTGCATCACGTGACCTCTCACTGTTCAATTTTAAGATAGTAAACAATTTTCAGTTTGTTGACTCTGCTGTCTGGACTAATAAATAATCCTGGTGGTTTGTGTGTTGGGTCTGTCAGTGCTTTCTTGCAACTGAGACCACTGGGAGTGTAGCCCCAGTAACCTAGAAATCACTGGGGATAATTTGAGAGCGGGAGAATCGCCCAAAGGCGGTTGGAACCCAGTCGGTGGGAGGGGAGTGCTAGAGTAGAGCTCAAGCAGCAGGTGCAGACGGACCTGAGCTGTGCTGGGGATAGACACCCTCTAAGTGGCTGCGGGGTAACCCAGGTGGGTGGCTAGGTGTTTCATGACAGGAAGAGCTTAGGAATCAATGCTGAGAACTGTTTGGGTGTTGGAGTCATAAGCTACCCCAAGTCCCATCTTCTTCTTACCTAATAATTTGGATTCATTTGAGCCCTGCTAGACCTGGCTGAGGCCTGAGCGTTTCTTCTGGAACACCGAGTGGACACGTTGGTCTCCGTAAGGGTTCACTTTAGTGCAATTGGAAGGCAAGCCCATTTCCGTGCAGCCTTTAGTTGCTTCTTGAGGGGCTTGCTATTACTCAAACCTCTTATCAAGCCCCCCCTACTGTGTCATGGGATCTCAACATTTATTTATTTACTGGGATTTATTAACTGCCTTTAAGAAGAGATTCATCCATTGTCCTAACCCTGTGGATAAAAGCGCCTTTTGTGCCATTTGACACCTCTATCTGTAGTATTTGACCTGGAAGGTCAAATTACACTCAATTTGTAATTAAACTCTGGAATTCGTTGCCAGAGAATGTGGTATGTGGTAAAGGCGGTTAGCTTAGTGGAGTTTAAAAAAGGTTTGGACGGCTTCCTAAAGGAAAAGTCCATAGACAATTATTAAATGGACTTGGGGAAAATCCACTATTTCTGGGATAAGCAGTATAAAATCTGAATAATTTAAAAGAATATCTGTATGATGTATAATGCATCATACTGCCGTACTCCAAACTGTCCAAAATGCAGCAGCTAGACTCATATTTGGAAAAACAAAATATGAGAGCGCCAAACCCCTAAGAGAAAAATTACACTGGCTCCCAATTAAAGAACACATTACGTTCAAAATTTGCACCCTGGTTCATAAAATCATTTACAGCGAGGCCCCGGTCTACATGTCAGACCTCATAGACCTACTAACCAGAAACACAAAAAGGTCATCACGTACATTCCTGAATCTCCACTACCCCAGCTGCAAAGGACTGAAATATAAATCAATATATACCTCTAGGTTCTCCTACATAAGCACGGAAATCTGGAATGCACTACCAAATGTCATAAAAACAATGCACGACCTAACAAACTTCTGAAAATCACTAAAAACTCACCTGTTCAAAAAGGCATACCACAATGAGCCATTCTAAATACCAAAAACCGAATCTTATACCAGACCTGGACGAAACCGAAGTTCTACACCTGACTACCTCAACTACTTTGATTTTAATGAACTTTAACTCAATACCACTTTATCTCTCATTCCAGAAATGAACTCTCTATACTTGACTACTTAAATTACTCTATCACTTATGAACTGTAATGCATTACCACTTTGCATTTCTCACTCCGGTAATGGCGATCGCCACTACGGCATAATGTAAGCCACATTGAGCCTGCAAATAGGTGGGAAAATGTGGGATACAAATGCAACAAATAAAATGTGTTGTACTTTTTGGGGATCTTGCCAGGTGTTTGTGACCTGGATTGGCCACTGTTGGAAACAGGATGCTGGGCTTGATGAACTTTTGGTCTTCCCCAGTATGGCAATACTTATGTACTTAGGTAACCTTTTTGATGGTGGTCAGTGAGCTGCAGGCCCTAGTAGCAGATCTGCCTTAAGCAAGATTTCATCATATCAGAATAGTTCTTCACACACATCCTAAGTTTTCCTAAGGTGGTGTTGGAGTGATTTTAACCAGTCAGCTGTTCTGCCAACATTCTTTCCAAAACCCCTGCGCTCATGCCGCTGAAAGCCTCTTGCACACTCTGGACTGCTTTGGATGTTCTGCTTTCCTATGAAATATTGGAGTTCCCTTTCCTTTTATATATTACTAGCCATTGAGCCCGTAAAAACGGGCTAGTAAAGGAAGGGGGGGTTGAAAGCCCCCCCACCAGATAGGTCGCCGCCACCCCTCCACCCGGGCTGGGTATCTGGCTTCACTATTCAAACCGCCGGAACGCAGCACACAGCTCATCTGAGCTGCCGTCGGCCTTCCTTCTTCTCTGCGTGTGTCCCGCCCTTGTGTGACGTAACGTCGGCGAGGGCGGGACACAGGCAGGTAAGGAAGGCCAACGGCAGCTCAGATGAGCTGTGTGCTGCGTTCCGGCGGTTTGAATAGTGAAGCCAGGTACCCGGGCCAGGTGGAGGGTGGGTGGCGGTGGCGACTCCGGGTGGGTGGGGGGAGCGGTAGCGGCAACCCTGGTGGGGGGGGGGGGGGAGCGGTGGCGACAGCGGTTCCCTCACTCGCAGGTGCGCAGTTTCCCTCTCTGTCATGCCCCCGTCATCACGTATTGACGCGGGGGTGGGACAGAGAGGGTCTCTACTGCGCATTTGCGAGTGAGTACGCCTCTTGCCATTTATATGTTTGACTAGTAAAAAAAAGGCCCGTTTCTGTATGTTTGAGAGAGTGTGTGTGAGAGTGACTCTGTGAGAGTGAATGTACGAGTGTGTGTGTGTGACAGAGAGAGAGTGTGTCTGTGTGAGAGAGTGTGTGTGAGAGAATGAGAGTGTGCAGAGGCCCCCTCCCTCCCTCTGTGTTTCAGGGTCGCCCCCCTCCCTCCCTCTGTGTTTCAGGGTCGCCCCCCTCCCTCCCTCTGTGTTTCAGGGTCCCTCCCTTCCTCCCTCAATCCCTCCCTCCGTGTTTCAGGGTTTGCCCCCCCTCTCCCCCCCTCCCTCCCTCCCTCCCTCCCTCCGTGTTTCAGGGTTTGCCCCCCTCCCTCCCTCTGTGTTTCAGGGTCACCCTCCCTCTCTCTGTGTTTCAGGGTCACCCTCCCTCCGTGTTTTAGGGTCGCCCTCCCTCCCTCTGTGTTTCAGGGTCGCCCTCCCTCCCTCCGTGTTTTAGGGTCACCCCCCTCCCTCCCTCCCTCCGTGTTTCAGGGTCGCCCCCTCCCTCCGAGTTTCAGGGTCGCCCCCTCCATGTTTCAGGGTTGCTCCCCGTTTATGGGTCGCCCCCCTCCCTCCCTCCGTGTTTTAGGGTCGCCCCCCTCCCTCCCTCCCTCCCTCCCTCCCTCCATGTTTCAGGGTCGCCCCCCTCCCTCCGTGTTTCAGGGTCGCCCCCCCCTCCCTCCGTGTTTCAGGGTCGCCCCCCCCCTCCCTCCATGTTTCAGGGTCGCCCCCCTCCCTCCCTCCGTGTTTCCGGGTCTCCCCCCTCCCTCCCTCCCTCCTTCCCTCCCTCCCTCCTTCCCTCCATGTTTCAGGGTCGCCCCCCCTCCCTCCCTCCGTGTTTCAGGGTCGCCCCCCCTCCCTCCCTCCGTGTTTCAGGGTCGCCCCCCCCTCCCTCCCTCCGTGTTTCAGGGTCGCCCCCCTCCCTCCCTCCGTGTTTCAGGGTCGCCCCTCCCTCCCTCCCTCCCTCCGTGTTTCAGGGTCGCCCCCCCTCCCTCCCTCCCTCGGTGTTTCAGGGTCGCCCCCCCTCCCTCCCTCCGTGTTTCAGGGTCGTCCCTCCCTCCCTCCTTCTGAGTTTCAGGGTCGTCCCCTCCCTCCCTCCCTCCTTCTGAGTTTCAGGATCGTCCCCTCCCTCCCTCCCTCCTTCTGAGTTTCAGGATCGTCCCCTCCCTCCCTCCCTCCTTCTGAGTTTCAGGGTCGTCCCCTCCCTCCCTCCCTTCTGAGTTTCGGGGTCGTTCCCTCCCTCTCTCCTTCTACTACTATTTAGCATTTCTATAGCGCTACAAGGCATACGCAGCACTGCACAAACATAGACGAAAGACAGTCCCTGCTCAAAGAGCTTACAATCTAATAGACAAAAAATAAATAAAGTAAGCAAATCAAATCAATTAATGTGAACGGGAGGGAAGAGAGGAGGGTAGGTGGAGGCGAGTGGTTACAAGTGGTTACGAGTCAAAAGCAATGTTAAAGAGGTGGGCTTTCAGTCTAGATTTAAAGGTGGCCAAGGATGGGGCAAGACGTAGGGGCTCAGGAATTTTATTCCAGGCGAAGGGTGCAGCGAGACAGAAGGCGCGAAGTCTGGAGTTGACAGTAGTGGAGAAGGGAACAGATAAGAAGGATTTATCCATGGAGCGGAGTGCACGGGAAGGGGTGTAGGGAAGGATGAGTGTGGAGAGATACTGGGGAGCAGCAGAGTGAATACATTTATAGGTCAGTAGAAGAAGTTTGAACAGGATGCGAAAACGGATAGGGAGCCAGTGAAGGGTCTGAGTTTCAGGGTCGTTCCCTCCCTCCCTCCTTCCTAGTTTCAGGGTTGTCCCTCCCTCTCTCCCTCCTGAGTTTCAGGGTCGTCCCTCCCTCCCTCCCTCCTTCTGAGTTTCAGGGTCGTCCCTTCCTCCCTCCGTTCAGAAAATGGAAGAAGGAACCGGCTGAAAATAATAAGAAACAGTATAAGGAATGTCAAGTCTACTGCAAAGCACTGATAAGGAAGGCAAAGAGGGATTTTGAAAAAAGAATGCGTTGGAGGCAAATACACATATTACATTTTTTTTTAGGTATATTAAAAGCTTAGTAGGAGCAGTATAAGATGGATGCCAACAAATAGCAGTGGACTGCCTAGAGTCGTAAGTAACTAAAGATTCAAGGATTAAGGACCGAATGTGAAAAGCGTGTATAGGGGAACAAGAAGAAACAAAACTACACCGATTCAACTTTCGCAGATGTCTGTGAATAGAAGAAACAACATAATGAGAATCAGAAGTAACAGTTAAGAGGTTCATCAAGAGGTGCAGTCATCAAGGTAGCAGCCGTGGCGGCAAGTTCCGTTTCCTGGACAGAATTGCCATGAGATAGAAGATATTGATGACAGACAAGCGGCTGTTCAGTCTGAGTAAATTGAAGGAAAGAAAAACCAACAGTGGAGTCCAACGAAGAAGCATCAGTAAACCAGAAAGTGCCAGTAGGAAGGGGGTCAGAGGATAATGTGGGATTAAAAAGAAGGGGAAGAGTTTGGATTCCACAAAGATGTGTAGGGGGCAAAGGAAAATCCAAAAGGTCCAGAGGAAAAGAGAGAGGGTCAGACTTACAAATAGGAACAAGAGTTACAGGAGAATTCAGAAGAGTTGCTACACAGGAACCTAAGTGTGAAGAAGTAAAGATAAGGTGAGGGTGAGCTAATAAGACAAGAAGCATCATGAGTAGTATGAAGAACGATAGAAATACCTGGTATATGAGCATGCAGTTTGAGAACAGTAGCACAGGCTGCAACCAATCTTTGTTGGGCTGCAGCCGCGGCTGGCTCCATGATGCACATAAAAGTGTACAGGCTGAGACAGATCGATCAAAGGCAAAAAAGGAGAATCCAAAAGAAGAGTTGAGAGGTCAGTGATTATCTGTAGATCAGAGTCAGTAGGAGACAAAGCTGGACTAGGAGGGGATCCATGTAAATGTTTACGTAGAGGTAGAGTACGTGTAGAAAAAGCAGGGATCCACATTCTACAAAAATTGAAGAGTCCCAATAGGCCTCACAACTGCCGAACAGTAGTTGGATAGCTTAATTGAGAAAGAGTCTCCTGAAATAAACAAATTAAAGTTTTACCTTGCAATCCAGTGTCAAAACCCAGAAAGGAAACTTTACTTTGACAAATATGAGCCTTCTTAGGATTGATCTTATAACCACAGTCCTGTAAGACATCAAGCAGCTTATGTGTATAATACATACAGGAGTCAGCAGTTGGAGCAGAGAGAAGCAAGTCATCCCAATAATGAGCTTGCAAAAGAGACCATAGTAGATCAGGTGTCCTTAAATAAAAATAAAAATCAGACAAAAGATTGCAATTTAATAGTCAAGTACTGAGCATGATGTAAATAGGAACAACTAACATAGTTTGAAATGTCTATATGCAAATTCCAGAAGCCTAAGAAATAAGATGGGAGAGTTAGAATATATTGCACTAAATGAAAAATTAGATATAATAGGGATCTCTGAGACCTGGTGGAAGGAGGATAACCAGTGGGACGCTCATACTGGGGTACAAATTATATCGTAATGATAGGGTGGATCGAATTGGTGGAGGGGTAGCATTATATGTTAAGGAGGAGGGCCTTGAATCAAATTGATTGAAAATTCTACATGAAACAAAACGCATCTTGGAATCCCTGTGGATTGAAATTCCATGTGTAAAGGGGAAAAGGATAGTGATAGGGAGTGTACTACCGTCCACCTGGCCAGGATGAACAGACGGATGCAGAAATGTTAAAAGAAATTAGGGACACAAACAAACTGGGCAACACAATAATAATGGATGATTTCAATTACCCCAATATTGACTGGGTAAATGTAACATCAGGGAATGCAAGGGAGCAGCTTGTACAGGAGCCAACTAGAGAAGGAAAAATTCTAGACCTACTCCGTAGTGGAGCACATGATCTGGTTCGGGAGGTAATAGTGCTGTGGCCGCTTGATATCAATGATCATAATATGATGAGATTTGATATTAGCTTTGGAGTAAGTATACGCAGGAAATCCAGTATGTTAGCATTTAACTTTCAAAATGGAGACTGTGATATAATGAGAAGAATGGTGAAAAAAAACCTTAAAGATGCTGTGGTCAAAAATTTACATCAGGCGTGGATGCTGTTAAAAAATACCATCCTGGAAGCCCAGTCCAAATATATTCCATGTTTTAAAAAGGGAGGAAGGAAGACCAAACGACAGCTGTCAAGGTTAAAAAGTGAGGTGAAGGAAGCTATTAGAGCTAAAAGAAAATCCTTTAGAAAATGGAAGAAGGAACCAACTGAAAATAATAAGAAACAGTATAAGGAATGTCAAGTCAAATGCAAAGGACTGATAAGGAATGCAAAGAGGGACTTTGAAAAAAAGATTGCGTTGGAGGCAGAAACACATAGTAAAATTTTTCTTAGGTATATATATTAAAAGCAGGAAGCCGGCAAAAGAATTGGTTGGAACACTAGATGACCGAGGGGTAAAAAGGGTAATCAGGGAAGACAAAGCCATAGCGGAGAGATTAAATGAATTCTTTGATTTGGTCTTCACCAAGGAAGATTTGGGAGAGATACCAGGGCCAGAAATGGTATTCAAAGCTGATGAGTTGGAGAAACTGAATGAAATCTCTATAAACCTAGAGGATATAATGGGGCTGTTCTACAAATGGAAGAGTAGCAAATCTCCTGGACCGCATAGTATTTATCCCAGAGTACTGATAGAACTGAAAAATGAACTGGGACAAAAGATGCAGAAGTATACTAGACGAAATAGCACCCTTAGAAACAAGAACATCAAGTAGACCTATCTCGATATCTTGGTTCAACGACGAACTACAAAAAACTAAAAACACAATCCAGGAAACTTAAAAGAGCATGGAATAAACTAAAAGACGAACACACGATCAACGCTTGGAAACAATAACAAAGAAAATACAAATACGCTATAAGACAGGCCAAAAGGTCATATTACAGAACCAAAATAGGACCAGACTACAAAGACACGAAGAAACTATATCAACTCATAAACAAACTACTAGACACCACCTTGGTCACCACAACCAACACAAACATCCCATCTGCAGACAAACTTGCTAAATATTTAAACGAAAAAATTATAAACCTACACAAGACACTCCCTCTGGATAACACTGATATCGAAAACTTCATCAACGGTCTGGACTCAACCCCTGGTGAATACCCAGCAGACCGAATCTGGTCAAACTTCGCTCCCCCCACCACTGAAACAGTTACCCATGCGATTCATAAGTTCTCTGACACTTCACATTGGATACATGCCCCAGCTACCTAATGAAATCTGCCCCTGACCGCTTCATAGCAGACCTCACATCCCACCTAAACTACTTACTCCAACGAGGTTTCTTCCCGAAGGAAAATGGCAATATCCTACTCACCCCAATTCCCAAAGACACCAAGAAAAAGACATGCGAACTCACCAACTACCGCCCAGTAGCATCTATCCCATTAGTAGTCAAACTAATGGAAAGCATGGTAACCAAACAACTCGTTGATTACTTAGACAAATTCTCAATCTTACATGAATCACAATCATGATTTCGCCCCCTCCATAGCACTGAAACAGTACTCATTACACTCCGGGCCAAATTCAAGCAGGAAATAGCAACAGGTAAAAGCATACTTCTCCTTCAATTCGACATGTCTAGTTCATTCGACATGGTAAATCATAATATGTTACTGAGAGATTACTTCGTCATTGGTGGAAACATACTTAGCTGGATCAAAGGTTTCCTAACTACTAGAACATACCAAGTGAAATCAAACTCAAACATATCACCATGGAAAGCCGACTGTGGAGTACCTCAAGGATCACCACTATCACCAACCCTCTTCAACCTAATGATGACACCACTAGCCAAATCGTTATCCAACCAAGGCCTCAACCCATTCATATATGCAGACGACGTCACAATATACATACCTTACAAACATGACTTGAAAGAAATCACCAGTGAAATCAAGCTCAGCCTAAACATTATGGACTCATGGGCAAATGCAATTCAACTAAAAATACAGATAAAACACACTCATCCTCTCATCCCAATACAACATGAACAAACCCACAAACATAAATACCCCAGACTACACCCTTCCTATCTCTGACAGCCTGAAAATCCTCGGCTTTACTATCGACCGTAACCTTACACTTGAGAGCCAAGTTAACTCTACAACTATGAAAATGTTCCACTCAATGTGGAAACTCAAACGCGTGAAACCGTTCTTCCTGAGGGAAATATTTTGCAGCTTGATACAATCAATGGTACTAAGCCATACAGACTACTGCAATGGAATTTATGCGGGATGCAAAGAACAACTCATAAAGAAACTTCAGACCGCTCAAAACACAGCAGCTAGGCTTATATTTGGAAAAACGCAATTTGAAAGCACCAAACCCCTCCGAGAGAAATTACACTGGCTTCCAATCGAAGAAAGTATTGCTTTCAAAATCTGCACCCTGGTCCATAAAATCATCTATGGTGCTGCCTCAGGATACATGACAGACCTCATAGACCTACCAACAAGAAACACAATCGGCTGATGAAGAACATACCTAAATCTCCACTATCCAAGCTGCAAAGGACTCAGATACAAATCAACGTATGCATCCGGCTTCTCCTACATAAGGACACAACTGTGGAATGCACTACCTAAGGCCGTGAAAACAAAATCACTAAAAACCAACTTGTTCAAAAAGGCATACCCTATCGATTCAACTTAAGTGCCTAAACCTTGCAACACAACGAAACCAAAGCTTGTTACAAACTCTGCATCACTCCTCTTCTATATGATTCACCAGTGAGCCTATAAAACTACAACAACTCTTTGTATTTGTCTGTCTACCGGAGATGGCGAACGCCTCTACAATACAGTGTAAGACACTTTGAGCCTGCAAATAAGTAGGAAAATGTGGGATACAAATGTAACAAATAATAAAATAATATTGTTAGTAATATATAATTTATCCTTAAAATCGAGCGTGGTACCGGAAGATTGGAGGGTGGCCTATGTAACGCCGATTTTAAAAACGGTTCCAGAGGAGATGCGGAAAATTAGACTAGTGAGTCTGACGTTGGTGCCGGGCAAAATGGTAGTCTATTTTAAAGAACAAAATTACAGAGCATATTCAAAAGCATGGATTAATGAGATAAAGCCAACATGGATTTTGTGAAGGGAAATCTTGCCTCATCAATCTATTACATTTCTTTGAAGGGGTGAACAAACGTGGATAAAGATGAGCCGGTTGATATTGTATATCTGGATTTTCATAAGGCCTTTGATAAAGTACCTCATGAAAGACTCCAGAAGAAATTGGAGAGTCATGGGATAGGAGGTACTGTCCTATTGTGGATTAAAAACTGGTTAAAAGATAGAAAACAGAGAGTAGGGTTAAATGGTCAGTGTTCTCAGTGGAGAGGTAGTTAGTGGGGTTCCCCAGGGGTCTGTGCTGGGACCGCTGCTTTTTAATATATTTATAAATGACCTAGAGATGGGAGTAACTAGTGAGGTAATTAAATTTGCTGATGACACAAAGTTATTCAAAGTCGTTAAATCGTAAGAGGATTGTGAAAATTTACAAGAGAACCTTATGAGACTTTGGAGACTTGGCATCTAAATAGTAGATGACATTTAATGTGAACAAGTGCAAAGTGATTGATGTGGAATAGAGTAACCTGAATTATAGCTATGTGATGCAAGGTTCCACATTAGGAGTCTCCGATCAAGAAAGGAATCTAGGTGTCGTTGATACGTTCTGCTCAATGTGCTGCTGCGGCTAAGAAAGCAAATAGAATGTTGGGTATTTATTAGGAAAGGAATGGAAAACAAAAATGGGGACGTTGTAATGCTTTTATATCGCTCCATGGTTTGACCGCATCTCGAATATTGTGTTCAGTTCTGGTTGCCACATCTCAAAAAGATATAGTGGAATTAGAAAAGGCGCAGAGAAGGGCGGTGAAAATGATAAAGGGGATGGGACGGCTTTCTTATGTGGAAAGGCTAAAGCAACTAGGGCTTTTCAGCTTGAAGAAAAGACGGATGAGGGGAGATATGATAAGAGGTCTATAAAATAATGAGTGGAGTGGAACGGGTAGACATGAAGCGTCTGTTTATGCTTTCCAAAAATACTAGGACTAGGGGGCATGCGTTGAAGCTACAAAGTAGTAAACTTAAAACTAGTTTGAGAATTTTTCTTCACTCAACGTGTAATTCAACTCTTGAATTTGTTGCTAGAGAATGTGGTAAAAACAGTTAGCTTAGCAGAGTTTAAAAAAGGTTTGGACGGCTTCCTAAAGGAAAAGTCCATAGACCATTATTAAATTGGACTTAGGAAAATCCATTATTTCTGGGATAAGCAGCATAAAATGTTTTGTACTTTTTGGGGATCTTGCCTGGTATTTGTGTCCTGGATTGGCCACTGTTGGAAACAGGATACTGGGCTTAAAGGACCTTAGGACTGTGCCAGTATGGCAAACGCTTATGTGCTTAAACACATATGCAACCCTTTAAGTTTTTTTTTTATATCATCTGTCTTCTAATTAGAGGTCCTCTGTGTTCATACCTTGCCTTTTTGAATTCTGTCACAGTTTTTTTTATTCCACCACTTCCCTCGGGAGGTCATTCTAGGCATCCACCACCCTCTCCGTGAAAATGAATTTTCTCACATTTCTCCTAAGTCTACCACCCCACAACCTCAATTCATGTCCTCTAGTTTTACCACTTTTCCTTCTTTGGAAAATATTTGTTTCTTTATTAAACATTTTCAAGTGTTTAAATGTCTGTATCATATCTCCCCTTTTCCTCCTTTCCTCTAGGGTATACATATTCAGGTCTTTCAGTCTCTTCTCATTTATATCTTTTGGCACAAGCCCCAAATCATTCTTGTCGCCTTCCTCTGGACTGCTTCAAAGTCGTCTTAGATTTTTAGCAGGATATGGCCTCCAAAACTGAACACAGTACTCCAGGTGGGTCCTCTTTAACGACTTGTACATTTCCTTTCTTCTGCTGGTTACACCTCTCTCTATATAGCTTAACATCCTTCTGGCTCTAGCCACCACCTTGTCACAATGTTTCGTCGCCTTCAGATCCTCAGGTACTATCACCCCAAGATCCCTCTCCCTGTCTGGGCATATCATCCTTTCATTGCGCAGCACAGTGTTTCCCAAACCTGGTCCTAGCAGCATCTCAGCCAGTCAGGTTTTCAGGATACCCACAATGAATATTCATGAGAGAGATTTGCATGCACTGCCTCCACTGCATGGAAATCTCTCATGAATATTCATTGTGGATATACTGAAAACCTGACTGGCTGTGGTTCCCTCCAGGTTTTGGGAACCACTGGCCTAGGACATATATCTCTCTTGGATTTCTACTCCCTAAGTGCATCACTTTGCAATTCTTTGCATTGAATTTTAGTGCCAAACATTAGGCCATTCTTTTAACTTCTGCAGATCCTTTTTCATGTTTTCCACTTCAAGGTGTCCACTCTGTTACAAATCTTGGTATAGTCCTTCGGCAATGTCGCTCTCAAATATATTGAACTGAATTGGCCCTGGCACCGATCCTTGAGCCACTCAACTACTCACCTTTCCTTCCTCCGAGTTAATTCCATTTACCACCAACCTCTAGTGTCTGTCTGTCAACTAGTTCCTAATCCAGTTCACCACTTTGGGCCCTAAGTTCAGACTGTGAAGTTTATTCAAGAGCCTCCTGTGTGGAAAACATTTCAAAGGCTTTGCTGAATTCTTACAGCTTGGCTTTTGAGAGGGCTCAGCTAAAAGCACGCGTTTACTTGACGGAAGTGATGTTCTTGCTGTCGTTCTAATTCACTAGCTTATGTTCATGTCTGGAGAATTTTTGAGGCCTGGTGGTGATGATCATGTAGTCCCTCCTCTGCGGACTTCCATGTCACAGGTTCTGGATTTCTTACAAGATGGCCTAGAAAAAAGTCTGGCCTTGGCTTTGCTTTAGGTTCAGCTGGTGGCTTTGGCTTCTTTTCGGGAGCGATTGAAGGGCAAGCCCTTGGGTAGTCATCTGGACGTGGTTAGGTTCCTGAGAGGTGTACATGTTCTGTGTCCGCCCCAGCGGCCTCCCTTTCCTTCTTGGCATGTTAGTCTGGTCCTCTTGGCGCTTATTCCTTCTCCTTTTGAGCTGTTAGTTTCTATTTCCATCAAGGATGTACCTTGAAGACGGTGTTCTTTGTAGCTATATTGTTGGCGAGGAGAGTGTTGAAATTGCAGGCTTCGTCCTGTAGAGAGCCCTTTTTGGAGTTCCTGGCAGATCCTGTAGTTTTGAGATCGGTTCCCTCATTTCTGCTGAAGGTTTTGACGTCCTTTCATTTCAAACCAACTTCTTATCCAGTCAAAGTCTTCACCCGTTCATTTACGCAGATGATGTCACAATTTATATCCCTTTCAGACATGACCTTTCTGAAATCTCCAGTGAAATCATGCGCTGTCTGAACATCATGGATTCATGGGCTAACTCATTTCAAAACACAGCTGCCAGGCTGATATTCAGCAAAACACGATTCGATAGCGCTAAACCTCTCCGATTAAAACTGCACTGGCTCCCAATCAAGGAACGCATTACCTTTAAAATTTGCTCTTTAGTCCACAAGATTATCTACGGTGAAACCCCAGGATACATGGTTGACTTGATAGATCTTCCGACCAGAAACAGAACCAGAGCGTCATGTACCTATTTGAACCTCCACTATCCAAGCTGCATTGGACTCAGATACAAATCAACCTATGCATCCAATTTCTCCTACTTAGATACACAAATGTGGAATGCACTACCAAAGAGTGTGAAAACGATCCATGACCATCCACTTCAGGCGATCATTAAAGACCTATCTGTTTTGCAAGGTCTACTCTACTGACCCAACTTAAATGCCTCAACTCTGCAATGCATCAAAACCTTACATCGTATTGGACATTATATATTCCTTATTTCCTTGACCCTTATTGCACTTTGTATACCCTTACCTGACCCTTATTTTATACTGTATTTGTTTAACATCTACCGGACCTGGCGATCGCCTTTACGGTATTATGTAAGCCACATTGAGCCTGCTAATGGGTGAGAAAATGTGGGATACAAATGTTACAAATAAATAAGTAGATTACACCTAGCTCCGGTCCTTGATCCAATTCTTTGGTCACCCAGTCAGAGAATTCAATCAGATTCATTTGGCACGATTTACCATTGCTAAAACCATGTTGTCTCAGATTTTCTAACCTATTGTCTTCCTGGAAATTCACTATCCTTTCAGCATTGCTTCAATTACTTTTCCAGTAACCGAAGTGAGGCTTATTAGCCTTTAGTTTCCATCTTCTTCTCTATCATCACTTTTGTTGAAGAGGGACCACATCTGCTCTTCTCCAGTGCCAAGGAATCTCCCTCGTCTCCAAGGATTTATTAAACAAATTTTTAAAGAGAACCCGCCAGAAATCCTCTGAGCTCCCTCAATATTGTGGGATGGATCCCGTCTGGTCCCATAGCTTTGTCCACCTTCAGTTTTTCAAGTTGTTCGTAAACACTTTCTTCTGTGAACGGTGCTATATTCTCTCCATTTTCATATGTACCTTTTTCCAGACTATCGTGGTCCTTCTCTATGATTTTCTTTCATGAACACAGACTTGAAGTATTTGTTTAGCAAATCTGCTTTTTCCTCTTCATTTTCCACATAGCGTTTCACGGCATCTTTCGGTCTCTGTTTCATTTTTAGTCTCCCCCTCCCCTCTTTCACTAATATACCTGAAAAAATTATTGTCTAGCTGTTTGTTCTTCCATTTGTGCTTTTGCCACACTTATCTCTCTCTTGGCTTCTTTAAATTTCACCCGGTATTTCTCTCTGTGTTCCTCCTCTTGAATTTTTCTGTAGTTCATGAACGCCAACTCTTTATCCTTTATTTTCTCTGCCACTTGCTTGGAGTGCCACATTGGTTTCCTTTTCTTCTTGCTTTTATTTACTCTCCTTACATAAAAGTTATTAGCTATATTTATAGCTCCTTTCAGTTTGGACCACTGCTTTTCCACTTTTCGTATGTCCTCCCAGCCAGTCAGCTTTTTCTTCAGGTATTCCCTCATTTTGCTAAAGTCATCATGTTTTAAATCCAGGACTGAGTTTTGAGTGGCTGCCCTCTACTTTAGCTGTTATATTTGAAACCAAACTGTTTGATGATCACTGCTGTCCTGGTGGACACCCACTCATACATTAGGCACACTGTTTCCATTTGTGAGCACCAGATCCAGTATCGCTTCTCTCCTCCTGTGTTCTGTCACCGTTTGAGCAGAGCACTTTGTAAGGCATCCACAATATCTCTACTTCTTTCCAGTTCTGCAGATGGGACTTTCCAATGTGCAGCCGGCAGGTTGAAATCTCCCAGGAACAGCACCTCTCATTTCTTTCCCAGATTTTGGATATCTGTAACCAGATCTTTATCAAGTTCCTCCGATTGCGTTGGAGGTCTGCAGACAACACCCACGTTGACAGAGGTTCCATTATTTCTTATCAAAGTTATCTATATTGCTTCTTCCTTTCCCCAGGCCCCTGGCATTTTAGTTGCTGTGATATCTTTTCTCACATAGCGAGCTCCACCTTTACGGCCATCTCTGTTCTTCCTAAATGGATTGTAACCTGGTATGATTGCATCCCATTCATGGTAATAATTTAACTATGTCTTTGTGATAGCAACAATGTCTAAGTCTGCCTCTAATATCAGGGTTGCAGATCATGAACTTTGTTGCTTAGACTGCAAGCATTTGTGGTTATCGCTTTCCAGCTACATTTCAGTGGTCGTCTCATCTTCTGTTTAGTTTTTTCTTTAGTCTCACTTCCTGCTGTTTTGATAAGAAGTGATTTGCTAAGATATTTGTTTTCATTATTACTTTACACCTTGTCTTTAGCTGGGAGTGACCACTGTATTTGACCTGCCTCCATATGCCTACATATATTGTCTGAATTTCTCTCAAAGGAATTTTTTTTCATGCCACAGTGAGATGCAGTCCATCGTTACAATATTGTCTATTGTTTTTACATGTATTTTCCCATCCTCCTATGTACCTAAAATCTTCTTGGTGGGCTTTGGGCCACCTATTGAAATTCTCGGTATTTTGTGAACTTTTTGGTTCTGGTTGCCCTGTCCTTTGTCTTTCAGCCTTGTCGTTTTACCTTCTTCTGGTACTGTCGTCCGGTCTTGGACTGCTCTGTTCTTGGAATGGGCATGTCTGGCTTCATGTCCTTCCTAGCCTCTCGGGCTTGCTTTATCATGGTCATGGGGCAATTCTGTCTTTCATGGACGGTCCTCCTGTGCCCAAGACCGCATGGATGGTGGGATGACACTCCAGCCCTGCATGTTGAGGCTGATACTGATCTTGGTGGTCAAGGTTTGCTCTTTCTCGGACCATCGTCCTTCGCTTTGTGCCTTGCTCCATCTGTGAAGATCAAGTATTCCACCATTGTTTGGCACACCTTGCTCCATCTCTCACAAATACATTAAACAGAATCGGCCCCAGCACCAACCCCTTAGGCATTCCCTTACTTACTTTCCTTTCCTCCGAACAGATTCCATTTACCACTACCCTCGGTTACCTGTCACTCAACCAGTTTCCAATCCAGTTCACCACTTTGGGTTCTAAGTTCAGCCTTCTCAGCTTATTCATGAGTCTTCTGTGAGGGACTGTTTCAAAGGCTTTGCTGAAATCCAAGTAGATAACATCTAGCTCACGTCCTTCATCCTGTTCTTTGGTCACCCAGTCAAAGAAGTCAATCAGATTCGTTTGGCAGGATTTTCCTTTGGTAAAGCCACGTTGCCTCAGATCCTGTATCCTGTTGGCTTCTAGAAAGTTAACTATCCTTTCCTTCAGCAGCGATTCCATTATTTTTCCTACCACCAACGTGAAGTGGGACCACATCAGCTCATCTCCAGTCCTGTGGAACTTCTCCCATCTCTAAGGATCTATTAAATAAATCCTTAAGCGGTCCCGCCAGGGTTTCTCTGAGCTTTCTTAGTATCCTGGGATGTCTCCCTTCCGGCCCCATAGCTTTGTCCATTTTCAGATTCTTAAGCTGTTTATAAACACTTTCTTCCATGAATGGCACAATATGCACTCCATTCCCAGATACTCCCTAGGCAGTCGACCACTGTCCTTCTCCAGGGTTTTTTTCCCGTGAACACCGAAGAGAAATATTTGTTTAGCGTGTTTGCTTTATCCTCATTTATTTATTTATTTGTAGCATTTGTATCCCACATTTCCCCACCAATTTGCAGGCTCAATCACTCTCCACAGAGCCATTCTCAGCATCATTCAGTCTACCAATTCCATTTCTATCTTTTCTCCTTTCCCCAATATATCTGAAAAAGATCTTGTCACCTCTCAACATCTTTATCCATTTTTCGTCCACCTGTGCTTTCACTAGCCATATTTCCCTCTTCGCTTCTTTGAGTTTAATCCGATTAATCGATCCTCTTGTTGCGTTCTTTAGTACTTCATGAACGAACCTCTTTTGCCCGTATTTTTTCAGCCACTTGTTTGGAGAATCATATAGGCTTCCTGTTTTCTCTTGTTTTTGTTTACTTTCCTTGCGTAAGGATCAGATGTCATATTTATAGCTGCTTTCAACTTCAACCACTGTGCTTCCACTTCACCTGTAGGCCTACCCATGCCATCAGTTCCTTCTTCAGGTATTCCCCCATTTTACCAAAATCAGTTTGTCTGAAATCCAGTGCTTTGAATTTTTTTTTTTACATCCACAGTCCACTTTTGCTCTTGTATCAAATCTCTCAACACCCCACACAGGCAGCACCTTCCCCCCCTCCCCACACCTTATACAGGCAGCACTATTTCTTCTCTCTAAAACTCTCCACACAAAGACATTCCTGGTTCAGGTGTAATCTCACTAACACAACATAAACCTTCTCAATACCAGGCATATTGTGAAGTTTATACTATTCTACAGAAAAGTGATTCAGGTCAGATCTGCAGCCCCTCCTTACCTCTCTACCCTCATCTCCCCTTACGTTCCTACCCGTAACCTCCGCTCTCAAGACAAATCCCTCCTTTCAGTACCCTTCTCCACCACTGCCAACTCCAGGCTCCGCCCTTTCTGCCTCGCCTCACCCCATGTTTGGAATAAACTCTTTGAGCCCATACGCCAGGCTCCCTCCCTGCCCATCTTCAGATCCTTACTCAAAGCCCACCTCTTCAATGTCGCCTTCGGCACCTAACCACTTTACCTCTATTTAGGAAATCTAGACTGCCCCAACTTGACATTTCGTCCTTTGATTGTAAGCTCCTTTGAGCAGGGACTGTCCTTCTTTGTTAAACTGTACAGCGCTGCGTAACCCTAGTAGCGCGCTAGAAATGTTAAGTAGTAGTAGTCATTGGGATAACTAAACAAGCCAAATTACTACAGACTGCTACATAGAAAATTCAGGCTAAGAGAATACCTAGCCTTGGTCACGCACGCAGAATACAAAGACCAAATACAGAATAGGTGACCACAAACTAGAAATACAAATATGTAGACTGAAATTAAACTGAAACCTAAGGAAGTTAGACCTTGCGTGTAGACCACCACCAGAGAAATATGAGATGCTTTTCTCCCTATACAGTGCAAAATATAAAGATACCAGGTTTCAAGGATAGTGTTGCCAGTGGTTGCAGCCAGGACATTTTACCTGACTCCTTAGGCAGAGCGAACTCCCAAGTCTGCCTGAACTTGAATAAGGCATAGACTGGTACAGAGCTTTGGGGTTCCTTCCCAAATTTTTGCCATGGACTTCAGTCAAGTCTGATACCAGCTCTGGCAGTTGTACAGTCAAAAAAAAAAAACCTGACCTTTTCTAATTACTAAATAGGAAATTAATTTTTTTATACCATCTTTTCTGTTCCATTTAATTTAAAACAAAAATATTGGTCCCATCTATAGTTTGTACTTTCTTCTGTCTTAACTTTTTCCAAGGTCTTCTGTCCATATGACATTTCTTCTCTCTTCATATCCATTATCCATCTTCCCTGTGTGTCCATGTCTTCATGCTGAGCATCTCCCTTCTTTTCCCCTGCCCAGCATCTCCATACTGTATTCCTACTCCCCTTTGTTTAGTATCACCCCTGTGTCCCTATCCCCCCATGTCCAATCACCCTTGTCTCTCTGGCATTATGCTTCTCCCATGTCTAGCATTTCCCTTCTGTGTCCCTAGCCCAGTTCAGCATTGGTCCTTTTTGTCTCTACTCTCTCCCTGACCAACTTTTCTCCTCTGTCCCTGTCCTTATACTCCCCCCATGCCCATTATCTCCACCCTGGACCGTGGACGGGATTAAGAAGACTGAATGACTGCATATATAAGACTGCACAGTTGACTAATGACCAGCAAGATAAGTAACCCTCATAAAAAATTTCATTATAAAACCTACAGTAAAGGTATTTGAGGGCTACACTGACAGAGGAGGTTTTTCAGGCAGTGCTCCCTAAATTTGGGTTCAACGAAAGGAGTATGTGCTTGAGTTTGAGGCTTTTCCTCCTATAAACACATAACTGGACACTACATTATAAGTAGAGTAGAGGTCACAGGGTTTGATTTGTTATTTAGTAACTACTAAACTCTCTACGGGCTCCTGTCGATATTTAAATATTCAGATTTAACCAACCGTGAGCTAGTGTAGAAAGATAGGACAGCTAAACATGGCCACTTAGCTTTGAATATTTGGATCTATCTGAACTCCGCCTCTGGAATGCTCCCAAACATAGCTGGCTTCCACTTCAGCTCTAACTAGTCATTTTCAGTGAAACTGACTAGTTAAGTGCCACTGAAAATGACCGGATAGCCGCATACAAGCGAGATAACTGATCGCTGTCCATTCCCGTCTGGTTAACTTGTTTTGAATATTAGAATAATTTTTAAACAGCTTTTGGAGATAAATAATTTTGTTAGCTCTTTTGCATTATTCTTGTTTATGCTGTTACCTAGCTGGTTCTACTCGCAGTCCTCAAAAGAGCAGGAAAGTCGAGGATTTTTCGGTTCTACAGTCCCTTCCTTTTTCCTTTCTCTGGGGATTTGTTATGTCATGTCAAGAATTTCTCTCATACTTTACCTTGTTAGGTATTGATCTGGCTGAATTTTACTGAATTCTTTCTTCCTTCATTTTATTATTCCCCATCGGGACTCTCTTTGGCTCTGCTTTCCCACACTTTGTGGTTCTTCTTGTCAATTTTCTACCATGCTTTTTCCTTATGCATGCTCCTCCTTGACAGACCTGTATTCTTATTTTTGGACCATTTGGTAGCTAGCTACTCTAGTTTGGTAACACACTGCTCTAGCTGTCTACTGATGACATTGGTTTAGCAGCTGATAGCTGGGTCTTTTCCAGCGTGGTGTTTCTGCTGTGCTTGGCAATCGCTGTGTTTACTAGGAATACTGCTACTTAACAGCCACTTTCTATTTTTGGCTATGGAAGTCTGGCTCCTTAAGGGGTAGATTATTTGCAGCAAAAAGCTGATTTTCCTTTTCTGTATGGGGATGATTTGTTGTGTTCTAGCTAGTGGTTGTTTACAAAGTTCCAGCACCTTATCCCTGTTTAGTGGGTCTGCTGAATCCATTTTCAAAGTTCCAGGCCTTGATGCATAGAGGTTGATCATGCCTAGTTGCCTCCTTGGGATAATCACTACTACTACTACTACTATTTAGCATTTCTATAGCGCTACAAGGCGTACACAGCACTGCACAAACAAAGAAGAAAGTCCCTGCTCAAGGCGCTTACAATCTAATAGACAAAAAATAAAGTAATCAAATCAATTAATGTGTACAGGAAGGAGGAGAGGAGGGTAGGTGGAGGCGAGTGGTTACAAGTGGTTACGAGTCAAAAGCAATGTTAAAGAGGTAGGCTTTCAGTCCAATTGTAGGTTTTCTTGCTGCAACTAAAGTATCTTCGATAATTATGTGCTTTCAAATGGAAGGGATTTTTCATCTGTTTCTTTGCTAATAGCCAGAACTACATTTAGAGTACTCCAAATACCATATCCAATTCCATATCCTAACTGTTAATGCACACTAAATCCTGTACGAACTGCTTAGCACACATTAGTAAACACACCACTTGGTTATTTAAAAAGAAATAAGACCTTGTGTATCAGTTTTTTCAGAATACTGTTTATGTAATTATACATTTTCTTTAAATAGAGTGAAGAGAATAATTTAAGATATAGTGGAATACATTTTCAGTAAGCTGCTTAACTTTGTGTGCATGGACTTTTCAGCTGGTCCAACTTACCTGATCTTCAAACATAATTAATCTCTGTTGTTTGTGCATGGATAAAAAGCATTCTTGTACTTTACTTTCTCTCCAGTAATAGTGCAAAGTATCTGAGTTGACTTTGTGCATACACCTCTAGAAGCCTTCTTTTTTTTTTTTTTTTTTTACTTTAGCTAAAATGTTTTTTTTTTGTTTGTTTTTTTAGGGAAGGTGATGGAATTTGATATAATGCTTTTCATGTAGTTTGCCAGAATCAGCCATTCTACCCATTTAACTCCAAATCCTAACCATATGGTTTCTTACTAAGCCTTTTTACTCTTTCTTGTGCGCTGTTACTGCTCTTCTGATCATATGTGGATTGACTGGTTCTTTTATTCCATATTTTCCTGCTTTTTGGTTGGCTCTTTGGCATTGGGGGGAGTTATACACACCCAGTTTAATTAGTTTTGACTGCTTTCTTACTGGGGCCATTGAGATCATATGTGTTCTGACTCTGTATAGTGTAGTATATTATTAAATCTTGTGTGTCTTGCATTCTCCCTTACTTTTCAGCTTCAGTGTCTAGTCCCATTGTCCCAGGAGGGATGAGGAACATACATGATAACAAAGTATCTGCACAATTGTCTGGGAGTTCAGCAAATCACCATGCTGACAACTCAAGACATGGCTCAAATGAAGACTACCTGCAGATGGTGCACAGGCTAGGCAGCGAGGTATGTCATTCTTAACAGACAAAAATACACAAAATATTTGGAGATTTATAAAGCCGATCTTTATATAACATTTGTGCAATGCTGGCAAAGGTGGTGTAGTAGCATGGAAATATTAGTGTCCAGATGGTAATTTCATCGAAATAAAGATTTAGTGGTGTGTCTCTCCCCCCCCCCCCCCCCCCCACCAACAGATGTTTACCAACCCACTCAGTTAAGAAAGCCCACCTTCTATAATTACCCTAATCATGCCCTTCCTTCTTCTTTCTTCCCTTACTTAATCTCTGCACAATACTAAATGTATCTGTTATCCTGTAATGACAATGTTAACAAAACTATGTAAGCCACATTGAGCCTGCAAATAGGTGGGAAAATGTGGAATACAAATGAAATAAATAAATAAACATAGTTTAAAAAAGCTTATTAATAATTTTTTATGACATCACTAACCAAACCAGGGTATGGTATGGTATTGATTCTGGTTTATCACAGATATGACAAGTTATGTAATAGGGCTGCTACAATATATCTTGAATTAATATGAACAAAAGCCAGTGGTATTTTTTTTCTTAGCATCCGCTCCACCATGAAATACCTGGTGTTATCCCTTTGTATCAGCAGGTGGAGGTAGAGAAAACTGAATTCTGCCAGAGGGTAGTATCAAAAGAAAATGCATCAGCAACTTTGAGTTCATTTAGCGTGCACAGGAGTGGTGTTTAAATGGCAGCTCCAGTAGTGCAGAAGTGAAGCTGGATGGACTTCTATGGTCTGTGTTCCATATGGCAAGACAGAACAGGATGGGCTGGGGTGGGTATCAACAACAACTCCAGTACCTGGATAGTAGGGCCTGGGCGGGACAAACATTTTACAGTCTGAACCCTGAAAATGTCAAGGATGGATCAGGAGCCAAGTATGTGTGTATTATACCATATTCAAATGGTATGTGTATCAGTGGGGGAGGGGAAGACATAGTATAATGGAACATAGCAAGTAAAATGTTGTAATAATACTATTGGACTGTTGGTTGAATTATGCTTTGATAATGAATGCAGGGCAGATTGGATGGACCACGGAGGTCTTTATCTGCTGTCATTTACTATGTTGTTATGCACTTTGGCCTGTTTATGGTGCCCCATATGTTTTACAAGGTGATGGGGGTGGTGGCTGCACACCTTCTGCGTTGGGGTATTCAGGTTCATCCGTGCCCGGACGATTGACTGGTTCAGGCCGACTTGGTTTCAGAGGCCAGTTTAGCTACCTCAAAGGTCATTTCACTGTTGGAATTCCTGGGTAGGATAGTGAATCAGCCCAAGAGCCATCTGGTTCCGTCCCAGACCCTGGAGTATCTTGGGGTCCACTTTGATACAGCCAGAGGGATGGTTTTTCTTCCGGATGTGCAGGTAGAGGAGCTCCAGGTGCAGTTGTGCCAGTTGTGTGATTTTCCGGAGTCCACGGTTTGAGATTACCTGCAACTTTTGGACTCCATGGCTGCTATGCTGGAGGTTAGTGCCTTGGGTGAGGGCTCATATATGCCTCCTGTAAGAGGTCGTATTGTCCTGATTGGTACCGGCATCACAGGACTTCCATTGTCTTTTGCCTCTGCCACCTAAGGTTTGGCTCAGTCTAGCCAGGTGGGTAGTCTGGTTCACCTGCTGAGAGGGTTTCCTCTGGGTCCCACATAGTGGGTTCTGGTCACCCTGGATGCAAGTCTCTTCAGTTGGGGAGCTCACTATCTTGGTCATGTGGTGCAGGGCACCTGGTCAAGCCAAGAGGAGTCCTGGTCTGACCTGTTGGCCAGAGTCCACTCAGACTTTGGCAGAGCCATCATTCAGGGGACCTTGTCTTCCCCTGCCCAGTAAACTACTTCAGTACATCCCATCTGTATAGAAAGGTGTTGCTGATGCTAAGAAAGATGAAATGATGTCTTATGGAAAAGTTTCTTTTGTTTAGTCCTCAACACTGTTCTGCAATCTTGCCCTTAGAAGACCTTGGCCTGGTATTCGGGTGTGCTCTGTGCTTTCTTTTCAGTGTTTCAAAAAAAGAAAAGAAATTCATTTTGTGATTGGCAGCCATACAGGGTTCCTGTGATATGGCTGTATTCTGCTATAATCAGGATATTTTATTTAAATTATCAATTAACTTGTCATTATTGCATGTGGTCCAGTATATGAGGAAGTATAATTTTTTTTTCTCAAATGTAATTGCACCGAAATATTACCTGTACCGCTCCTTTTCTAGACACCCTATGGGGAACTTATCATGCAAATCAGATACCAAAAATTAGTCATTTTCTTAGCATCCCTCCGGACTGGCCCAGAATGTGACTGATGGGTTGTGTACACCTTCCAGCAGGTGGAGACAGAGAAAAAGGTTGTGACTCTAGCAAGCCAATAAGAGCCCTTGCCAGCTAGAGAAAGATCCATTCCTTGTCATCAAGCAGATGAAGCCATTACGTATGGGTTATGTCCATCAACCAGCAGGGGAGATAGAGAGCACTCAAACTTTCCCAGTGCCCTCCTGGCCAGCTAGCTCCACTGCCTCTTCAGTATTCTCTATCTCCCTTAGCAGGGTGGCTGCAGCTTGTTCGAGCTCCAGAAAAATCTGCCGGGAGGTGGTTCCTGGCTTGCCAGTTGTTAACCGGGGTGTTGGAGGCTATAGCAGCTTCACTTTAAAGGCACATAGGTTAGCCCTTTCCCTGCCTTACCCATACCTCTGTGGATGTGGACATATTGCCTTGCTTTCCCTGTCCTTACCCACCAACAGTGGATGCAGGCATATAGGTTCGCCCTTTCCCTTCCTTTCCCACTCATCTGAGCCTCCGGAGTCTTCAATACCTCTGCTTTCCTCACAGCTTAAAAAAAAAAAAAAAAAAGTTGCGTCCCGTTTTTAAAGGCAGAGACGCTGGAACAGAGGTTTTTGACCTGATTTTCAGCAGGATCGTAGTTGTACACTAGATCCTTTGAGGTAAGAGTGTTTTCCAACTCTTCCGGGGTGGGCCCGCGATCGGGCCGATTTTGGTGCGAACCGTCATTTTGGATTTTACCGCCGTTTTTCGGCGATGGCTGCGGACAATGTAAAGCGCTGTTCCACTTGTGGCAAGCGCAAATCAGCAGCAGGGCTCTGTAAATCGTGCTGTATTGGCGTAGGAGCCAGCCCGAGCATGGCGAGCGATGTTTCTTCCCGCTCTGACCTGGCAGCGGGCGCCATTTTGCGTACACCGCATGGCGCGGCCTCCGTGGACACGGAGAGACCTGAGCCGGGTGGGGCACCTCGAGATGAGGTTATTTCAGGAGTGGCTAGCACCGGACAGGATTTGGGTGCCCAGGGTGAGACTTTCTCCCCGGATTTTGTGCTTTTGCTGCATAAAGCATACATGATGAAAAGAGCCCTTCCTCAAGGGTCGCCTGAGGCTCCTCTGATTGCCCCCCCCCCCCCCCGATGGATTCTGGCCTGGGACTGCCCAGTGAGGCCTTTTTCCCGGATGCTTGGCCTAAAGATAAGCGCAGAAGGGTTAATTCACCTTCAGATTGTGGTGCACCTTCCCCCCCGTGGTCGGGGTGTGAGGATTCGGAGAACTCTGACAGACGTTCTTGGTCTGAGGAACCAGAGTCAGGTGCGGATTTACCACAGGATCTGGATGATCCCTCCGCGGTGAGGATTTTCCACCGTGATGAGCTGCCAGCGCTTATTTCAGATACCCTGCAGGCCCTCTTGATTGAAGATCCTGACAGTGGCATGGCCTCCTCGGGTAATCCCAGGATGGCTAGTACCAAGAAAGCTGCTCGGGCCTTCCCTTTGCATGACTCCATCCTAGAGCTTGTTTCGGCTCAGTGGGCTGACCCCGAGGGACCTTTGAGAGTTTCCAGGGCTATGGGGCAGTTATACCCTCTGCGTGAGGGACATATGGCTCGTTTTCAAATGCCTACAGTGGATGCCGTAGTCACTGCGGTGACAAAGAGAACTACCCTCCCTGTTGAAGGAGGTGTTGCCCTGAAGGACGTTCAAGACCGTAGGCTGGAAACAGCGTTGAAACGGTCCTTTGATATTGCAGGTCTCACTGTTCGGGCGTCTGCATGCAGCTGTTATGCTGTGAGAGCCTGCCTAGCTTGGCTGCAACAGGCAATGGCTCAGCCCGGAGATGGAGCGGAGCCCTTCTTGGATGTGGCTCCGCAGATGGAGGTGGCCTTGTCCTTTCTGGCTGATGCCCTTTATGACCTTGTCAGAGCTTTGGCTAAACAAATGGCAGTAGCAGTGGCGGCTCGCCGTCGTCTGTGGCTACGACACTGGGCAGCGGACATGGCCTCTAAGCAAAGGTTGGTGAAGTTGCCTTTTCAAGGACTTCTCCTATTTGGTGAGGAGTTGGAGAAAATTGTGAAAGGCCTGGGTGATCCAAAACCCCAGCGCTTGCCCGAAGATAGGCAGAGGCCTTCCTCTAAGGGCCAGGCGGTCCATTCCTCGTACAGACCTCGCTTCCGTGAAGCTAGAAGGTACCGCCCGGGGCGTTCTGCTGGGTTCACTTCACGTGCCCGTGGTCAGCAGAGGAACTCCTTTCGCTCGGACAAGCGTTCCGCAGCTGGTGGCTCAAGACCAGGAGTTCAGGGGCGACCCTCTCAATGATGGTGCGCCGGCCCTCTCCTCGATGCCTGTCATCGGAGGACGGCTTTCCCCCTTTGTCAAGGAGTGGGCCAAGATTTCCTCAGATCAGTGGGTTCTGGACCTGATCAGAGATGGACACAGAATAGAATTCAACGCCCCAGTAAGAGACGTGTTTGTGGAGTCCCGATGCGGTTTTGCCGTCAAACGGGTGGCGGTGGAGGAGACTTTACAAGATTTGATGCAGTTAGGGGCAGTGACCCCGGTGCCTCCCGCCGAGCAAGGCTGCGGCCGATACTCCATCTAATTTGTGGTGCCGCGAAAAGGTGGGTCCTTTCGCCCTATTCTGGACTTAAAAGAAGTGAACAAGTCCCTGAGAGTGCGGCATTTCCACATGGAAACCCTGCGCTCCGTCATTGCGGCGGTTCAGCCAGGAGAGTTTCTCACGTCTCTAGACCTGAAAGAAGCTTACTTGCACATACCGATTTGGCCCCCGCACCAGAAGTTTCTGAGGTTTGCGGTGTTGGGAAAACATTTCCAGTTCAGGGCCTTGCCTTTTGGCCTCTCCACAGCTCCCCGAACCTTTTCGAAGGTAATGGTGGTAGTAGCTGCTTTTCTCAGGCGAGAAGGTATCAGGGTTCACCCGTACCTAGACGACTGGCTCATCAGAGCAGACTCTGCAAAAGGGAGCTTACAAGCTACAGCCAGAGTGGTCTCAGTACTTCAATCTCTAGGCTGGGTCGTCAATATGGCCAAAAGTCACCTGTCCCCTTCACAATCTCTAGAGTTTTTGGGGGCCAGGTTCGACACAGTCTCGGGCTATGTGTTCCTACCCGAGCCAAGGCGGTGCAAGCTTCAGAATCAGGTCCGTCTGCTCCTGAGGATGCCCCGCCTGCGAGCTTGGGACATTGTCCAGCTGCTGGGATCGATGACAGCCACGATGGAAGTGGTACCCTGGGCGAGAGCGCACCTGAGACCTCTACAGTATTCCCTACTCCGGAGATGGTCTCCTATTTCTCAGGATTACCAATGCAGACTTACTTGGCTTCCTGCGGCCCGTCTCAGCATGGAGTGGTGGCTCTCGGACAGCATGCTGCGGCGAGGAATGCCGCTGACGCTCCCCGTTTGGTGCCTAGTGGTGTCAGATGCCAGCCTGAAGGGCTGGGGTGCACACTGCAAGGGGAAGCATGCCCAGGGTCTATGGACACCCGAGGAGTCGGAGTGGTCCATCAACCGCCTAGAGTTGAAAGCAGTGTTTCAGGCGCTTCTGGCCTTTCAAGTGACCCTGGAAGGATTGGCTGTCAGAGTGATGTCGGACAACACGACAACGGTGGCCTATATAAATCGACAAGGTGGAACAAGGTGCAGAGTACTAGCCGCGCAGGCCGAACTGATTTGCCACTGGGCCGAGCTGCATCTTCAGTGTCTGTCGGCAGCTCATATTGCAGGTCAGAGCAATGTGCAGGCCGATTATCTGAGCAGGCATCAGATCGATCCAGCAGAATGGAATCTGGCAGACGAAGTATTCCTGCAGATCTGTGCCAAATGGGGCAAGCCCGTGATGGATCTAATGACGACAAGTGCCAATACCAAAGTCCCGTGCTTCTTCAGCAGACGGAGAGATCCTCGCTCGGCGGGGTTGGATGCCTTGGCTCAACCCTGGCCTCCGGGTCTACTTTATGTGTTTCCCCCATGGCCCTTGATAGGGCGCCTGCTCTTGCGGATTCGGCTGCACCCAGGAGAAGTGGTCCTCATCGCCCCGGATTGGCCAAGGAGACCTTGGTATGCAGACCTCCAACAAATGCTCCTGGAGGCTCCTCTGCCGTTACCTCTGGTACCGAACCTGTTGACTCAGGGACCGGTAGCCATGGAGGACGCCGGCCGCTTTGGTCTTACGGCATGGCTATTGAGAGGGCGCAATTGAGGGATAAAGGTTATTCCAATAAAGTTATTTCCACTCTCCTGCAAGCCCGCAAGCGGTCCACTTCCGTGGCTTATGCCAGGATTTGGTGCCTGTTTGAGTCTTGGTGTGCTTCCAGAGCCATTGTTCCAATGCGGGCTCTTGTCTCGCCGATTCTGGACTTTTTGCAGGAAGGTGTACAAAAAGGCTTGGCCTATAATTCCCTGCGGGTGCAGGTGGCAGCGTTGGCCTCCCTTCGTGGTAAGGTGGAAGGCGTGTCTTTGGCTGCTCACCCAGATGTGGCACGGTTTCTTAGAGGGGTGCTTCGGCTCCGACCTCCAGTGCGAGCACCCTGTCCAGCTTGGAACCTGGGGCTAGTTTTGAAAACCCTGCAGGCATCTCCTTTTGAGCCGCTTCGGCGAGCATCGGAGAAAGACTTGACACTGAAGGCCGCTTTTCTGGTGGCCATTACCTCGGCGAGACGGGTGTCAGAGCTCCAGGTGCTGTCCTGTAGAGACCCATTTCTGCAATTTTCACAGTCCGGAGTCACGGTTCGGACCGTGCCGTCCTTTATGCCTAAGGTGGTTTCAGCCTTTCACTTAAACCAGCCTATTTTCTTGCCCTCTTTTTCAGAGGAAGAGTTTCCAGAATCTTTTGGGCAGCTGCACCTTTTGGATGTGCGCAGGACTCTGCTGCAGTATCTGCGAGTTACTAACTCTTTCATGACTTCTGATCATCTGTTTGTTTTGCTATCCGGTTCTCGCAGAGGGTCTCCAGCGTCTAAAGCCACTATTGCCCGCTGGCTCAAAGAAACTATCTTTTCAGCTTATCTGCTGGCCGGCAGGGTTCCGCCTGTAGCCTTTAAGGCACATTCTACTAGAGCGATTTCTTCCTCTTGGGCTGAAACTGGAGCACTCTCTCTTCAAGAGATATGCAGTGCAGCAACATGGGCTTCTAAGCTCTCCTTTGCCCGACATTACAGGCTGGATGTGGCTGCCAGGAGGGATGCGCGTTTTGGTGCACAAGTGCTAGCGCGTGGTGTGGCTTGTTCCCACCCTATCTAGGGATTGCTTTGTTACATCCCATACGTGAGGAAAGCTCTTGTGATTCCCATTGCGGTTTGCCATACTGCTTTGGAAGCTGCAAATACTGAAGAGGCAGTGAAGCTAGCTGGCCAGGAGGGCATTGGGAAAGTTTGAGTGCTCTCTATCTCCCCAGCTGGTTGATGGACATAACCCATACGTAATGGCTTCATCTGCTATGACTAAAGGAAAGAAAATTACGAAGGTAAGAATCTAATTTTCCCGTAATCTCAGTCTCCAGCAGGTGGAAGGTGGTGAGCCTTCAGTCTCAGACTTTTCTATTCTTTTTCTTTTTACATTATCCCTGTGCATTTTGAAAAAAAAAAAAAAAAATCCTGCTCTTTGGAGGCTGAGGCCCGTGTGTGTGTGTGTGTGTGTGTGTGTGTGGGGGGGGGGGGGTCTCAGAGCCTCGGGGGTGCCACATTCGGAAGGGCGGGTCCCTACCCCCCCCCCCCCCCCCATCCTCCCTGGTGCTGGCTAATTTGCTAGCCTTGTTTGCTTTTACAGCAATAACAAATTTACCTCAAGCCCCTCATGGAGGGAAGCTTTAGAGGAGGGAGAGGCAGCTACTCAGTTAAAAAAAGAAAAAAGACTAGCCGCCTGGTCTGCTGTCTTGGCAGAGCCGTTTCTGGGCAGAAAAAATGAGCAGGGCAGCTCCGTAGCGATCAGCTGTTTCTGGTTTAATGTCTTTTCCTAATGTAGGCAAGCTCCGTCGTTATTCGGTCTCAGCGACGGGGTTTAGGGGCGGCTGTGTGTGCCGATGTTTCTTCTACTTTAAAGGCAGTACCAGGGTGCTGGTATTGAGGTATCGTCGGCGCTGTCGGACGGAGGTCTGAGTTCGTTGTTTTGCCGCCGTTCGCATCTGCCTCTCCAGTTCTGATTTTCGTGGGAAACGCCGCCCTTTTGAATTTGTTTATATAGGATGAAAGATAAGTGCAGAACCTAATGAGAGAGAGATGCTGTTGCAGAGAGCCTAGTGCTTGGTGTTTGAAACGGGAGCTGGTAGCTGGGGGGGGGGGGGGGGGGGGGGGGGGGAATTTTACCCTTCCTAAGTCTCTTGTATGGGATGCTTATGAGGCATATAATCAGTTGGGCAGGTGATACAGCTCTGGGCATAGCACTCTCTACAATAGGGGAATCCGCTTCTGTTTTTGCCTGCTTTGGGCAAAATGGCAAGGGCAACATCTCAGCAAGGTGTAGGCTAAGCTGATGTTTCTAGCTTCTTGACCAGAATATTTTAAATGCCCATTCGTTTTATTCTATACTAGCCAACGGTTGCTCTGAAGCATGTTTTGCATGGCATCCTCAGTTTAAAAAAACAAACAAACAAACCATGTTTTCTTCTATTTTCTTCTCAATGCTGTGGCTATGTTATTTTTATGTTGCTGAGGTCTGGGATGTTATGCAGCTTTCTCCGAGGACAAGCAGGCTGCTTGTTCTCACTGATGGGTGACGTCCACGGGAGCCCCTCCAATCGGAATCTTCACTAGCAAAAGCCTTTGCTAGCCCTCGTGCGCCGATGCGCACAGCGCATGCGCGGCCGTCTTCCCGGCTGAAACCGGCTCGTGCCGGCCAGTCTGCTTTTGTCCGCGCTCGGTACAGTCGTGTTTACGCCGCTCGCGCCCCTTAAGTCGACCTCGCGCGTCTTTTTTGACTTTCGCTACTAAAAAAAAAAAAAAAGCATTTCGGAAGGAGACCTTTTCGTTTTTTTTCCCCTTCCTGTATTTCTAGTTTTTGCCCCGTTAAGTTTTCTTTCGTCGTCGGGGTAGGCCCTTTTGTGGCCTCGGGTCGAATTTTTTTCTTCCCCTCTTTTGTGGTGCCATCTTCGCCATTACGAGTTTTGATCTCGCCGGCGTGATTTTTCCGCCCATGACATCGAAGTCTCCCAGCGGCTTCAAGAAGTGCACCCAGTGCGCCCGGGTAATCGTCGTGTCTTCAGTGTCTGGGGGCTGGGCACCGCCCGCAGGCCTGTAGTCTGTGCGCTCTTTTACAAAAGCGGACTCAGGTAGCGAGATTGGCCCAGTGGAACGTTTTGTTCTCGGGCTCTTCGTCGGCAACGGGAGTATCGAGTGCATCGACATCGCCAGCGTCCAGACCTTCGTCCTCGGCCGCGACTGCATCAAGTGCATCGAGGCATCGACCCTCTGCATCGGGGCTGAGACATCGGAAGGCTGCGTCGGCGTCGGTGGTACTGGGACCTCCACGTCTGCTGATGTCGTCGGACGGTGGTGCTTCTTCTGGAGTGCAGGTGAGGGCTGTCCATTCCCCTGCTGGTGGCGGTGAGCCTTCGGGTGGGTCTCCCCCTACCCTGAGGGCTCCTGCGGTACAGCCCCCCGAGACCGACCTTCTTCGGCCTCAGCCCCGAGGAAGCGACGGTTGGATTCTACGTCCTCCTCATCGGTGCCGGGAAGCTCCGGTGACATGCTTTGTTCCAAAAAGTCGAAGAAGCATCGACACCGGTCCCCTTCCCGTATCGGCACCGAGAGCTCTGGGTCGCCGAGGGAGTCGGCACCCAGTAGGCATCGGCACCGAGAGGACCGCTCACCCTCTGTTCAGGAGGTGTCGATGCGCTCCACTATGGACAGCCCGGAACAGCCTCCACGCCCGGAACAGACTCTGACATCGACACCTGCATCGGCTTCCATGTCTTTCTCCACAGCCGCTCTGCACGAGAGTCTCCGGGCCGTCCTCCCAGAGATCCTGGAGAGCTGTTGCGCCCTTCCCCTCCGGTACCGGGGGTGCTTGCGCCACCGGTACCGTCGAGTGAGGTGCCGGCGGGCCCCTTGCCCGGGGTGAGGTCTCCGACATCGGTGCCGTTTGCAGTACCGACTACGGTCGCCTCCCAGGTAGGCTCCCCGACGGCGTTGGCGGAGGGAGCTTCGCCGGTGCGGGCGAGGGAGTCTACCTCTCGATGCTCCCACCGTGGCCGTGGTTCCACGGAGTCGAGCCGGGCACGGCTTCAGACACAGGTCCGTGAACTTGTGTCTGATACCGATGGTGAGGCTTCGTGGGAGGAGGAGGAGGATATCAGATATTTCTCTGACGAGGAGTCTGATGGCCTGCCTTCTGATCCCACTCCCTCTCCTGAAAGGCAGCGTTCTCCTCCCGAGAGTCTGTCTTTTGCGGCCTTTGTCCGGGAGATGTCTACGGCCATCCCCTTCCCGGTGGTTGTGGAGGACGAGCCCAGGGCTGAAATGTTTGAGCTCCTGGACTATCCTTCTCCACCTAAGGAAGCGTCCACAGTACCCATGCATCATGTCCTAAAAAAGACATTGCTGGCGAACTGGACCAAGCCATTAAGCAATCCCCACATTCCCAAGAAGATCGAGTCCCAGTACCGGATCCATGGGGACCCAGAGCTGATGCGCACTCAGTTGCCTCACGACTCTGGAGTTGTGGATTTGGCCCTAAAGAAGGCTAAGAGTTCTAGGGAGCATTGGCCTTCTATCTGGAGCGGACACAGCCCAACAGACAGTCCGCCCAATTGTTTGTTTCTTTTGATCCCAACAGGAGGGGAGTGGCTGTGGGGAAACGCACCATATCCAATTGGCTAGCAGATTGCATTTCCTTCACTTATGCCCAGGCTGGGCTGACTCTTGAGGGTCATGTCACGGCTCATAATGTTAGAGCCATGGCAGCGTCGGTAGCCCACTTGAAGTCAGCCACTATTGAAGAGATTTGCAAAGCTGCGACGTGGTCATCTGTCCACACATTCACATCTCATTACTGCCTGCAGCAGGATACCCGACGCGACAGTCGGTTCGGTCAGTCAGTGCTTCAGAATCTGTTTGGGGTTTAGAATCCAACTCCACCCCCCTAGGCCCATGTTTATTCTGTTCCAGGCTGCACTCTCAGTTAGTTGGATAAATTGTTAGGTCAATCTCAGTTATGTCCTCGCCGTTGCGAGGCCCAATTGACCATGTTTGTTGTTTTGAGTGAGCCTGGGGGCTAGGGATACCCCATCAGTGAGAACAAGCAGCCTGCTTGTCCTCTGAGAAAGCGAATGCTACATACCTGTAGAAGGTATTCTCCGAGGACAGCAGGCTGATTGTTCTCACAAACCCGCCCGCCTCCCCTTTTGGAGTTGTGTCTTCCCTTCTCTTTGTCTTACTACATATGAGACTGGCCGGCACGAGCCGGTTTCGGGCGGGAAGACGGCCGCGCATGCGCGGTGCGCATCAGCGCGTGAGGGCTAGCAAAGACTTTTGCTAGTGAAGATTCCGATTGGAGGGGCTGCCGTGGACGTCACCCATCAGTGAGAACAATCAGCCTGCTGCCCTCGGAGAATACCTTCTACAGGTATGTAGCATTCGCTTTACAGTTGGCCTGTTTGGTTGTAGACTGACAGGGGTTACCTTGTGGGGAGAGCTATATTTTCAGCTTGTTTCAAGCTCATTTTTCCTATCCTCTTCCTTCCTCTCCCCCCCCTCCCACCTTTTCCACTTTTCAGTGGGGTGCGAAGGTCTGGAATAATAAGCTCTTATTGCAGTTTTCAAGTTTTGTTTACAATTTTTCATATAACTTTACTCCAATGCTGAGCCATGTTCAGAAAGCAGCAGCAGCAGCAGCAGCATTGATTATCTAAGGATGTGTGGACAGTGGCCTAGTGGTTAGGGTGGTGGACTTTGTTCCTGAGGAACTGAGTTTGATTCCCACTTCAGGCACAGGCAGCTCCTTGTGACTCTGGGCAAGTCACTTAACCCTCCATTGCCCCATGTAAGCCGCATTGAGCCTGCCATGAGTGGGACAGCGTGGGGTACAAATGTAATAAAAATAAAAAATAAAATACCGGTATTAGTCCATCTCTCAGTCCTGACTAGCCTGTTCAATTCAGCCATAGGTAGTCTCTTTTGTCTGGTCAAACGCATCCGATCAGGGCTGAACGAGAATATAAGAGCATAAATGTTGTCTTTCTAGGACAGACCGAAGGTCCATCTCGCTCAGCGTCCCGTCTCCAACAGTAGCCACCTCTGCTCCTAGGCTGTTCACTGAATGTTTATTTATTTATTTATTGCATTTGTATCCCACATTTTCCCACCTCTTTGCAGGCTCAGTGTTCACTGAATGTCTGGTTTTGGGTTAACTAGTTTAGTGCTGATATTCAGCACCACTATCCAGTTTAATCTCTTTGAATACTGATTCCTTTGGGAGTTATCCTCAACAGGTCATCTGAAGTTTAGGTACCGTACTCATGCAATTACAGGAGTTATGCCTATTATACAATTTTAACATAAGTCTACTTTTATGTGTCTTTCTGCTGTCACACACATAACGATTAGTACTCCTGCTTTCATTAATGACGTGGTGCGGGTCCAGCCTTTTCTCTCTCTGGGTGCTCGATTGGCAGCATTTCAAGAGAGGTGGGTCTAGACGAGAAGGGTACGCATTTGAGTTCACTCACCCTTTGTCTGATGGTTCCCTAGAATCTCCTTGCTGTTTGTGCATCAGATACCGAAGCCGTCACGGCTACTGTCTACAGATTTCTGGACCTTCGAGCAATTTCTCCTGTCCCTCGGGCGGATCATTGGCAATGATCGTTACTCCATTTACTTTCTGTTTCACAAGAAAGACTGATTTTTCCGTCCAATTTAGATCTCAAGGCGCTCAATCAAGCTCTTTAGGTGCTCTCTTTTCGGATGGAGTCTTTATTGCAGTGCGGTCAGGGGAGTTTCTGGCTTCTCTCGATTTTGCAGAAGCCTATTTCCACATTCCTATTCATCCTGCACATCGTTTACTTCGTTTGTTGCAGTGCTAGACCGCCATTTTCAGTTTCAGCCTCTTCCCTTCGGATTGGCGTCTGCTCTTTGTACGTTTCCAAGGTCAGGGTAGTTGTGGTGGTGGCTCTCACAATGGAGGGCATTTTAGTGCATCCTGTTTGGTCGATTTCTTTGATCTGGGCAAGTTCTTACCCATGAGAGTCTTCAACTGGCAGCTCGGGTGGTACATTTCCTACAGTCCCTAGGTTGGGTAGTCAGTGTGCAGAAGAGCAGTCTTCTGCCTTCTCAGTCAATAATGTATCTGGGGGTCAAGTTTGCCTCAAGCCAGAGTCACGTGTTCTTCCGTCGACTCGAGTCCTCAACTTGTAGTCTCAAATTTCGTTGCTTTGGGCAGATTTCCACTCCTTCGGCAAGAGGTTGTCTACAGGTTTTGGGAACCATGCTGGCAGTGATCGAGGCGCTGCCCTGGCCAGGACTCACAAGTGATCTCTTTAGAGCTAGTTGTTGTCGAGATCGTCATCTCCGAAGGTTTTGCTTCATCAAACTTTGCCTCTTTCGTTCCAAGTGAAGACCGGTCTACGTCAGTGGCTTTGGGAGTCCAATTTGTTCAGAGGTAAGCCTCTAGATTAGCCCGGCTGGTCTGTAGTGACAGCAGATGCTAGTTCCCTCAGCTGGGGAGCTCGCTGTCAGAGGCAGTTTGCTCAGGGTCTCTGGTATCTTCAGAAGACATTATTTTCAATCAACCTGTTAGGGACCAGAGCGTTTTTTATTATTATTTATTGCATTTGTATCCCACCTTATCCCACCTATTTGCAGGCTCAAAGTGGCTTACATAATTTTGTTACATACAGTTAATCCTGGATGTCGGGTACAATTATTGTTGTGCCGAGATTAATTAAGGGACGAAGTAGAGAGAAGAAGGAAGGAATTTAATAGGTATATTGGACGATGGGTTTTCAGAGGTGGATTAGTAAGGTTCTAGGTTATCATTGTAGGCTTTGTTGAAGAAATATATCTTGAGGGATTTGCGAAAGATCGTTGTTTCGTTGATTGTTTTCAGGTCTCTAGGTAGTGCGTTCCATAACTTCGTGCTCACGTAGGAGAAGGTGGTATCATGCATCGTCTTGTATTTTAGTCCTTTGCAGTTGGGGAAGTGTAGGTTGAGAAATTTGCAGTATGATTTTGAGGCGTTTCTGGGATGTAAGTCCACAAGGTTTAACATGTAGATTGGGACATCTGCGTGAATGATTTTGTGTACCATTGTGCAGATCTTGAATGCAAGACGTTCCTTAAGTGGGAGCCAGTGTAGTTTCTCTCTTAAGGGTTTTGCGCTTTCATATTTGGCCCTTCCAAATATGAGTCTGGCCGCAGTATTCTGGGCAGTTTGGAGTTTTTTGATGTTCTGCTCTTTGCAGCCTGCATACAGTGCATTGCAGTAATCGAGATGACTTATCACCATTGACTGTACCAGGGTGCGGAATATGTATCTCGGGAAGAAAGGTTTTACTCTTTTGAGTTTCCAAATGGAATAGAAAATCTTTTCGTAATGTTTTTCACGTGAGCATCGAGAGTGAGGTTTCGATCTATGGTTACTCAAGTTTTCAGAGATAGGCAGAGAACAGTATGGTGTGGTTATGGTAGGGAAGCTTTTTGTGTTATGTTGTGAGGTGAGAACAAGACATTGTGTTTTTTCTGCATTTAGTTTGTTGGAATGCATCTGCCCAGGAATGCATTATTTGGAGGCTTTGGTTAATCTCATTGGTAATTTCATTTAGATCGTGTCTGAACGGAATGGAGATCGTGACGTCATCTGCATATATGTAAGGGTTGAGGTTTTCAGTTGCTGGAAGTTTAGCCAAAGGTATCATCATCAGGTTGAATAAGGTTGGTTAGAGGGGGGATCCTTGGGGTACTCCACATTCAGGTGTCCATGGGGGTGATCTGTCCGCTTTCGTTGTTACTTGGTATGATCTTGTGGTCAGGAATCCTTTGAACCATTTGAGAACTGTGTCTCCTATTTTGAAGTATTCTAGTATATGTAATAGTATTTCATGGTCAACCATGTCAAAGGCACTGGACAGGTCGAATTGTAGGAGGAGTATGTTGTTGCCCCTTGCAATTTCTTGTAAATGAGTTCATTGCAGACACTAGCACAGTTTCGGTACTGTGATTTGACCGAAATCCTGATTGAGATTCGTGGAGAATTGAATGGTTATTTAGGTATTCAGTAAGTTGTTTTGTTACTATGCCTTCCATGAGTTTGGTTATGAGTGGAATAGATGCTACTGGTCGATAGTTGGTTAGGTCCATTGTGCTTTTTTTAGCATCATTCTTCTGGAGCTCCAGAAGTGTTTTCTTCTGAGAAGCCCAGCAGTTCCACTAAGGCCAGACAATGCCACAGTGGTCGCAATTTTCAATCGGCAACGAGGAACGGGAAGTCTGCCGTTCGTGCGAAAGGCGGCGCTCCTGCTTCAGTGGACGGAGGTCCATTTGATGGTTCTTTCAGCGGCTCAAGTAGCAGGGGTCCTAAGTGTTCAAGCAAATTTTTCTTAGTCTTCACTTGCTCGTTTCTAGAGAGTGGTCGCTAAGAGAAGTGGCGTTTCAGCTGTTCCTCGTTTGTTGGGGGTCTCCCAGAATGGATCGGTTTACCTCTGCCGGCAATGCAATATTTCCACTGTTTTTCAGTCGTCAAAAGGATCCCTTAGTGCAGGGAGTGGATGATCTTCTACAATCCTGCTCATCCGGTCTAAGGTATGCTTCTGATAAAGCATTTTCTTTAGAAGGTAGAGGCGCACAAGGGACGTCTGTTTTTGTTGGCACCAGTCTGGCCTCGAAGGACGTGGTACGCCGATCTTCAACGTTGGCTGGATGACCTTCTCTTCAGACTTCCGGTCCGGCGACATCTCTTGTCGCAGTGTCCTGTCGTTCATCCAGATTTGGATTGATTCTGTCTTACGGCCTGACTCTGGTTAGGGCTAAACAGGTTAAGTAAGGTTATTCTGAGCAGGTCATTGCGTTTATGCTTCGCTCTCGTCAACATTCTACGTCGTTGATGGCAATGCGCACTAGAAGCATATTTGAGTACTGGGGTAAAGGTTTTGGCCTATATCTTTTTAGGGCTTCGGTTCCGCAAATTATGGATTTTTCGCAGCAGGGCTGTGACAGGCCTGGCCTCTCTTAAGGTGCAGTTTCCGGCTTTGTCGCCTTTCCGTGGTCGTATCCAAGGGAGATCTCTAGTTTTTGCGGAGGGTTAATATCCTTCGTCCCTCCTCGCAATTTTCCTTTACTTGTTGAGATCTGATTTTTTTCTGCTTTCTATTCTTGCTAAGGCTCCCTTGGAGCTTTTGTTGTCCTCTTCTTTGAAGGACTTGTCTCTGAGGACAGTATTTTTGGTGGCTGTTTCGGCTAGGCGAGTTTCAGAGTTGCAGGCTCTGTCATGTAGTTTTCCGTTTTTACAGTTCGGGTCCGATCGAGTAGTGTTCTGGACCGTCCCTTCCTTTCTTCCTAGGGGGTGACTAGGTTTTCATATTTCTCAGCTGGTGCTATTGCCTGTCTTCTGTTCTTTTTCTGGATCAGAAGAGCAGCGGCTTTTGAAGTTTTTGGATGTCAAACGGGTGTTGTAGCACGATATTAAGTCTACTGAAGACATTCGGCGATTTGATCGTTTCATTGTTCTGATTGGAGATGCACGTAACGGGTTCAGTGCCTCTAACCTCTCTATTTCTCGATGGCTCTAAGTAAGGATTGTTTCAGTTTATTCTTTTTCTGGGACACCTGTTCCAGAGCATGTTGAGGCTCGCTCTACAACAGATCAGACAGCCTCGTGAGCAGAGGGTTGTCTGGTGCCTTTAGAGGATATTTGTAAGGCGGCGTCTTGGTCGTCTCTGCATTCTTTTTTCCTAAACATTACCGTTTAGACGTTCTTGGTCGTTGTCAAGTTGTTTTAGACCGTGCGTTTTGTCGGCGGGGCTACTAGTGTCCCTCCCATATTTTCACTGCTTTGATACTTCCCATCAGTCACATTCTGGGCCGGTCCGGAGGGACGCTAAGGAAGGGTAAATCAGACCTTACCTGCTAATTTGCTTTCCTTTAGTCCCTCCGGACCGGCCCAGATCCCTCCCTTCAGATATCGGTGTTTGTTCTGAGCTGTGTTGTTAGTTTCTTGATCTATATAGTAAAAAAAAAAAAAAAGTCTTACAGAAATGTCCTGTATGAAGGACCATGATATGTTTGAAGGCACTCACACATTGTTGGCAATGTGCCAGTGGCTGCTTGGGTTTTTGGATGCACAGGTTCTGTATTTCTACTATGACTTTCCTTTCTGCTTTGGTTTTTAATTACTGGATCTTTCTCTAGCTGGCAAGGGCTCTTATTGGCTAGCTAGAGTCACAACTTTTTTCTCAGTCTCCACTTGCTAGAAGGTGTACACAACCTATCAGTCACATTCTGGGCTGGTCCGGAGGGACTAAAGGAAAGCAAATTAGCAGGTAAGGTCTAATTTACCCTTTGCCCTCCCATCCCAAAGGTGGCTGGCTAGCTATACCATTTTGGTCTTTATTTGCCGTCATTTACTATGTTACATATTTCTAAAGTATTGTAAAGTACATTAGAACCATGTGGGGACAAGATGTTCTATATAAATTGAAAGACTATAGTAACACCTCAGTCTCAATTAGAAGATAAAGGTGCAATAATACTCAAATATTAATCCCCTAAATATATAAACTATGTAAATCAAAATCATTTTTGTTCCTTTTAATAGTCTTAATTTGTTTGTCTTTTATTGACATTAGAAGAATTTTTATTTAGAATTTGAATGCAGCATTGTCATCTTAGAGGATTCTACCTTCAGAAAAATGTACAGCATTATTTAGGAGTGGAGGAGTGGCCTAGTGGTTAGAGCACCGGTCTTGCAATCCAGAAGTGGCCGGTTCAAATCCCACTGCTGCTCCTTCTGATCTTGGGCAAGTCACTCCATTGCCTCAGGTACAAACTTAGATTGTGAGCCCTCCTGGGACAGAGAAATATCCAGTGTACTTGAATGTAACTCACCTTGAGGTACTACTGAAAAAGGTGTGAGCAAAATCTAAATAAATAAATAAATAGTTAAACAATATTTTACTACTAACAAGCAGCACTTATTTATCCTCCTGCTAGACCAAGCCAAACCAGTGAGTTGTATTTCCCAAACCCCACTGACTTTCAATGTAAACATCAAGGATTGGTACAGCCCTGGAACTCCAGTATTTTCTGCCTCTAGCAAACGATTGCTGTGGCAGGAATCTACACTGCAGTCTATTTAGCTGGACTTCTGAGGCTTGGGTCATGACTTGTGTCCATGGTTGAGTTGGTATGGGTGCTAGAGCTCTTGGGGTTGGTTTACAAACCTGATTGAGCTTAGGGGAAATCTAGCCCCCGTTTCAGGTCTGGTCTGCTAGCGTCCCTTGGTGGGATTCTGGTCCAGGCAGGGTGGACTAAATCCCTGTCGAGTGAGGGCAGTGAGTTTTTTTTTTTTTTTTTGGGGGGGGGGGGGGGACCTTAGGGAGTGACCCCATCCTCAGTTGTCTCTCTGTTTCTTTCTGATCTTGCTGGTGAAGGCTAAAAGTTTAAAATATTAATACGGCAAGAACAGGCCTGCCAGTGGAAGCTCTGACCCCAGTGGTCTGAGGCTGTTGGGTCTGTGGCATTGGCAGGGCCATCTAAGGATGGAACATGGGTGACCCGCTGAGGATGGGGAGGAGTGATTGTGGCCTGTTTAACGCCAGCATTCCCGATTGTGGCAGGTGCTATGGCGCTCTGATTGCCAGCTCAGCTGCCAGGTTGTTATGACCCACCTGCAATGGGGATGTGGTGTCACAGCCAGTAGCTTCATTAGGAGGAGAGTTGGAGTGTGACAAGGGCCTGGGTGAAGCGCAAAAACTGGTAGCCACGTTGGGGTGAGGACAGCAGCCAACTACCCCCTCCTACCCTTCCTCTCCAAGATACTAGAACGTGGCGTTCACAGCCGCTGCCTTGATTTTCTATCCTTTCACGCCATCCTTGATCCACTTCAGTCCGGCTTTCGCCCCCTACACTCGACGGAAATGGCACATCTAAAGTCTGCAAAGACCTGTTCCTTTCCAAATCCAAAGGTCACTACTCCATCCTTATCCTCCTCTACCTATCCGCTGCTTTTGACACTGTCAATCATAACTTACTTCTCGCCACACTGTCCTCACTTGGGTTCCGGGGCTCTGTCCTCTCCTGGTTCTCCTCTTATCTCTCCTACCGTACCTTCAGAGTACATTCTCAGGGTTCTTCCTCCACCCCCACCCCGCTCTCTGTTGGAGTTCCTCAGGGATCTGTCCTTGGACCCCTTCTTTTCTCAATCTACACCTCCTCCCTGGGATCCCTAATCTTCTCCCATGGGTTCCAATATCATCTTTATGCTGACGACACCCAGCTCTATCTCTCCACACCAGACATCACTGCAGAAACCCAGGCTAAAGTATCGGCCTGCTTAGCCGACATTGCGACCTGGATGTCCAACCGCCACTTGAAACTGAACATGGTCAAGACCGAGCTTATTGTCTTCCCTCCCAAACCCACTTCTCCTCTCCCTCCACTCTCTATCTCTGTCGATAACACCCTCATCGTCCCCGTCTCATCTGCCCGCAACCTCGGGGTCATCTTTGACTCCTCCCTCTTCTTCTCTGCGCATATCCAGCAGATAGCCAAGACCTGTCGCTTCTTCCTCTATAACATCAGCAAAATTCGCCCCTTCCTGTCTGAGCACACCACCCAAACTCTCATCCAGTCTCTCATTACCTCTCACCTTGACTACTGCAACCTACTCCTCACTGGCCTCCCATTTTGCCACCTAACCCCCCTTCAGTCCGTTCAAAACTCTGCCGCACGTCTTATCTTCTGCCTGAACCAGTACACTCATATCACCCCTCTCCTCAAGTCACTTCACTGGCTTCCGATCAGGTACCGCATACAGTTTAAGCTTCTCCTTTTAACCTACAAATGCACTCGATCTACAGCCCCTCCCTACCTCTCTACCCTCATCTCCCCTTACATTCCTACCCGTAACCTCCGTTCTCAAGACAAATCCCTCCTGTCGGTACCCTTCTCTACCACCGCCAACTCCAGGCTCCGCCCTTTCCGCCTCGCCTCACCCCATGCCTGGAATAAACTCCTTGAGCCCATACGCCAGGCCCCCTTCCTGCCCATCTTCAAAGCCTTGCTCAAAGCCTACCTCTTCAATGTCGCCTTCGGCACCTAACCATCATACCTCTATTCAGGAAACCTGGACTACTACTACTACTACTATTTAGCATTTCTATAGCGCTACAAGGCATACGCAGTGCTGCACAAACATAGAAGAAAGACAGTCCCTGCTCAAAGAGCTTACAATCTAATAGACAAAAAATAAATAAAGTAAGCAAATCAAATCAATTAATGTGGACGGGAAGGAAGAGAGGAGGGTAGGTGGAGGCGAGTGGTTACAAGTGGTTACGAGTCAAAAGCAATGTTAAAGAGGTGGGCTTTCAGTCTAGATTTAAAGGTGGCCAAGGATGGGGCAAGACGTAGGGGCTCAGGAAGTTTATTCCAGGCGTAGGGTGCAGCGAGACAGAAGGCGCGAAGTCTGGAGTTGGCAGTAGTGGAGAAGGGAACAGATAAGAAGGATTTATCCATGGAGCGGAGTGCACGGGAAGGGGTGTAGGGAAGGGCGAGTGTGGAGAGATACTGGGGAGCAGCAGAGTGAATACATTTATAGGTTAGTAGAAGAATTTTGAACAGGATGCGAAAACGGATAGGGAGCCAGTGAAGGGTCTTGAGGAGAGGGGTAGTATGAGTAAAGCGACCCTGGTGGAAGATGAGACGGGCAGCAGGGTTTTGAACCGACTGGAGAGGGGAGAGGTGACTAAGTGGGAGGCCAGCAAGAAGCAGATTGCAGTAGTCTAAACGAGAGGTGACAAGGGTGTGGATGAGGGTTTTGGTAGAGTGCTCGGAAAGAAAGGGGCGGATTTTACGGATGTTGTAAAGAAAGAAACGACAGGTCTTGGCAATCTGCTGGATATGAGCAGAGAAGGAGAGAGAAGAGTCAAAGATGACCCCAAGGTTTCGAGCTGAGGAGACAGGGAGAATGAGAGAGCCATCAACAGAAATAGAAAACGGGGGGAGCGGGGAGGTGGGTTTGGGGGGGGGGAAAATGAGAAGCTCGGTTTTGGTCATATTTAATTTCAGGTGGCGTTGAGACATCCAGACAGCGATGTCAGACAAGCACGCTGAAACTTTGGTTGGATGCAAGGTGAGATATCAGGGGTAGAAAGGTAGATTTGGGAGTCATCAGCATAGAGATGGTAGGAAAAGCCATGGGACTGCCCCTACTTGACATTTCCCCCTTTAGATTGTAAGCTCCTTGGAGCAGGGACTGTCCTTTATGCCAATTTATGTTAATCTGTACGGCGCTGCGTAACCCTAGTAGTGCTCTAGAAATGTTAAGTAGTAGTAGTAGTCAGGAAACCTGGAATTGGCCATGGAGGGGTCACAGTACAAGGCCCTGGTTATCTTTCCTTTTCTGAGGAAGCAGCTGATCCAGAGGCTAGCAGGCTGCCTTCAGAAAGCACTGACTTTCCTGCAAGGTCATGGTCAGCTGGGGAGAACCATGACAGGACTCCCCCCCCCCCCCCCCCCCCCCCCCCGCTCAGATCTAGAGGGTACGAGAAGCTTAGGGAAGTGCCAGGATCGAAAGAAGCAGGCAGGGAGGACTGTCTTTGATTGGAAGAAGAGGGAGAAACCTTTTCTCTCTGGAGGAGGCGGAAGTTTTCCCTTTGGAGGCAAATGAGTCTCCTGTGGTGAGCTTGTTCAGGGAGGAGCTGGCCTCCTTTATTTCACAGATTACTTCTTAAGAGTGTCAGAGGCGCCAGTGGAGGAGGTAGTGGACTTGGACCTGATTTTGTGAGGCTTGAAGAAGCTGGCAAGATCTTTCTTACTCCACAATGTCCTCTACAGGACGTTAGTGGAAGAATAGACAAACCAGAAGGTAGTGGTCAGGGAACCAAGATTATGAAGAGGATTGTGAAAATCTGGAGCAGCTCTTCTAGCTCCCTAGAGTGGACGCTGTGGTGAAGGCAGTGACAAAGAAAATAATTCCTGTGGATTGCGTAGTGGCACTGAAAGATGCTATGGACAAGAGGGCTTGAGCTATTCTTGAAGATGTTTGCTTCCTCGGCCTTGGTTGAAATTTGTAGAGATTATCTGAGTCCTCCTACAGTAGAGGTAGAATTTTGATGCAGCAGCCTTTTGGTCAAACTTTGATAAGGTTTGTACTTGTATAGAACCTTTACCATTTGTGAACCAATGGTCCTCCATTAAATAAGGAGATTTTAGATGATTTGCCTTCTTGTTGTAATAAAGTCAAATTAAAAAGACTATCCGACAGATGGATCGACAACGTGCTATTGAATTGAAGAGTAAGTGTAGAAAATTGGAATGCATATGGATTAAATCTCCTTCAGCTCATAATAAATTAGTTTGGAGAACAGCTAATAAAGAATATAAATATGCTTTAAAAATTAAAAGAAAGAAATATTACCTAAAATTAATTGGGGGAAATTCAATGAATGTAAAGTTCTTATTAAAAGTTCTCTCTGATCTTACTGATACCAGGGATTGTACAAATGTGAGTTAGGATAAACATCCCTCAGCTTATCAACTAGCTGATCATTTTAGCTCAAAGATTCTTTCTATTAGAAATGAGTTTGATGCCAGAGTTTACAGTTGGGATTCTTTGATAAGTTCTTCCCTATGATCCCCAGTATACAAAATTTGGTCACATTTTGCTCCATTAGAATTGTCTAGTATGAATTCTTTTTATAAGAAATATGTAACTTAGTTTTGTTTTTTAGATACTTGTGCCCCTTATGTGTTAAAAGTAGGTACTTTGGAATTTAGAACTTTATAATTTTTCTGGCTTCAGTCATTGTCTATGGGGATTTTTCTAGCAGAGCTGGGGGAAATTGTTATTACTCCAAAGTTCAATGAGCAGTATGGGCTGTTAATCACACTAATACTGCAAAAACTGAAAAACAGCCAAACCCAATCTCAAAGGGTCAAATGTAGTGAATATACACTAATAAATGACAAATGGGAAATACCCTCAGTAACCAAGGTCACTGCCAAGGTCTGACCATCAAGACACTGATATCTATATAAGATTTGTGTGCCTGTGATCTTATCTCTTTCATGGGGTATATTTTCCCATATCTTGTCAATAGAATTGATTACTTCAAAACATTACTGAGCACAAAAAAAACTCCCAAGCAGCAGCATTACTTAAATAAACTTAGCTGTCTCATTGCTGGCTGAATGCCCCACACTTCAAACTGGTGACTTTCAACCAGGCCCAGATCGTTTCGCCCACCTCAGGGCTTCGTCAGGAACCACTCAACTTTAGCATAATTGTTGGGGTATGAATCTACAAAAGAAAAGTTTTGTGTCTCAGAAAATTCAAAGTAAATGCACCATTCACACACTCTCACCATCCTATCCCACAATTACAATGTTCAAAGATAAAAGATAAGAAATGAAGAAACCCACCCAATCCAATGGCACTTACTTCTAGCTATCCAAACTTCATTGGAGACCAGCTCTGAATTCCACCTACACTCTCAATGCTTCATTTGTAAAGACATATTTGAAGTGGGGGAGTCGGAGAAACTAAACAAATTCTCTGTAACCTTGAAGGATGTAATGGGTCAGTTCAGCAAGCTGAAGAGTAGTAAATCACCGGGACCTGATGGTATTCATCCCAGAGTATTAATAGAACTAAAAAATGAACTTGCGGAGCTACTGTTAGAAATATGCAATCTGTCCCTAAAATCGAGTGTAGTACCGGAAGACTGGAGGGTAGCCAATGTTACTCCGATTTTTAAGAAGGGTTCCAGAGGAGATCCGGGAAATTATAGACCGGTGAGTCTGACGTCGGTGCCGGGCAAGATGGTGGAGGCTATTATTAAGAATAAAATTGCAGAGCATATACAAAAACATGGACTGATGAGACAAAGTCAGCACGGATTTAGTGAAGGGAAGTCTTGCCTCACCAATCTAATGCATTTTTTTGAGGGGGTAAGCAAACATGTGGACAATGGGGAGCCGGTTGATATTGTATATCTGGATTTTCAGAAGGCGTTTGACAAAGTGCCGCACGAAAGACTCCTGAAGAAATTGCAGAGTCATGGAATCGGAGGTAGGGTATTATTATGGATTAAGAACTGGTTGAAAGATAGGAAGCAGAGAGTAGGATTGCGTGGCCAGTATTCTCAGTGGAGGAGGGTAGTTAGTGGGGTCCCGCAGGGGTCTGTGCTGGGTCCGTTGCTTTTTAATGTATTTATAAATGACCTAGAGATGGGAATAACTAGTGAGGTAATTAAATTCGCCGATGACACAAAATTATTCAGGGTCGTCAAGTCGCAGGAGGAATGTGAACGATTACATGAGGACCTTGCGAGACTGGGAGAATGGGCGTGCAAGTGGCAGATGAAGTTCAATGTTGACAAGTGCAAAGTGATGCATGTGGGTAAGAGGAACCCGAATTATAGCTACGTCTTGCAAGGTTCCGCGTTAGAAGTTACGGATCAAGAAAGGGATCTGGGTGTCGTCGTCGATGATACGCTGAAACCTTCTGCTCAGTGTGCTGCTGCGGCTAGGAAAGCGAATAGAATGTTGGGTGTTATTAGGAAGGGTATGGAGTCCAGGTGTGCGGATGTTATAATGCCGTTGTATCGCTCCATGGTGCGACCGCACCTGGAGTATTGTGTTCAGTACTGGTCTCCGTATCTCAAAAAAGATATAGTAGAATTGGAAAAGGTACAGCGAAGGGCGACGAAAATGATAGTGGGGATGGGACGACTTTCCTATGAAGAGAGGCTGAGAAGGCTAGGGCTTTTCAGCTTGGAGAAGAGACGGCTGAGGGGAGATATGATAGAAGTGTATAAAATAATGAGTGGAATGGATCGGGTGGATGTGAAGCGACTGTTCACGCTATCCAAAAATACTAGGACTAGAGGGCATGAGTTGAAGCTACAGTGTGGTAAATTTAAAACGAATCGGAGAAAATTTTTCTTCACCCAACGTGTAATTAGACTCTGGAATTCGTTGCCGGAGAACGTGGTACGGGCGGTTAGCTTGACGGAGTTTAAAAAGGGGTTAGATAGATTCCTAAAGGACAAGTCCATAGACCGCTATTAAATGGACTTGGAAAAATTCCGCATTTTTAGGTATAACTTGTCTGGAATGTTTTTACGTTTGGGGAGCGTGCCAGGTGCCCTTGACCTGGATTGGCCACTGTCGGTGACAGGATGCTGGGCTAGATGGACCTTTGGTCTTTCCCAGTATGGCACTACTTATGTACTTATGTACTTAAACAACCATCCTACAGAAACTCTAACCTCAGAGCAACCTCAGCTGTATCCTATCTTAACTAGGGATTCAGTGGAGCAATTTAAAGGGACTGCAGACAAGAATTGTTTAAAGTGACAGTAACCAAAAAGCCACAGTCACCATCCATTGCACTGTTCTTTAATATTACACTGATTGAACTTTCTCAGCCACATCTGCAAACAGTAAATGGGACTAAAAATGCTCACAGAAATGCTTATATATTCAACCCAGACATAGCGCACAAACATTCACTGATCCACATAGCAAAACAAAGCATCACTGACATCATCGCGCAGCAACGCGATCAAAATGTTCTCTCATAATAAATTCTCATAATGATCTTAAAACATGTCCAACAGCAGCAAAAAACTGACTAAATTGCTTGTGCACTAAATTTCTTTAAAATACAAAAGCACCTGCAAACCTATGTAACAAAACGGAACATCACTGAAACTCACACCATAGATAGATTAAACTGTTGGTGTAACTGGAGGTCTCTAATAATTGAAAAAAGAAGGAATGCTGCTAGATATTATGCAAAAATAAAAAAAAATCAATAAAAGGCATTTCATTCTACAGAGCTGTTAAGACCATGAGGCTCCATAGTGTTCAAAATAAAAATCCATCGGGTTTCTTTTCTCTGGAGCAAAAACTTTCGATTGCCCCCCCCCCCCCCCCCCAAGGGAGTGGGTCAACCCTGTCTATGGTGCAGCAGCGCAGATCTTCAAAGGTATGTCCATAAGTCAAACAGTGTTCCACCAAAGGCTCTTTTAAAACAGATCTCAAATTTGATTTATGCTCTGACAACCTAGTCTTTAACATCCTGGTTGTCATGCCTACATATGTTTTGTGACACGGGCAGGTGATGGTATAAACTACAAAATCTGTTGAACAATTGGCAAAATGCTTGAGCTGAAAAGTTGTGTTGTTGCAGCATTAAAAAAAAGATTTTGTTTGCAACATTATTTTACAACTCTGGCACTTGCCACATTTGAAGTGACCAGACACAATCTTTGTTGATTTTCTTTTCACAATGTCTGCGGGACTCAATCTTTCTTTTAAATTGTGTGATCTTGAAAAGGCTATCCGTAGTCTTTGTTGTCCAAATAAAAGCAGAAGACTGCAAAATGTCCCACCTGTGTTTAAGAATGTTTGCTATGTGGTTGCCAGCTTCAGTGTAATTAAGAACCATAGTGATGGTATCATCATCATTGTCTCGAGGAGAGACTTTATTTAACAATAAATCTCTGCTGTTATATTTAGCCCTGCGATAAGCTCTTTTTAGTATCTTTTTGGAATAGCCACGCTCTGTCAATCTGTCCATGAGATATTTGGCCTGAAGTTTGAATGTTGAATCATCACTGCAGATTCTCTTAATCCTTAGAAACTGAGAAAAAGGTAAATTGTCACACACGTGTTTAGGGTGACAACTGCTCTGATGTAAGAACGTATTTCTTTCTGCCTCCTTATGATGTACCTTGGTGGAGAAACCCTGTGGAGTGATTGATACCTCTACATCTAAAAAACTAATACTAGTATTTGAGAAGTTGCTGGTAGATTCATACCCCAACAATTATGCTAAAGTTGAGTGGTTCCTGACGAAACCCTGAGGTGGGCGAAACGATCTGGGCCCAGTTGAGTCACCAGTTTGAAGTGTGGGGCATTCAGCCAGCAATGAGACAGCTAAGTTTGTTTATTTAAGTAATGCTGCTGCTTGGGAGTTTTTTTTGTGCTCAGTAATGTTTTGAAGTAATGGTTTCATTGTGAATCAATTCTGTTGACAAGATATGGGAAAATACACCCCATGAAAGAGATAAGATCACAGGCACACAAATCTTATATAGATATCAGTGTCTTGATGGTCAGACCTTGGCAGTGACCTTGGTTTTTGAGGGTATTTCCCATTTGTCATTTATTAGTGTATATTCACTACATTTGACCCTTTGAGATTGGGTTTGGCTTTTTTTCAGTTTTTGCAGTAGGAAATTGTTATTATCCCAATTGTGATGGGTTGTAAAGAAACCACTGACTTAGTTACTAACTATTGACCAGTGACTTCCATCCCATTTTTTGTCAACTTGATGGTTAGTGGCTATGCAATTATTGGATTATTTGGATAAGTACAGTATTTTGCATTTCTCACAGTCTTGTTTCAGGTCTTCACGTAGAACAGACACTAATAGGTTTTCTTCTGGATATTTGACAACTGTTATGTGTTGGTAAAAAGGCACTCATTTTACAGCTCGATCTATCCAGTGCCTTTGGTTTAATGAACCATGCTATTTTATTACAAATTATAGAAAATGTAGATATTACAGGATCTGCTCTAAATTGCTTTCAAGGATTTTTGGAGCAGTGCTGTTATAAGGTTAACATGGGAAATAGTTTTTCAGAAAAGTGGACTAATCCATGTGGGGTCCCTCAAGGCTCCCCTTTATCACATTACTTTCAATCTTTACCTACATTTGCTCGACTTTGAATTAGAAGAGAGGTTTTTGTGGTTATATCTATGCTGACCTGTTCATTCAGTTGTATCATCAGAAGTTATAGTAATCCAGGAGATTATTATTTTATTGGAAACTTGGCTGAGGATTTATAAATTAAAATTGAATACCAATAAAATAAAATGTTTGCTTATTAGCAGTGCGAGCGAAGTTGAGACAATTATGGTGGTTAAAAATATTACTGCCTTGTCATCAAGCAGATGCAGCCATTACAGATGGGTTGTATCCATCAACCAGCAGAGGGAGATAGAGAGCACACTTTTTTCAGTGCCTCATACCAGCTTGCTCCACTGCCTCTCTTCAGTATTCTCTATCTCCCCTAGCAGAGTGGCTGCAGCTTCTTCGAGCTCCATCTAAAATCTGTCTGGAGGTTGCTCCTGTGCTTTTGCCAGTCGTTAGCAGGGGTGTTGGAGGCTATAGCAGCTTCACTTTAAAGGCACATAGGTTCGCCCTTTCCCTGCCTTACCCATACCTCCGTGGATGTGGACACATTGCTTAGCTTTCCCTGTCCTTCCCCACCAACAGTGGATGCAGGCACATAGGTTCGCCCTTTCCCAGCCTTTCCCACTCACCTGAGCCTCCGAGTTCTATTTACCTCTGCTTTCCTCACAGCGTTAAAAAAAAAAAAAAAAAAGTTGCGTCGCGCTTTGGCGCTTAGACACTGGAACAGAGGTTTTTCCTTGCCTTTTTCTGTGGGACCGGAGCTGTGATACTCGGTCCAGTGAGGTAAGAGTGTTTTCTGACTCCTCTGGGGTGGGCCCGCGATCGGGGCGATTTTGGTGCGAACCGCCATTTTGAATTTTACAGCCGTTTTCGGCGATGGCTGCGGAGACAGTAAAGCGCTGTTCCAAGTGTGGCAAGCGCAGATCAGCAGCGGGGCTCTGTAAATCATGTTGTACAGACGTTAGAGCCGGCCCGAGCATGGCGAGTGACGATTCTTCGCGCTCTGAGCTGGCAGCGGACGTCATTTTGAATTTACCACATGGCGCGACCTCCGCTGAGATGGAGAGCCCTGAGCCCGGGGGGAGGCCTCGGAGTGAGGCTGATATGGGAGCTACTAGCCCCGACAGAGATCCGGGTGCCCAGGGTGAGTTTTTCTCCCTTGATTTTGTCTTATTAATGCATAAAGCATACATGCTTAAAAGAGCTCTCCCACAAAGCCCGGCACGGGCCTCTTCTAATGCCCCCCGGTGGATTCTAGCCTGGGTATGCCCTCTGAGGCGTTAGTCCCTGATAATTGGCAGAATATGAAGCGCAGAAGGGCTCATTCCCCTTCAGAGAGTGCTGCACCTCCTTTTTCTCCCCCGTGGTCGGGCTGCGAGGATTCGGAGGACTCTGGCAGGCCTTCATGGTCTGAGTAGCCAGAGTCTGGTGCAGAAGTGACTCAGGATCTGGAAGATCCCTCCGCGGTGAGGATTTTCCACCGTGATGAGCTGCCAGCGCTTATTTCTGATGCCCTGCAGGCTCTCTCTATTGAGGATCCTGCCAGTGGCACAGCCTCCTCTGTGAATCCTAGGATGGCTAGTACCAAAAAACCTGCTCGAGCCTTTCCTTTGCATGACTCCATCCAAGAGCTTATTTCGGCTCAGTGGGCTGACCCCGAGGGACCTTTGAAAGTTTCCAGGGCTATGGGGCAATTATAACCTCTGAGTGAGGAGCATATGGCTCGCTTTGCTATGCCTAAAGTGGATGCCCTAGTCACAGCTGTGACGAAGAGAACTACCCTCCCTATTGAAGGAGGCGTTGCCCTGAAGGATATTCAAGACCGTAGACTGGAATCAGCACTTAAACGGTCATTTGAAATTGCAGGTCTCACTATTCGGGCGTCTGCATGCAGTTGTTTTGCTGCTAGAGCCTGCCTGGCTTGGTTGCAACAGGCAGTGGAACAGCCCAGTGATGGAGCGGAGCCCTTTTCACATGTGGCTTCGCGGATAGAGTCGGCCTTGTCCTTTTTTGCTGACGCCCTTTATGATATTGTCAGAGCTTTGGGTAAACACATGGCAGTAGCAGTGGCGGCTCGCCGTCTTCTTTGGCTACGGCATTGGGCGGCGGACATGGCCTCTAAGCAAAGGTTGGTGAAGTTGCCCTTTCAAGGCCTTCTCCTGTTTGGTGAGGAGTTGGAGAAAATTGTGAAGGGCCTGGGTGAGGCTAAACCCCAGCGCTTGCCCGAAGATAGGCCTCGGCCTTCCTCTAAGGGTGCGGCGGTCCACTCCTCTTACAGACCTCGCTTCTGTGAAGCTCGAAGGTACCGCCTGGGGCGTTCTGCTGGGTTCACTTCTCGTGCCCGTTTTCAGCAGAGGAACTCCTTTCGCTCGGACAAATGTTCCACAGCTGGTGGCTCAAGGCCTGGAGTTCAAGGGTGACCCTCTCAATGATGGTGCGCCGGCCCTTTCCTCAAGTCCTGTCATCGGAGGACGTCTTTCCCTCTTTGCCGAGGAGTGGGCCAACATTTCTTCAGATCAGTGGGTCTTGGACCTGATCAGAGACGGTTTCAGAATAGAATTCGACGCCCCTGTAAGAGACGTGTTTGTGGAGTCCCGATGCGGTTCTGCCGCCAAACGGGCGGTGGTAGAGGAGACTTTACAAGGTCTGATTCAGATAGGGGTCCGATTCAGATAGGGGCCGTGTCCCCGGTACCTTCCGCCGAACACGGCTGCGGCCGCTACTCCATCTACTTTGTGGTGCCGCGAAAAGGAGGGTCTTTTCGCCCTATTCTGGACTTAAAAGAATTAAACAAGTCCCTGAGAGTGCGGCATTTTCACATGGAAACCCTGTGCGCAGTCATTGCAGCGGTATAGCCAGGAGAGTTTCCCACGTCTCTGGACCTGAAAGAACCTTACTTGCACATTCCAATTTGTCTCCCGCACCAGAGGTTTCTGAGGTTTGCGGTGATGGGAAAGCATTTCCAGTTCCGGGCCTTGCCTTTTGGCCTCGCCACAGCTCCCCACACTTTTTCGAAGGTTATGGTGGTAGTAGCTGCCTTTCTAAGGCGAGAGGGTATTCGGGTTCACCCGTACCTGGACGACTGGCTCATTCAAGCAAACTCTGCTGCAGAGAGTCAGCATGTAACAGCCAGAGTGGTCTCAGTACTTCAGTCTCTGGGCTGGGTCGTCAATTTGGCCAAAAGTCACTTGACCCCCTCGCAGTCTCTAGAATATTTGGGGGCCAGGTTCGACACAGCCTCGGGGTATGTGTACCTACCCGAGCAAAGGCGGTGCAAGGTTCAGAATCAGGTCCGTCTGCTCTTGAGGATGCCCTGCCCGCGAGCTTGGGACATTGTCCAGCTGCTTGGATCGATGACGGCCACCATGGAACTGGTGCCCTGGGCGAGAGCGCACCTGAGACCTCTTCAGTATGCTCTACTCCAAAGATGGTCTCCAGTATCTCTGGATTACCAATGCAGACTCTCTTGGCTCCCTGCGGCCCGACTCAGCATGGAGTGGTGGCTCTCAGACAGCATGCTGCGGCGAGGAATGCCGCTGGCGCTCCCCGATTGGTGCCTAGTGGTGTCAGATGCCAGTCTGAAAAGCTGGGGCGCACATTGCAAGGGGAAGCATGCCCAGGGTGTATGGACACCCGAGGAGTCGGAGTGGTCCATCAACCGCCTAGAGTTGAAAGCGGTGTTTCAGGCGCTTCTGGCCTTTCAAGTGACCCTGGAAGGATTGGCTGTCAGAGTGATGTCGGACAACACGACAGCAGTGGCCTACATAAATCGACAAGGCGGCACTCAGTGCAGAGCTCTAGCCGCGCAGGCCGAACAATTTGCCACTGGGCCGAGCTGCATCTACAGTTTCTGTCGGCAGCTCACATTGCAGGTCAGAGCAACGTGCAAGCCGATTATCTAAGCAGGCATCAGATCGATCCAGCGGAGTGGGAACTTGCAGACGAAGTGTTCCTGCAGATATGTGCCAAGTGGGTTAAGCCCGTGATGGATCTAATGGCGACAAGCTCCAATGCCAAAGTCCTGTGCTGCTTCAGCAGACGGAGAGATCCTCGCTCGGCGGGGTTGGATGCTTTGGCTCAACCCTGGCCTCCGGGCCTACTGTATGTGTTCCCTCCTTGGCCCTTGATAGGGCGAGTGCTCCTGTGGATTCGGCTGCATCCAGGAGAAGTGGTTCTCGTCGACCCGGATTGGCCCAGGAGGCCTTGGTATGCGGACCTCCGACAGATGCTCGTGGAGGATCCCCTTCAGTTACCTCTAGTTCCCCACCTGTTGTCACAGGAGGGGAACCATGGAGGACGCCGGCCGATTTGGTCTTATGGCCTGGCGATTGAGAGGGCGCAATTGAGAGGCAGAGGCTATTCCAATAAAGTAATTACCACTCTCCTGCAAGCCCACAAGCGTTCCACTTCTGTGGCTTATGCCAGGATTTGGCGCCAGTTTGAAGTCTGGTGTGCTTCCAGAGAGATCACACCCCTGCGGGCTCCTGTCTCGCCGATTCTGGACTTTTTGCAGGATGGTGTACAAAAAGGCTTGGCCTATAATTCCCTGCGGGTGCAAGTGGCAGCATTTGCCTCCCTGCGTGGCAAGGTTGAAGGCGTGTCTTTAGCTGCTCATCCGGATGTGGCACGGTTTCTTAGAGGGGTGCTTTGGCTCCGTCCTCCCGTGCATGCACCTTGTCCAGCTTGGAACCTGGGGCTAGTGCTGAAGGTCCTTCAGGGTGCTCCCTTTGAACCGCTTCGGCGTGCTTCAGAGAAAGATTTGATGGCTGAAGGCCGTCTTGTTAGTGGCCATTACTTCGGCGAGACGGGTGTCAGAGCTCCAGGCGCTGTCCTGTAGAGACCCTTTTCTGCAGTTTTCAGAGTCCGGGGTCACGGTTCGGACCGTGCCTTCCTTCTTGCCTAAGGTGGTTTCAGCGTTTCACCTAAACCAACCTATTTTCTTGCCCTCCTTTGTCGAGGAGGAGTTTCCAGAATCTTTTGGGCAATTGCACCTGTTGGACGTGCGCAGGACTCTGCTGCAGTATCTGCGAGTTACTAACTCAGGACCTCTGATCATTTGTTTGTTTTGCTATCAGGTCCTCGCAGAGGGTCTCCAGCGTCTAAAGCCACTATTGCCCGCTGGCTTAAAGAATCTATCTTTTCAGCTTATTTGCTTGCCGGCCGGCCTCCGCCTGATGCCTTTAAGGCGCATTCCACTAGAGGAATTTCCTCTTCTTGTGCTGAAACTGGAGCACTCTCTCTTGAAAAGATTTGTAGTGCAGCAACATGGGCTTCTAAGCTCTGTTTTGCCCGACATTACAGGCTGGATGTGGCTGCCAGGAGGGACGCACATTTTGGAGCGCAAGTGCTGGTGCGTGGTGTGGCTTGTTCCCACCCTATCTAGGGATTGCTTTGATACATCCCATCTGTAATGGCTGCATCTGCTTGATGACAAGGAAGGGAAAATTAGGTTCTTACCGTGATAATTTTCTTTCATAAGTACATAAGTACATAAGTAGTGCCATACTGGGAAAGACCAAAGGTCCATCTAGCCCAGCATCCTGTCACCGACAGTGGCCAATCCAGGTCAAGGGCACCTGGCACGCTCCCCAAACGTAAAAACATTCCAGACAAGTTATACCTAAAAATGCGGAATTTTTCCAAGTCCATTTAATAGCGGTCTATGGACTTGTCCTTTAGGAATCTATCTAACCCCTTTTTAAACTCCGTCAAGCTAACCGCCCGTACCACGTTCTCCGGCAACGAATTCCAGAGTCTAATTACACGTTGGGTGAAGAAAAATTTTCTCCGATTCGTTTTAAATTTACCACACTGTAGCTTCAACTCATGCCCTCTAGTCCTAGTATTTTTGGATAGCGTGAACAGTCGCTTCACATCCACCCGATCCATTCCACTCATTATTTTATACACTTCTATCATATCTCCCCTCAGCCGTCTCTTCTTCAAGCTGAAAAGCCCTAGCCTTCTCAGCCTCTCTTCGTAGGAAAGTCGTCCCATCCCCACTATCATTTTCGTCGCCCTTCGCTGTACCTTTTCCAATTCTACTATATCTTTTTTGAGATACGGAGACCAGTACTGAACACAATACTCCAGGTGCGGTCGCACCATGGAGCGATACAACGGCATTATAACATCCGCACACCTGGACTCCATACCCTTCCTAATAACACCCAACATTCTATTCGCTTTCCTAGCCGCAGCAGCACACTGAGCAGAAGGTTTCAGCGTATCATCGACGACGACACCCAGATCCCTTTCTTGATCCGTAACTCCTAACGCGGAACCTTGCAAGACGTAGCTATAATTCGGGTTCCTCTTACCCACATGCATCACTTTGCACTTGTCAACATTGAACTTCATCTGCCACTTGCACGCCCATTCTCCCAGTCTCGCAAGGTCCTCCTGTAATCGTTCACATTCCTCCTGCGACTTGACGACCCTGAGTAATTTTGTGTCATCGGCGAATTTAATTACCTCACTAGTTATTCCCATCTCTAGGTCATTTATAAATACATTAAAAAGCAACGGACCCAGCACAGACCCCTGCGGGACCCCACTAACTACCCTCCTCCACTGAGAATACTGGCCACGCAATCCTACTCTCTGCTTCCTATCTTTCAACCAGTTCTTAATCCATAATAATACCCTACCTCCGATTCCATGACTCTGCAATTTCTTCAGGAGTCTTTCGTGCGGCACTTTGTCAAACGCCTTCTGAAAATCCAGATATACAATATCAACCGGCTCCCCATTGTCCACATGTTTGCTTACCCCCTCAAAAAAATGCATTAGATTGGTGAGGCAAGACTTCCCTTCACTAAATCCGTGCTGACTTTGTCTCATCAGTCCATGTTTTTGTATATGCTCTGCAATTTTATTCTTAATAATAGCCTCCACCATCTTGCCCGGCACCGACGTCAGACTCACCGGTCTATAATTTCCCGGATCTCCTCTGGAACCCTTCTTAAAAATCGGAGTAACATTGGCTACCCTCCAGTCTTCCGGTACTACACTCGATTTTAGGGACAGATTGCATATTTCTAACAGTAGCTCCGCAAGTTCATTTTTTAGTTCTATTAATACTCTGGGATGAATACCATCAGGTCCCGGTGATTTACTACTCTTCAGCTTGCTGAACTGACCCATTACATCCTCCAAGGTTACAGAGAATTTGTTTAGTTTCTCCGACTCCCCCGCTTCAAATATTCTTTCCGGCACCGGTGTCCCCCCCAAATCCTCCTCGGTGAAGACCGAAGCAAAGAATTCATTTAATTTCTCCGCTACGGCTTTGTCCTCCTTGATCGCCTCTTTAACACCATTTTCGTCCAGCGGCCCAACCGACTCTTTGGCCGGTTTCCTGCTTTTAATGTATCTAAAAAAATTTTTACTATGTATTTTTGCTTCCAACGCTAATTTCTTCTCAAAGTCCTTTTTTGCCCTCCTTATCTCCGCTTTGCATTTGGCTTGGCATTCCTTATGATCTATCCTGTTACTTTCAGTTGGTTCTCTTCTCCACTTTCTGAAGGATTGTTTTTTGGCTCTAATGATTTCCTTTATCTTACTGTTTAGCCACGCCGGCTGACGTTTAGTCTTTTTTCCCTTTTTTCTAATACGTGGAATATATTTGTCCTGAACCTCCAGGATGGTGTTTTTAAACAGCATCCACGCCTGATGCAAGTTTTTTACTCTGCGAGCTGCTCCTTTCAGTCTTTTTTTCACCATTTTTCTCATTTTGTCGTAATCACCTTTTCTATAGTTAAACGCTAGCGTACTTGATTTCCTAGTTTCACTTCCTTCAATGCCAATATCAAAACCGATCATATTATGATCACTGTTATCAAGCGGCCCTCGTATCGTTACCCCCTGCACTAGATCATGAGCACCACTAAGGACTAAGTCTAGTATTTTTCCTTCTCTTGTCGGCTCCTGAACTAGCTGTTCCATGAAGCTGTCCTTGATTTCATCAAGAAATCTTATGTCCCTTGCGTGTACAGATGTTACATTAACCCAGTCTATATGCGGGTAATTGAAATCCCCCATTATTATTGTGTTGCCCAGTTTGTTTGCGTCCCTGATTTCCTTTAACATTTCCGCATCCGTCTGTTCATCCTGGCCAGGCGGACGGTAGTACACTCCTATCACTATCCTTTTCCCCTTTGCACATGGAATTAGTCATAGCAGATGCAGCCATGATCCCTCCCTGTCTGATGCTATCTGCTGTAAATCTATTTCAGGTTCTGTTCGTGTTTCCTGGCGATTCCGTCCTTGGGAGAAAATCACAAAACAATCTTCAGGATTCTTGTTCAATTAAAGAAGGATGACTTAATTCCCTTCAGTTTCATGTTTTGGAGGATGAGTTTATTCCCTCCGGGAGGATGAGTTTATTCCCTCCAGTTATGTCTCAGTGGAGGATGAGTTTATGCCTTCCGGGAGGATGTTTCATTCCCTCCATTCTGAGTTAATGCCCTTTGTTGTAGGGCCATCGTTCGCTATGAGGAAAGCTTATGTTATTCCCATTGCGGTTTGCCATACTGCTTTGGAAGCTTCAAATACTGAAGAGAGGCAGTGGAGCAAGCTGGTATGAGGCACTGAAAAAAGTGTGCTCTCTATCTCCCTCTGCTGGTTGATGGACACAACCCATCTGTAATGGCTGCATCTGCTATGACTAAAGGAAAGAAAATTATCACGGTAAGAACCTAATTTTCCCTTACCAGTTTTCAACATCTGGTAGAACTTTGGTACATAAGTACATAAGTAATGCCATACTGGGAAAAGACCAAGGGTCCATCGAGCCCAGCATCCTGTCCACGACAGCGGCCAATCCAGGCCAAGGGCACCTGGCAAGCTTCCCCAAACGTACAAACATTCTATACATGTTATTCCTGGAATTTTGGAGTTTTCCAAGTCCGTTTAGTAGCGGTTTATGGACTTGTCCTTTAGGAAACCGTCCAACCCCTTTTTATTTAGTTTATTTTAATTCCATATTTACATTACAGAGACAGGTCAATATAATAATCCATTTTTTTTTACCACGCACAATCTTTGTAGGTTACGTAAATACTTTGAACAAGATAAGTTTTGCTTAATTGTGCAAGCATTGATACTAAACTTGTTGAATTACTGTAATGTTATTTATCTTGGTTGTTCCAAGTAGTTGTTAACAAAATTACAGACTATGCAAAACATGGCCTTACAATTGATTTACTAAATCCGATAGTATTTCTCCAATATCTATGCAGGTTCATTGGCTACCAATATATGCCAGAATCTTATTCAAATTTTTGTGTTTGATTTATAAGGTTGCGTTTGATTTAGCTCCCTTATATTTTGTTAATCATTTTGTCTTTTCAACTTCAGTGAGAGATGCAAGAACTTGCATTGTAGTCAGTTATCTTTTCAACTTCAGTGAGAGATGCAAGAACTTGCATTGTATTGTTATCCCTTTTTAAAGGGTAGAAAGAGGCTCAAGTTATTGAAGAATCTTAGCTTTCCAAGCATCAAGACTAGATAAAACTATTTTGAATATTATGCTTTCTGCTTTAGCTTGCTGGCATTTTATGCACATGATTTTAAGACATACCTATTTAGGAAATTTGTGTTAAATTCTGTAGATTAATGATTATCAGTTGTTTATTACCTTGTCATTGACTTAATTGTAAATTTTGAAGGGCATTTTATTTTTTCTCTCATGTAACTTTGTTAATCTCTGATAATTTCCTGATTTATCTTTTGTAATCTACATAGAACTGTTATGTTAATTGCCACAATCTCCAGAGACATTCTAACTGAATTTGGATGCATTTTTTGCGACAGACACAATGTATGACCTTGTCTAGATTGGGGCTAGGTCAGTCTGCTCTGTGGCGGTGGCATGTTGATCTCTTTGGCTCTAAAATTGGTCAAGAGATCTGACCTCAAAATTGACCTGGAGAAGCTGGTTAAGGACTGGTGAAGTGGAGACTGCCCAAAGACTATACCAAGTTTTTGTCTACGAGTTTGTCTAGCAAGTTGTGTCCCAGGGTCTAGGGTTGTTTTCGTTGAAGCAGACATTTGTCATCTTTCTCTGGCTATGTGTAGGGATGTTAAGTAGAGTCAGCTTTTTTGGGGAGGCTTGTAAACACAGAGATGGGGAGAGACGGGGAAGCCCCTTGGCAGCTGGAGGGAAAAGTTCCCAATGAGTGCTAGCAGACTTATTCCAAGGGACAGCATGAGTGAAGTTTTCCTAGTCTGTTCTTCTCAGAATGGGCCTGCATCACATTGGATCAGTGGGTTCTTGAGGTGATGCAGCAGGGTGTACCTTTAAGAGTTTGCAGAGCCCCTTTTCAACACCTTTCCTAAAAGAAAAGTCTATAAGCCATTATTAAGATAGGCTTTGGAAATTCCACTGCTTATTTCTAGGATGTACAACATAAAATCTGTTTTACTCTTTTGGAATTTTGCCAGCTCCTTGGACCTGGATTGACTACCGTTGGATACAGGATCCTGGGCTTGATGGACTTTGTCTGTCTCAGTATGGCAATGCTTGTGTTCTTATTTCTCCCTGTAGCTCAGGTGCCAAGAGAAGAGTACATAATTTTTCATGCCCTGGATGTCCCAGTACACCAATGCTTATGTTCGTAGGGTATTGGTTTGCTATTTGGAAGTGTCTAATTCCTTTCAGAAAATGTATCATTTTTTCATCTTGCACAGTGGCCGTTGTAAGGGAGAGGTGGCCCCCAGTCTTCATTTGCTCCAGTGGATTAAGGAAACAATTGGCTCTGCCTACTTCTTAACATAATAAAGAGGTCCCAGCAGTGCTAGAGGCACACTTGATGAATGCTCAGGTGACCTCCTGGGTTGAAACTATGGCGGTGTCACCAGCAGAATTTGCAATGTGGTGACTTGCCCTTGCTACATTCTTTTGTGAAGCACTACAGTTTGGATGTTCAGGTGAAGGAAGACAGCACCTTTGGAAGGGTAGTTTTCAAAGGGGCATTGCTGTCTTCTCAGTTGGAATAGAGAAGCTTGGAACATATCATTGGTCTGGACTCATCTAGCAGGAGGATATGGAAGGTGAAATTTGTTCTTATCTGTTAAGTTTCTTTCCTTGAGTTCTGTTAGACCAATCTAGGCTCCTCCCTGGATTAGTATCACATGGCTTTTCACTGAAGCATGGAACTCCTGTAGTGATCTCAGTATTTGGTAGAATTTTAGGCTGCACCCTGAGACACTGGAGGCTTTCTTTTTCTTTTCTTTTTTTTGTGGTTCGTTGTTAGTTTCAGGGGGTGTTTGATACCAGCTTTTACAAAGGTATACTGGCAAGTTCCAGAGCTGCACCAATATTTAGTCTCAACAATGTCAGTGAAAGATGGTGTTCTCTGCCTCCATCTGCTGGTTGAGGAGCACAACCAACCGGTCTGGCCTTGTGTAGCATGTAAGAAGAAATATCACCAAAACCATACCTTCAGCAATTTGTTTAATTGAATCCTTGGAGGATAAACTGTGAACTATAAAATTACCCTAGAACAAAGATTTGGCCTCATAACTTTCATTTAAAAGACTTGTAAGTGAAATTGGCAGGTCAGGCTTTTTTCCCCCCAATGCTTTGTATTTCCCATAAAAGATTTTTTTCTTCCTACTAGGTTTAAACACAGTGGTCTGAAGACTGTGGGCTAGACTCAATAAATTTCTTCTTTCATTCTTTGTTTCTGAGAAACAGTCTTGATGAGTTTGGCTCTGTATATTTGCAGTAGACCTTCAGAAAACTTAATCACCTTCCTTTTTCTTATTTATTTTACAGTGTCACAGTTTCATTTATTCTAAATATGTTCTGTTTTTTTTCCCTTTTCCTTCTAGTGTACCTCCATCATTTTATTTAATCCAATTCATTCATTCTAACTTGCATACTATATACATGTACTATTTCACTTTCTCCAGAACAGTGGTTCTCAGTTTGGGATACCCACAGTGAATATGCACGAGAGAGATTGTCTCTCTTTCTCCCCCCCTCTTCTCTCTCCTGTTTCCCCTGTCTCTCCTCCCTCTCTTATCTTTCTCCCCCACCTCTTTTCTCTCTGTTGCGCTCTGTCTCCCTCTCTCCCCCTCTCTCCCCCTCTCTTATCTGTCTTTCTCTGCCTCCTTTCCTCTCTTGTCTCTCTGTGTCGTGTGTATCTCCCTCTCTCCTGTATCTTTCTCTCTCCCCTGTATCTTTCTCTCCCCCACCTCTTCTGTCTGTCTCTCTCTCTCTCGCCCCCACCTCTTGTTTCTCTCGTCCCCAACTCTTGTCTCTCTCTCTCTTCCCCTCTCTTGTCTCTTTCTCCTCCCCCTTCTCTCTCCCCCTCGCTTGTCTCTCTCTTTTCTTCTCTCTCCTCCCCCTTCTCTCTCCCCCTTTCTTGTCTCTCTCTCCCCCTTTCTTGTCTCTCTCCTCCCCCGTCTCTCTCTCCCCCTTTCTTGTCTCTCTCTCCCCCCTCTCTCTCCCTCTTGTCTATTTCTCCCCCTCTTGTCTCTCTCTCTCCCTCCTACCTCTTGTATCTCTCTCTTCCCTCTTTCTCTCGCCCCCTCTGTTATCTGTCTCTCTCCCTCCCTCTCCTTCTCTTCTCTCTCGCTAATAGGCGGTCGGTGGCCCAACTGTTTGGGGAGGCTAAAGGGGTGGGGTTAGGGGTGGGGCCAGGGGTGGAGCTTAAATCCATAATTGTCTGATCACACACAGAAAAAAAAAATAAAAATAAATGTCACAATTAATACCTTTTATTAAATTTAAATATTAGTTATGTATCATATGTCGAAGAATAAAGTGGTTGCTCAAAGCATATACTAACCACAATCGCTCAACTGCAAAACACTATGCACAACTTTGTGCAAAAACACACTCTGAACCTTACTGTACCATAAATATTACGCTGGGCAGAACCTAATACACCAATATACCACCCATACGGAAAATGCAGACCATCAACAATATTGAAACAAGGGATCATAATTTTACAATTCTTATGTAGAGCCACAAAACATCCTAATTCATGTTTAATGTGGGATAAAATGTCATAAATAAGTAAATAAACTTTTAATGTTGAACACCTAATTCTCAAAGTGGACATATTCCAAACACTATAATGAAAATAAAATGATCTTTTCTACCTTTGTTGTCTGGTGACTTTGTTTTTCTGATCATGCTGGCTCACTATCCGATTCTGCTGCTATCTGTCCTCTTAACTCCATTTCCAGGGCTTCCTTTCCATTTATTTGTTTACTTTCCGCCTTTCTTCTTCATTTCTTGTCCTACATCCGTAAGTAAAAGCTGGGTCCTCCGCAAACTTGACTGTCCAGTGGATCCAGCTTTTGCCTATTTTCTTCATCCATTTGCAGTTTTTCTACTCTCTTCCTTTTCCGTCATCTCATCTCCTTCCTCACTCCTCCCTCCCCCTCCATGTCCAGCAACCCTCCTCTCCTCTCCCCTCCATCCACCCATGTCCAGCAACTCTCCTCTCCCCTGCCCTCTCCTCTCCCCTTCATCCACCATGTGCAGCAACCCTCCTCTCCCCCTGCCCTCCATCCACCCATGTCCAGCAACCCTCCTCTCCCCCTGCCCTCCATCCACCCATGTCCAGCAACCCTCCTCTCCCCTGCCCTCTCCTCTTCATCCACCATGTGCAGCAACCCTCCTCTCCCCTCCACTCCATCCACCCATGTCCAGCAACCCTCCTCTCCCCTGCCCTCTCCTCTCCCTTTCATCCACCATGTGCAGCAACCTTCCTGTCCCCTCCCCTCCATCCACCCATGTCCAGCAACCCTCCTCTCCCCTGCCCTCTCCTCTCCCCTTCATCCACCATGTGCAGCAACCCTCCTCTCCCCTCCCCTCCATCCACCCATGTCCAGCAACCCTCCTCTCCCCTGCCCTCTCCTCTCCCCTTCTTCCACCATGTGCAGCAACCCTCCTCTCCTCTCCCGTCTGCCCTTGCTCCCCGATAGGCAGCCCTCGTTTCCTTCCTCCCCCCCGCCGTACCTTTAAATATTATATTTTTGCTGGAGTCGCGGGCAGCGCCGGCATTGAAGGCATCAGCAGGCTCATCTCGGTTCCAGCAGCCTTCTTTCGCAAGTCGCATGATGGCTCCGCCCTCGCAGAAACAGGAAATACGTCAGAAGAGGGTGCGACTTGCGAGGGAAGGCTGCTGGAACCGAGATGAACCTGCTGATGCCTTCAATGCCGGCGCTGCCCGCGACTCCAGCAAAAATATAATATTTAAAGGGGGGGCGGGGCAGCGTCGGTTGGGCTGCCTCTTAAACTGGGCGCCTATGCTCTCGCCCTCTCCTCCTCTTGTCTCTGGTGTCTGTCTGTCTCCCCCTCTCTTGTGTCTGTCTCTCACTCGTCTCTCTCTCCCCCCCCACATCCAGCTTGTTCCAGCATCTCTCTCCACCCACCCATCTTGGTCATCCAGCATTGCCAGTCTGTCTGTCTCTCTCTACATCATTCAATACTGCCCTTGCATATCTGTCTTCCCACTATCTCTCTCATTCCCCACTCCTGTGCAGAATTTCCCCTCTTTTGTGTCTCTCATTTTCTCCAGCCCATAGTTTGTCTTTCCCCCCTTCCTTTATCTAGTATTGCCCCATCTCTCATTCTCTCCTCTCTCTCTCTCTGCTGTCCATAGTTTCTGTCTTCTCCCCCTTTATCCAGTATTGCCCCATCTCTGTCACTATTTCTGCCCCCTCCAATCTAGACTTACTTTGTTTTCTCCCCCCCCCCCCCATCCAGTCCTACCCAATTTCTATCTGTCTCTCTCTCTCACCCCTCCTCCCATCCATTGTTGCTCTGCAGCACAGTTTTGTTCCCCTCCCCCCTGTTGCAACTGGGCCCATACTAATAAACAACCATAGAAGACTGTGCTTCCTGTGCTGGTTCTGCCTCCTCCAGTTGCTCTCACTTAACTGATATTTCTTTTTGTGTTGCAACTTTTTTGTTTTTAGATCTTGGAAAAGTAAGTTGCTTTCCTTCCCAAAGTAAAGGTGCTTATACCATAACTTAAAAAAATTTTTTTTTGCAGGATTTCTAGTAATTGATGATATTTCAGGAAGCCATTCACCTGTGATCTTTGGTATTTTTTTTCGTACTGGTGTTGCAGGAAAGCATTCTATGCAGTTTTTTCATTCTTAATTTTCGTTAGCAATTAATCTACAAAACAATGAAAATTGCTTTGCAAGGGAAAGCATCTCCATTTTATTTTCTTTAATTGTACTATGATTTTTTTTCTATTGGTGCCTTTAGGTATTTCAGCTTTTTCTTGATCATTACAAGGAAGGTTCCAATTTCTGTTCCATTAGTTATGTTATGATGCAATAAAGATTGCTGTTTGTACCCTTAGATACGGGGTCCTTTTACTTCTCTGTGGTAGGTTCTAGTGTGCGCTTACTACAACTTTAAGTGTTTACTGTGGGGTACACTGAGGTGTCTGGCAAAATCCCAATTTGTGTGCGCAAACCACATTCTAAAGAACCTAGATTTTTCTCGGAGGGGGTGTGTCGGGGCGGAGAGTCGGCGTGATAGCGGGACTCAGTGCATCCACAATACTGTGGGGTTTAGCACGTGAGCTCTTACTGCCTACAAAATAGGTGACGATAAGGACTCACACACTAATTTTTGTTAATGGCTGTGCGCTAATGGCCATGCTCTGCTGTTGCCATTAATTAAGAAAATGGAAACTCAACCATTTTCCAGCTGCGGTGGAAATGGTCTTAACACACAGGAAAGACCCACATAAGGGTGCACTAAGGCCATTTTTTACTGCAGCTTAGTAAAAAGACCCCTATGTGATACATCAAAATGACTTTTCCCCCCCTTCAGTTACCACTAGCCATGACAGTTACCTGTTGGAATATGCATTTGGAAGATAATACAGTTTTACTGAAATTTGGCTTCCTTAAGGAGCAGATCTGGCAGCAGATTCCCTAGAATTTTTGCCATTAGTGGTAGTACTCCAGCTTTTCAGTGAATACTGTCATGAGGCAGTTTATCACAAAAGTTCAACAAGAGCACATGATGTGCACTGCTAGAATGTGCAGATCCCAGTAAATGTCATGTTTATTGGTATGCGTGGAGTTATCGATCTTTCAGCAGAAAAAAGAACCAAGGCTTACTGTGAAGAGAATACATTTGTGTTTTGAGTGTCATAGATGCAACTAGGGAATATATCTTCTGTTCTACACCAACAGGATTGAAAAATATCCAGAGATTAATAATGACATTGGTATCTGGGCAGACAGAGCATTTTTTTTCCATTTATTACCCTTGCTATTGGCAATATTCATGGCCTAGTCTCATGTTCAGATCATAAGTGTAGCAGTATGACAGTGAGAGCACAGAAATTTTTGCAAACCCTGACGGTGTCATAATTTATATTCTGATCTTTACAAGATAGACTTATTTTGTGTTGTCATTGCATCTAGATATGATTATATCCTGTGCCATCTTGTAGATTTTAGTCATAAACAGATAAGTTTGATCAATGTTTATTAAAATAATATTGTCTGTGATAATAAAAACCAGGCACTATAGCTGCTGTTTAAAAATCTATAGGTAGGCAACTCTTTATGAAATTTAGTAAGTCAGTGGACCAAAGAGGGAAGCAATTATTTTTTTTTTTTTCTTAGAGCAATAAGATGATATGGTAATTTATATTAGTTTTGTGTTTGTGGTACATGTGCTTTGAAGAGCAAGACTTGACAGGATGTGTACCTGTAACTTTCCTTCTGGTGGAATTTAAAGATTTAGAAGTTTATTTTAGCTTATTTTAGACTAGCATAATTTAATTTTTGTAGTTCTTATTTTTTTTCTCTGTTTAAATCAACCTTGATGTTTTATGAGTGAGAATGTTCTGTCACTGTATTTTAGGACAGTGATTCTTCAATAAGAAATGCTGCTTCCTTTTCCTTGAGGTCTCCACAGTCTGTGTGTTCCCCAGCTGGAAGTGATGGGACGCCTAAAGGTATTTCATTGCATCTGTGTAGCTGATAGTTATGAGGTCTTTGATACATACATAAGGGCCCTTTTACTAAACTGCAGTAAAGTTTTGTACTTTCTGTGCATTAGGAGCTCAACCTATAGTGGGATGTGCAAAGCTAGTGCAGTAAATGCAGGGGGCATGCCCAGCATTTGCTCTGCATTTAGCACACGTACCACACAGCACTGTTGCCCTCACTATTTACCACTGCATATAACATGGGTGAGGGTTTAGCACCAACATAAATAATGAAGAGACAGCGTCATCTCTCACACCCTGCTCATGCCACCTCCCGTTGCTTTGATCTCTACCAGTCTCCCCCCTCCCCCCCCCCCCAAGTCCAAGCCTTGTTCTCAGATCAAACCCCCACATGCTAGCTGTTAGGGCAGGCCACTTCTCGCTTTGCCGCAGTCTCACCTGATTCTCATCTATTTCTGTGTTTAGCACTTACTATGGTTCTGTGCTAACGTTTAACATGCGATAAAACCTGTGCTAGCTGCTTAAAGCAGCTTAGTAAAATTGTCAGTATAATTGGAAAGGACTGTAGTTTTCTTTCTCTGTCAGCTGAGAAATTAAACCAGATTTACACTCCCATCTCTGGAACTTGAATTCTTCCCTGAGGGCATGCTAAAGGGAAAGGTTATTGTACTTCTGGAGTTTCTCCTATCTGTCTTTTAGCATTGCATTTTTTAGTTGGCATGAACGCTCTGATTAAGGAAGACTTGGGGAAAGCCACTTCCTATCCCTGGAGGTAAGAAGCATAGAGTCTTGCTACTTTTTGAGTTCCTGTGAGGTAGACCTTAATTGGCCGCTATTGGAAACATGATACTGGACTTGATGGGCATTTGGTCTCACCCAGTACAGCAGTAATATTTTCATGATCTCTATACACTTTTCAAACAGTTAAAAAAAAAAAAAAAATGTATGAAATAATTTTCATTTTCTAATTTTCTTCTAGGGTCAAGACCACCTTTAATCCTACAGTCTCAGCCTCCACCCTATTCATCACCTAGAGACGCTCCCCCAGACATACTGTTAGATTCTCCTGACAGAAAACAAAAGAAACAAAAGAAACTGAAATTGAGTAAAGATGAGAAAGACCAGAATGAAAAATCTGCTATGTATGATATCATTAGTTCTCCTTCCAAGGACTCCACCAAGCTTACATTGAGACTTTCACGTGTAAGATCTTCAGATATGGACCAGCAGGGAGATCTACTTCCTGGTATGGAAAACAATAATGTTACAGAAGGTGATATTTCGTTTAATGTACAGTACCCAGGACAGACTTCTAAAACACCCGTTACTCCCCAGGATATTAATCGGACATTAAATGCAGCTGCTTGTTTGCCGCATCATGATCAGATAGAATTCCTTCAGGCGCAACAAGTGCCTGTTTTACAACATAACACTTCAGTTCCTGCTAAACCATCACAGCCTACTGTGGCACAGCCTCAGCAACAAGGAACAATAACACCATATGATGAAGTAGAACTGGATGCACTAGCTGAGATTGAAAGGATAGAACGAGAATCTGCAATTGAAAGGGAGCGATTTTCAAAAGAAGTTCAGGATAAAGGTAAAATTTGGACGTCTCAGTCCAGTGGAGGGGGATGTATCCTATAATAATTGCATAAGTCTCTAGTACTTTTTCACCTGCCATTTCTGTGTGCAGAGCTCATAGATAGACATTCTTTTGTTCCAAAAATAAACCTTTTTTTTCTTAGGATTTTTGCCACAAGTGTATATTTAGCTTAAAATTATCCTGTTTTTGCACTTACATGTCATCCATATAGATCTGCAGAAGAACAGGCCTTAAAGGTATTATATTTCTTTTCTGAGCAGTGCTCCTCTGGTCTTTATCTTACTCTTTGTTGCATATGTGTGTTTACAAATGATTTAGAAACACAGTAACTGTTTATTGTACAAGCTGCTTATGAGCAAGGATTTAGCATTTGTCACGTTAAAATAGAAAGCAGCACTAGTCTAAACTTCTCAAATGTTGACTAGGATAAATTCGCCTTTATTGGTGCTGAGATATAAAGTTTGTAAATGACAGCAAATTGATTAACAGAGGGCTAGTTATTCCAAAGTATGTTTGTCCTCTGAAATATTTGCAGGTTACGATAATTTTCATGTTGCTTCAATAAAAGGTGTCATGAGTTTGTTTTGTTTTATATAATAACATAAAATTAGAAAAGAACACCATTTTACAATAGGAAAGGTCTGACCCATCCATTCAAGCTCATTCACAGATAGACAAAAGTTTTATACTTCTTAAACTGCAGTAACTTCAGTAAATCTTCCCAATCCCATTGTCAGGTTGAACGCTTGACAAAATAAAAAAAGTTTAAGTAAAATTTTAAACTTGATTTAAGCTAGCTGTGGTTCTCAAAGCCTTTGGCAGCTCATTCCAAAGATTAAGAGCTAAACAATAGAAAGGTCTCTCTCGTTCTTTCCCACCTTACTTTATTTGAACTGGGAACCACCATTCTAAAATCCTGAGTGGAGCGAAATACTCTAGCTGGCAAATAAGGTATTGCTAGTGTGCTTAGGTTGTGTTCATAAAAAACCTTATATGCCAATACTAGAACCTTAAAACAAATAATATACGAGATAATTAACCAATGAAAATGTATGTAAAACAGAGTGACATGATCAAATTTATGTTTATTTCCCAATAGTGCAGTGTTTTTGTAGGGTTTGTAGTCTTTTCAAAGAACATCCTGGCAAACCTACATAAATAACATTACTGTAATCAAGTTGAGGAATAAATAATGTATGCACTAAAGTATGTAGTGCTGCCTCATTTAAACAAATGTCTCAATGAACATAATTTTCTTAATACAATAAATCCATCACTTACTACTTTATTAAGCTGATATTCAAATGTCAATTTAGAATCAATAAAAACTCCTAAATATTTAAAACATGTTATAGGTTTAATAGGGATGCTAAATAATATAGTTGACTTACACGGGAGCTTTTGAGAGGACTTAAGTTCTTCCTTTAGAGATGTTAGAGAGAGAGAGGGCACATTTTAAAATAAAGCTTTTTGCACAGTTTAGGTGTCTTCTGCTGCCACTCCACTAATGATTTATTTATAATTAATCAGAAAGGTCAGACTGTAGAAATCCCTTTATCTTCTTGGAGTACTTTTCCACTAAAATGGAAATCTTTTTCTTGCTGCACTTCAATGCAAACCCCCCCCCCCCCCCTCCCCAAGCACCAGAGGTCAGTGGAAGCAGTTTTGGTTTATAAAGAAACTTTTAATGTTTTTTATGCATACCATAAACAGTCTTTCCTCTTCAGTGTCGCTCTTGGCTTTTAGGCCTGGTATGAATAATTACAAGATATTCCCTGATAGATCCAGAAAGGAGAGAAGTTGACTGTGAAACAATATTATATGTATATTTTTTGCTAAGAATATATAGCAGTGTATACCCAAAGTGAGATTCTTCAACGTAGCCAGTATTTTAGTTGGTTGGGTTACAGCAGTCTATTTCTTTTTAGTCATTACTATCTGATATTTAATTTGTCATTGAAGTTTCATATGCAAAATGCGTCTTTGACTTCTTGGTCTTTAGTAAGATAAAATGAAACTTTGAGTTCTGCCATTAAATGAATACTACTTAACTAGTGCCTTATGCTTGAAACCATTTTAGCTTCTGAAAGTTCTGTGTATCATCATCCTTCCACTTCAGGAAAGAGCATAGGGATAGGTGGGAATAAACTGATTCACGTATTATCAAACGCAGCTTGAACCTCTTTATTTAGTGTGATTAAGTCCGTTTCTAATGTTTATTGAAATTCTAGATAGCAACACCAGAGGGCAGTCTTCAAATATGTACAAGCAATGCACAATTCAAAAGAAAAAAGAAAACCAAACTTCTTAAAACTTTATTTCAGTACTCATCCACACCTTAGTTTACAATAGCTGGCCTCAAATTTTATCAATAAAAGCAGAAGATGGCTTCTAGAATCTACGTGATTAAGTTTCTGTCTTCATTTTCATGTGAAACCATACCCATCCTACACACAAAAAAGGAATGTGCACGATTCTTCCGTTTAATCAGAGTGCACTAATTTAGTGCAACTTTAAACAAAATAAAATATGTATTAAATATGTAGCATACCTTGCAAAATGCCAAGGAAATAACTTTGGCTATCTGGTGAAATATTGAAGTCTGTTATTCCAAAAACCCCTAGCTCAGAACACCCAAAAGACAATTCCTTTTCATCCAGCTGGACCAACCCAAACTAAATTATGTCCCCCCCCCTACCAGCAGATGGAAGCAGAGTAGCTGAACTCTTCCAGTGACATCATTGGTATAAGGAGTGGTGCATTCTGGAACTTGCTAGTATTTCTCTTCCTCCAGCAGGCAGACACAAGCAAACAGCACCGCAGATGTATGAAGCAGGTCCAGGAAGAGGCATGTGAGATTCTTGTCAGCCTTGTGAATTAAGGGAAAAAAAAAAAAAAAAAGAATTCCTGGAGATGCAGCGAGCATTTTGGTATGGCATGGGGGTGGTCTTAATGCCGGATAGCAGGCTCTGTGGAGCTCGTAGGACCCATCAGATTAGCAGTGTCACCAGCTATTTCTGTCCCATTTGTGATGAATGGACAGCGCTTTCATTGGCAGAGGGCTCTGGGAGCCTCCTGAAGTCAGGTACAGGAAGTGTTCTTTTTTTTTTTTTTTAAACCCTCTCCCATTTTGATGGTGCTAGCTGTAGATGAAGGTTTTTTTTTTGGGTGGGGGGGTGGGAACAGCAGCCATTTTCTTGGCACACAAGCAGATTCCCCACACTGGCTTTTGCAAACGCATCCTTAGAGCCTGGGGAGGTAGGAGACATCCCCCCCTATGAGAAGCAGTTTACATAAAAATATTTATTAAAAATAAAAGTCACTGGCAGTGAGCCTTTATCACCTCTGACAGGTGTGTTTTGGAAGTTGTCAAGCAGGGCTGAGCTCTGGAGCTGGTAGAACATGTTTTAGACATCTTTATTGTATCTCCTTGTGGCTCATCTCTTAAGAGGCAGGTAGTAAGGGCTGTACTTTAGAGATTGATGTAACTGTGAGCCATGGGGCCCATACTGATCCTGGAGCAAGGTTGAAGGATTTACTTGTGGTCCCCCCAAAAGGAAGTGTGTTCTGCTCCATTTTGAACTCAAAAGGGGGCATGGCTCTGAGTGCCACACTCTTGCATGGAAACCTTGCAGTTGGTTTTCTCATTGTTTTCTTGGCTTCATGACGGCAATGTTGGAGGTCGGTCCATGGGCGAGAGCTCACGAGACCACTTCAGTGGGCATTATTGTTTCATTCCTTAGCACATACAGCAGATGAATCCAGTAACTGGTGGGTTATGTCCATCTACCAGCAGGTGGAGATAGTTTACTAGCTGAAGTGAATGATCCTGAATGACCAGCCCCTCCAAGAACCAGTGTGTCTTTATCTCCAGCAGGGTGTGGACAACTTCAAACCAGCTCCTGGATTCTTTGTGTTTGGGGCAGCTCCTGGGCTAATTTTAGCCAGTTGAGTTTTGCGGTGCTTGGCTACTTGGAGCCATTCTTAGAGGCTCCAAGTTTTGGGTCCCTGCCTTGCCCCGGGTCCCCTTGCCTCCCAGTGTTTGCTTCTGGCTGTTAACAAAAAAAAAAAAACGCACAGAGGTGGGGGAGAAGAGGACGCACAGTAAGTTTTACTTAAAAAAAAAAAAATCCTTCGTCAGGTTCTGGCCTGTGCTGTCTCTGCTTAGTTGTCAGTGACTTATTTTTGATCCCCTCCTTTCTGCGGGGTCAGTGTCAGAGGTTACGGTGGCAGAGGCGGTCAAGAGGTGTTCCTGCTGCGGGAAAAAAAATCTGTAGCAGGTCCTTTGTTTGGTTGGCTGCGCAGAGCCCTTGTTGGGAGACGGTGTTTCTTCTGCGGAAGCTCCCATTTCCTGCACGTACACCTCGAGCACATGTGCCATTTTGCCTGCAGTTCCCAACGTGACTCCTGCCAGTTAGCTGATGGCAGTTTCTGAGCCTTTGCACGGTTCGGCGGATTTTACAGCTTTTGCTACTGGGATTTCTTTCTGTTCTTTGACAGCTCCCCCGGGGTTGGGGGCTCTGGGGATGAGGTTTCCCCGGAGTTTGTCCTTCTGTACCAAGCATACATGTTAGAGGGCCCTACCTCATCTCCAGCTTCAGAGTTTTTCTGTGTCCTCAGGGACTCCTGCTGAGGTTTTGGGGACCGGTGGTAATGCTGCCTCTGAGGTTCCTACTCAGAAGAAGAGGAGAACTCCCTCTGTCTTGGAGGTAATGTTGTTGGGCCCCTGTACCCCCTAGCTTTTGGGGGACTCCCTCCATTCCTCTCAGGTGGATGAGTAGGAGGAGGGCGACTTGGTGCAGGAGGAGCCTGATGACCCTTCTGCCATCCGGGTGTTTCATAGGGATGAACTGGTGTCTCTTATCTTTGACGCCTTAGCGGCTTTAAACATTGCTGACCCTGTAACGCAGGCTGCTGCCTCGGCCAGTCCTAAGATGTCTAGCACGAGGAAGCCATCTAAGGCATTCACCATGCATGAGGCCATCCAGGAGCTTATTTCAGCTCAGTGGTCAGACCCTGAGGGGAACCTCAAGGTCTCCAAGGCAATGACCTGCCTTTAACCGGTCCAGGCAGACAAGTTTGTCCTTCCTTCGGTGGACTTTCTGGTAACGGCGGTTACCAAGAAGACTACACTCCCAGTGGAAGGGGGAGTAATGCTCAAGGATATGCAGAACCAGCAGCATTGAGGTGTCTGCGTTGGCTCTTTAGGCTTCAACTTGTAGCTCATACGTGGCCAGGTCGTGCCTCAGTTGGCTTCAGCAGTCTCTGGAGCAAGACCCTGATGTGGGTTCGGCCTTGGGATCGGTTGTGTCCCACATGTAGTTGGGACTGGCTTGTCTAGCTGACTCCCTTTATGATCTGGTTCAGACTTCAGCCAAGCAGATGGCGCTGGCAGTTTCTTCTTGTCGGTTATTGTGAGTGCACTATTGGGCAGTGTATTTGGCGTCTAAACAGTGGCGCACTAGGTTGCCCTTTCAGGGCAAGCTCCTCTTTGGAGAGGATTTGGAAAAGACCGTGAAGGATTTGGGGGACTCCAAGGGTCAGCACCTCCTGGAGGACAAACCCAGGCCAGCCTGCGGACCAGGACTACGCAGCTTCGCCTGAGAGAGGCTCTCTGTTACTGTCCAGGTTGCCTGCGGCAAATGTTTAGCATTCTAGTTTTCAGCAGTGGCCTTCTTTCGAGGGGACAAACAGTCCATGGCTACCTCAATGCATCCAGGCATTGCAGGTCGGGCTTCCCAGTGATGGTGTGCTGGTCCACTCTTCTATGCACAAGACAGGGGGTCGACTGACTGTCTTCTACGCCAAGACTAAAGACCACTGGGTTCTGGATATTATCAGAGAAGGCTACAAGCAAGAGCTCTCCATTTTTGGAATCCTGATGTGCTACCACCTTCAAAAGGGTGGCGGTCAAGACCACTCTTCATTCCCTGTTGGATCTCGGGGCAGTGGTTCCTTTTCCGCCTTCTGTGGCTCGTGCGGGGCGGTATTCCATATATTTTGTGGTTCCTCTAAAAGAGGAATTCTTTCGTCTTATCCTCGATTTCTGCAAAGTGAATCAATTCTTGAGGGTCTGGCATTTTCACATGGAAACACTGTGGTTGGTCATGGCCACAGTGCAGTTGGGAGAATTGCTAATGGCTTTGAATCTAGGAGGCATTTCTCTATATCTCTATTTGGCCTCCACATCAGTGCTTCCTTCGTCTTGCAATTCTGGGGCGCTGCTTCTAGTTTCGGGCCCTGCCCTTTGGCCTGTCTACACCTCCCTGTACCTTCTCCAAGGTTATGGTGGTCGTGGCGGCGTTACTGCGGAAGGAAGGCATCCGAGTACATCCCCACCTGGACGACTGGTTGATTCAAGCATACTCACTTCAGGAGAGTCACAGGGCCACCAACTGGGTCATTTCCCTGCTGCAGTTTTTGTGCTGGGTTATCAACCTTCCCAAAAAGCCATCTAATTCTTTTGCAAACTTTGGACTACCTGGGAGATCATTTCGATACGGAACAGGGTGTATCTTCTTGCCAGAGGAGCGGAGGGGCAGACTCCACTCTCAGATTTCCAACCTCCTGTGGTTGTCAAGTCCTCGAGCCTGGGATTACTTTCAGGAGTTGAGCTCTATGGCTGTGACCCTGGAGGTAGTTCATGGGTGAGGGCACATATATGCTGCCTCTGCAGTCTTCACTGCTGAGCAGATGGTCACTGGTTTCTCAGAATTATTGGTGCTGCCTTAAGTGGTTACCCCAGGCCTGGCACAGTATGGCCTGGTGACTTCTAGATCTCCACTTGATGAAGGGCATACCCTTTGTGTCTCCACAGTGGGTGGTCATGGTTAGGGAGCTCATTGTCTCCGCCACTATGTGCAGGGAACTTGAATTTCATTGGAAGCAACTTGGCCGACCAATTGCCTGGAACTGCGGGCGGTCCTGAATGCCTTGCGGGCATTTCAGGATCTGCTGATGGACATTGTGGTCCAAGTGTTTTCGGACAACACGACGGTGGTGGCTTACATCAATCAGGGCAGCACCCAGAGTCGAGCTCTGGCTGCCGAGGCGGATCACCTCCGGTGGGCAGAGACCCACCTTCAGTGTTTGTCAGTAGCACATATTGTGGGCCAAAACAATGTGCAATCAGATTTTCTCAGCTGTCAAATCCTTGATCCAACAGAATGGGAGCTGACTGCGGAAGTGTTTCGTCTGATTTGCTGGAAATGGGGATTGCCAACAATGGATCTAATTGCGACCCAGGCAAATGCCAAGGTGCCCGCCTTCAGCAGAAGGAATGAGCCTGGGTCCGCCGGACTAGATACGCTTCTCCAACCCTGGCCCGAGTCAGCACTTCTCTACGCTCTTCCTCCGTGGCCATTGATTGGCCGAGTCCTTCTCAAGATCGGTCAGCACACTGGTCGTGTCAGTTCTGTAGCTCCGGATTGGCCTCTACTTCTGGTGGAGCTGCCTTTTCGACTTCCAGTCTGCCCCGGTCTTCTTCATCAGGGGCCAGTTCAGATAGAGGATCCCTGCCGCTTTGGTCTTGGCTCTTGAGCAGGTGCGTTTGAGGAAAAAGGGCTATTCTGATGAGATGATAGGTACCTTGACACAGGCCCAGAAGTGATCTACCTCGACGGTGTATGCCCGTGTTTGGCACACCTTTGTTGCGTGGTTTGAGGCTCACGCATGGCCATCTTTCAAGGCGCTGGTGTCCCAGCTGTTAGCCTTTTTGCAAGACAGTTTGCATAAAGGCTTGACATATAATTCGCTTCGAGTTTGGGTTATGGCTGTTGCCTATTTTCGGGGTCAGGTGTCTGGTTCGTCCCTGGCCTTTCATCTGAACATGGTTCATTTTCTGCGCAGTGCCCTTCATATGTGTCCTATGTTGCATCAGCCATGTCCAGCCTGGAACCTTAATTTGGTCTTTCGGGCTTTATAAGGAGTGCCTTTTAAGCCCTTTTGGAAGGCTTCTGATAAACATCTCACCTTAAAGGCGGTGTTCTTGGAGGCTATGGCATTGGTGCGTCAGATTTCGAAGATCCAAGCCCTGTTGTGTTGAGATCCTTTCTTGCAGTTTTCGGAATCTGGAGTTACTTTGTGGATGGTGCCCTCCTTTTTGCCGAAGGCCATCTTGACTTTTCATCTTAATCAGTCTCTTTTTCTTCCATCCTTTCGGGTAAGACATAATTTTATCTTGATCTCTCAAATTTCAGAAGTTTGTGATTCAACTCCTGCTCTCCTTGACTCTCAGGAACCTGTTAACTAGTTGGGATGCCCCAGCACATCTCCAAAAAGGGGTTCTACGGACCCTCCAGATTGGTGACCACTGTTGTAAGCCTGGGAAGCTGGGCCACACAAAATTTAAGATTCTTTGCCTGGTCTTTGAAGCACTCAATAATTTGTTTTCACCTGTTTTAATTTCTATTTGAAACTTTATCAGCCAGTTAGGGCACATTCTTCAGATAGGGATTCACTTGTGATTCCCTCTTTTCATTTAGTCTGACTGGAGACATATAGAAGATCAATATTTCTCATTGTCGGGAAATTACTTCTTTCAATTAGTTTAAGAAAAAGCTCAAAACAGTTCTGTTTATACAATCATGATGTAATTTAGTGTATCGTCACTATAAGTAATTAAATTGTCTGGGATTTGGGTTATTGGTCAACACTGGAAGCTTCATGGACCATTAGTCATTTGGAACTGAGAGCCATCAGTCTGTCACTATAGCACTCCCTGTAATCCAAGGAAAGTCAGTTTAAGTGATATCTGACAAAGCAACAGTCCAGCATGTGCCAACAAGCAGGGAGTCACCAGAATTGTTGTTGTGGCAAAGGAGGTTGATTAGCATTGTTCTGTTGTCTTGGCATGTACATTTGTCAGCCAGCTTAGCCTTCCTGTGGGGAGGTTTCATGAAGGTTTGGCCCTTAAGGTGAAGGTAGCAAGCGGCTTTGTCTTGTTTCAGAAGTAAAATGAATGGTATGTCCCTGGTGGTGCACACCAGTGTTATGCGTTTCTTGCAGGTTGTTAAGCATAAATGCAAATTAATTTGGTGCAGAGAACTTAGTGAATTTCCTCTTTGAGCCCTTCCAGCAGGCCTTCATAAAGGTCCTTACCTTGAAAACTGTTTTTTTTCCACCAGTGGCTGTTTGTTCAGCTAGATAGCCCTAGTCTAGGCATTCTCATATCGAGATCCTTATTTGTCATTTACAGCCAACCCTGTTTCACTTTGGTCAGTGCCTTTCTTTTTGCTAAAGGTGGGCTTCTCATTTCCATATGAATTAGGTGAGTAGTGTATTTCACAGTCATTTGTCAAACTAATTGATTTTGACAAGTGACATGCCCATTTCCAGGTTCTCAGCCAATCAGATACAAGGACATGCCCAAGCCACACCACCCAAAGCACACCTACTCCCCACCCCATCGATGATCACTGGATTTGATGTCATAGCCCCACTCCTTTTGCAATACCACACCCCTTACCCCACCTTATATACGTAGAACCACCCAAACCCCACCCCCTTTTGCATAACCCACCCAAACCACACCCCTTTAGTGATGTCATCACCACACCCCTTTAGTGATGTCATCACCACACCCCTTTTCTCAAAATAGTGGTTCCTACTAGGCACACTGTCACTTCCTGTTTTCACTACTAGCCACTATCTTGGATATGGTCATGTGATGGGAAGTGATTTCAAACCTCCCAACACCGCCCCCTACAGCAGTGGATGAATATGTTCATCTTAACCTTTTTTTCTCACAGGAAAGAAATAGGCATTTTAGCTTTTCAAAAGGTTTTGTTTTATTTTCACAACACGAAGCAGCAGGCAGCAGATGCAAAGCTGTTTTAAGATTAACTTTCACAAAAAAAAAAAACGTGTGTTTGGGGGGGGGGGGGGGGGTCTGACAGGCTTTCAAGAGAGCAGAAAAGAAAAGAAAAGCAGACCCACTTGGAAAACAAAATTTATTCAATGTAGATACATAAAATTAGAGGAATGTTATATGGTGATTTTATGTTTCTGCGGTGCATAAATGTTTTATTTCTGCTTTTCTTTGCTGCAGTTTTGGATCTTGCAAACCACTTGTGTTTGTGTTTTTTGAGACTGTCTGGATTTCAATACACACTGACTTTCACTGTTTGCTACTTTGGCTTCTCTTCTTTAAAGTGGACTTCTCTCCTCTCAGCTTTTCAGCAAGCATGCTGTTCTTTGTTTGTGTGAGATTAGTTGGTCTTTTGTCTCTCCCAAACCCCCCTCCCTTTTCTGTATGTAGGATCAGAGCTTTGGAGTGTGGATCAGCAACAGATAGCCCCGCACAACAAACAGGCATAGAAAGAATTCCAGACACACAAATTTTACACTGTTTGCAAGTTTGGTTGTTAAAAAAAAAAAAAAAAAAAAGGTGCTGGTTAACATCATTCTGTTCCCTGCCCCTCCTCACCATATGTGTACCCCTGCCCCTCGCCACCTCTACATGTGACAAAGCTGGGGAACATCATATAAATGAAAAAGTATATTTTATCTACAGGGATAGTTACAGATAAGCAAAGATTTTTCTTTTTAAATGAAATAGTGACAGAACAATGCTTTTTAAAGAAGCATATATTAAAAAAAAAAAAAGAAACTAGTCAAAGTCATTTGAAATGTATAGTCTAGGACAATGCTTTATACAGGGTGTGTTTTTGCACTTAGTCAAAGAAAGAAAAAAGAAACAGCTGTTTTAAAAAAGCTGGTGGTAAAAGGTTCTGCCCTTCAACACCGGTAAAAGAAAGAAAAAAAGAAATAGCAATGAAAATAGTGGCAGAACAGTGCTTTATTTTGCTTTAGCAGTGTACTTTTTTTCTTATTAAATGAAAATAGTGGCAGAACAATGTTTTTTTTTTTTTTTTTTTTTTTTGCTTTAGCAGTATTCCAGCTGCCAAGCTGGTTGCTTAGGGAAAGGGGATAGGATTTGATATACTGCCTTTCTATGGTTAGTGGTTTACATATTATATACAGGTAATTTTTTCCTCCCCAGGAGCATTAGGCCACTGTACATAGATGCAATGTGCGGCTAATCATACACCTCCTCCCCATTCCGCTTATACAATTTCTTCCACCTTACAGCAGTAGTGTTGAAACGTGCACCGCCCTAAGAAGTCATATGCCAAAAAATCCTAAGCAGAATTTACTTCAATCCGGAGGCAGTCAGGAGTTTAGGAGGCATCACGCCTCTGTTCATTGTCTCTAGAAAACATCATAAAACTTTCACACAAAAACAGGTTGAAGACCTGTTCACTTTCATTTTCAAAGAAACAAAACCATAGTTTCAGAGGTGGATGCTCAGTGGCAAGTGGACTTGAAGAGGATCTGTCAGCTCTGTTTTCTTTTAACTATGGCTATAAATGCATATTCCCTATCATCAAGCCGATCAATCCATAGACTGGTGGGTTGTGTCCATCTACCAGCAGGTAGAGATAGCAATCTTTTGCTTCCCTATATGTGGTCATGTGCTGCCAGAAATTTCCCAGTATGTTCTCTATCTCAGCAGGTGTGTGGTCACACAGCAGCAGCTCTGGCTAGGTCTCCAAGCCTAATTGTTTAGGTTTTGTTGAGTACCTGGGGTTGAGGGCTCTTTGTGAGCAAGTGCAAACCTGGTGGTGCCAGGTCCCTCCTTTTCTCCCCCCTCCCGCTGGCTCCGTTAAACAACAAAAAAAAAAAAAAAAATTTTTTTTTAAACATTCAAAAAGGACGTCCATTTGCAGCTGCTCACTGGAACAAGTTGTCACTGCTCAGAGCAAGAAGCAGGTAATTTTTACCTTTTACTAGCAGGCAGGGGGTTCCCCGAACGGTCTCCACGTGGTTATGGCCTCGGATGGCAAGGGCGCGAAAGACGCTCCCCGGAACGTGTTCGCGCGCCTAGCGGGGAAGCGGGGGGATCGAAGGTAGAGTCACCTTTTTTGGGCGCCCTTTCGGAACCGGGAGAGTTCACCGATTTTTCCTCTGGCGCGGCAGCCTTTCCCGCCTTAGGCGCCCATCCCCCGCTGGCTGCCCTCCCTGTCGTGACCGGCCATGCGGCTCGGTCGGCTTCTTGGGCCGCCCTCGAGATGGGAGACGTTAACAGCTTGGTCGCCCTTGAATCGGGCGACAGTAAGAAGTCGGCGAAATTAAAACGCCCTGGGAGCGCAGATGGAGGGAGCCTCTAGGGCCGCGGCACAGGCTGCAGAAATGCACAGACTGGGGGGGTTTCTCACCTGAGTTCATTTTGCTGCTGCATCAAGCCTTTCTTATGCAGAACACTGCCCCTGCCCACCTCTCTGATCTGGGTGATGAGGCCTCTATGCTTAAGCGCCCTCGGGTGGATCTTCCACCCTCGGGGGACTCGGTCTCCTCTGATGTGGATGACGGCAACGTGTCTGAGTTCTCCCAGAGATCCTTAGCGGAATCGATGGAAGAGACTGATCCTCGCTCGGATGGAGCGGACGACCCCTCTGCAGCGCGGCTTTTTTGCTCAGAGGATTTGCCCAACCTGCTTGTGCAGGCCATGAGCATTTTGAAGATTACCTATCCGGAGGAAGGCTCGCTCTCAGCCTCTACTGGCTCCGCCATTATGCTGGGAACGAAGCGCCCGCCTAGAACCTTCCACGTTCATGAAGCCATGCAGACCTTAATTTCAGCGCAATGGGATGCCCCTGAGGCGAGTCTGAAAGTAGCCAGGGCTATGTCCCGTCTATACCCCTTTCCTGAGGGGGAACGGGGAAGCCTTTGTCTGGCCCACGGTAGATTCCTTAATCACTGCCGTGACTAAGAAAACGGCGCTGCCGGTGGAAGGTGGCACTGCCCTGAAGAACGCCCAAGACAGGAGAATAGAGGCGGCCTTAAAGTCGTCCTTTGAGGCGGCCGCTCTGAGTTTGCAAGCCTCGGTTTGCGGCTCCTACGTGGCTAGGGCGTGCCTGACTGTTTTGCAGCGGGCTTCCCCCTCGAACCCTTCCTGGAGGGGCGGAATGGCCGACCCTGGAGTCGGGTTTGGCCTACTTGGCAGACTTGCTGTATGATGTCTTGAGAGCCTCGGCCAAGGGCATGGCTCAGACAGTCGCTGCGTGGTGGTGGCTCTGGCTTAAGCACTGGTCTGCTGACCATGCCTCTAAATCTCGCCTAGCCAAGTTGCCTTTTAAAGGCAGCTGCTCTTTGGGGACGAGCTGGACAAGATCGTGACGGAGCTCGGCACGTCCAAGGGCAAGAGGTTGCCTGAGGTCAGGACTCGGGCCGGCAGTGCCCGTCCTGGTTCCTCTAAGGGCTGATTCCAGGAAGCCCGTCGGTATCGCCCGGGCAAGTCGGCCTCCCCTGCTTTTGCTTCCTTCAAACGGAACTTCTCCCCCAAGCAGCATTCCTTTTGTAGGGACCGCCGCCCGGAGGTTCGTTTTCCGGCCCGCCCCCAGGGTCGCGTACCCAATGACGGGGATCTGGTCCATGGCCCAGTGCAGATAGGAGGAAGGTTGTCCTCGTTTCTGGGCGAGTGGACCAGGGTAACTTCAGACGCTTGGGTTCTGGAAGTCATCAGAGACGGCTACATGCTAGAGTTCTGCTGACCCCTAAGAGACGGGTTTGTAAACTCTCCTTGCAAGTCTCAGGTCAAAGCAGCAGACTTTGAGCAACCTGATCCGCCTGGGCGCGGTGGTCCCGGTGCCAGTAGATCAGCTTGGCAAGGGGCGCTACTCCATTTACTTTGTGGTGCCAAAGAAAGAAGGATCTGCTCAGCCTATTCTCGACCTCAAGGGAGTCAATCAGGCCTTGAAAGTTCGGCACTTCCGGATGGAGACCCTCCGCTCCGTAATAGCTGGGGTGAAAAAGGGAGAATTCCTGGCCTCCCTGGACATCAAGGAAGCTTACCTACATATTCCCATCTGGCCGCCTCATCAGCGCTTTCTGGGCTTTGCAGTGCTGGGCCGACACTTCCAGTTCAGAGCCCTCCCGTTCGGGTTGGCTACGGCTCCGCGGACCTTCTCCAAAGTAATGGTGGTCATCGCGGCCTTCCTCTGCAAGGAGGGAGTGCAAGTCCATCCCTATCTGGACGACTGGCTGATCCGAGCCCCTTCCTATGCGGAGTGCGGGAGAGCTACAGACAGAGTCATTGCTCTTCTGAGCTCCCTGGGATGGATCATTAACTGGGAGAAAAGCCAGCTGCGCCCGACTCAGTCCCTGGAGTATCTGGGAGTTCGATTCGACACCCAAGTGGGCAGAGTGTTCCTGCCGGACAACCGGAGCGTCAAGCTTCAGACCCAGGTGGGCCAGTTCCTAGCCTCCTCTACTCTTCGGGCTTGGGACTATGTGCAGCTGTTGGGCTCCATGACGGCCACGATGGAGGTAGTGCCCTGGGCCAGGGCTCATATGAGACCACTACAGCACTCTCGTCTGCAGCGGTGGACTCCAATCTCGGAGGATTACGCCGTACGCCTTCCTTTGGATCCAGCGGTGCGAAGGGCGCTGAGCTGGTGGCTGAGGCCAGGCAAGCTGTCCGCAGGAATGCCCCTTATGACCCCGGAGTAGGTTGTCGTCACGACGGACGCCTGCTTGACGGGCTGGGGAGCCCACTGCCTGGAACGGACAGCGCAGGGGCTCTGGTCTCCTGCAGAGACGAAATGGTCCATCAACCTCCTGGAGCTCCGAGCCATTCGGTTGGCACTTCTAGAGTTTCTCCCGGTACTGGTGCTGAGGCCTGTACGGGTCCTGTTGGACAATGCCACGGCTGTGGCCTATGTCAATCGCCAGGGAGGTACCAGGAGCACCCCTCTAGCCAAGGAGGCCATGAAGCTATGCCTGTGGGTGGAAGCGAATCTGGAAGAGCTGTCGGCAGCCCACATTGCGGGAGTCATGAATGTCAAGGCGGACTTTATCAGTCGCCATACCTTGGATCCCGGAGAGTGGCAACTGTCTGCTCGGGCGTTCTTGGACATCACGAAACACTGGGGCCGGCCGAGCCTGGATCTGATGGCGTCCTCGGCCAATTGCCAAGTGCCACGTTTTTTCAGCAGAGAACGGGACCCTCGATCTCTGGGAGTCGATGCTCTTCTCCAGCAGTGGCCGGCACAGGAGCTTCTCTACGTGTTCCCGCCCTGGCCCATGATGGGCAGGGTGCTAGGCCGGGTGGCAAAGCATCCGGGCCGGGTGATCTTGGTGGGTCCGGATTGGCCCAGATGTCCCTGGTATGCGGACTTAGTCATACTCTCGGTGGACGGCCCTCTGCGGCTGCCAGCGGAGCGGGGCCTCTTACATCAGGGTCCCGTGGTGATGGAGGATCCCTCCCCCTTTGGTCTTACGGCCTGGCTCTTGAGCAGAAGCGGCTGAGGAAGAAGGGCATCTCCGACAAGGTCATCGCCACTATGCTGAGAGCGAGGAAGCGCTCTACTTCCACCACTTACGCCACGGTTTGGCGTAGCTTTGCCTCGTGGTGTGAGGCAGGCTCTGTATCGCCCTTCACTGCTCCAATATCTTCAGTGTTGGCGTTCCTGCAAGAGGGACTGGAGAAAGGCCTGTCGCTCAGTTCGCTGAAAGTCCAGGTGGCGGCTCTAGCTTGCTTCAGGGGTCGTCTGAAGGGGGCTTCACAGCCGGATGTGGTACGCTTTCTCAAAGGAGTTAATCACCTGCGCCCCCCTCTGCACTCGATAGTGCCAACGTGGAATCTCAATCTGGTGCTACGGACCTTGTAGAGCCGCCTTTCGAGCCCTTGCCAAGGGCATCGCTGAAGGACCTGACGTTGAAAGCAGTCTTCCTGGTGGCTATCACATCAGCTAGAAGAGTTTCCGAGCTCCAGGCGCTCTCGTGTAGAGAACCGTTCCTGCGATTCACTGAGACAGGAGTATCGCGTCGCCCAGTGTCTTCCTTCCTGCCTAAGATTGTTTCTCGATTCCATGTGAATCAGCAGCTTCACCTACCCTCCTTTTGTAGGGAAGATTACCCAGAGGAATACTCTGCGCTCAAATACCTGGATGTTAGATGGGTCATCATCAGATACTTGGAAGTGACCAATGATTTCCGGAAGTCGGATCATCTGTTCGTGCTCTTCGCAGGCCCTCGTAGGGGTCTACAGGCATCTAAGCCTACGGTGGCACGTTGGGTCAAGGAGACGATCGCGTCAGCTTATGTGGCGGCAGGGAAGATTCCGCCTATTCAGCTGAAGGCACACTCTACTAGAGCACAAGCAGCCTCGATGGCGGAGTCCAGATCTGTCTCCTTGGAAGAGATTTGCAGAGCGGTTACTTGGTCGTCGGCTCATACCTTCTCACGACATTACCGCTTGGATGTGGCTGCTCGGGCCGAGGCCCAGTTTGGGGCTTCAGTTTTGCGTTCAGGGATTTCCATGTCCCGCCCTGGGTGAGTACTGCTTCGGTACATCCCACCAGTCTATGGATTGATCGGCTTGATGATAGGGAAGGTAAAATTATGTATCATACCTGATAATTTTCTTTCCCTTAATCATAGCCGATCAATCCTTAGCCCCTCCCAGATATCTGTATTGTTTGTGTTCTGGTTATATTTCAGGTTCAAGTTCAGTCTTCATTTCCTGTTCACGAGGACTTCGTGTTCAAGTTCTTCCAATTGAAGTCTCTTCGAGTTGAGACGATTTTGTGTTACAGTGAGCTGCTGCTTCCTCTCCCCCCGTTTCGGCGGTGGCTGGATTGATAACTAAATTATGCCGGCGCTCCCTCCCGCTTCGTGCGGCTGTAGGGTAGCTTTGTATCCTTCCCGCTTCGGCGGTGTTAGGATAAGCCAGCTCCTCCCGTGGTTGCGGTAGCAGGATAAGCCAGTTCCCCCCGCGTCGGCGGGTGTGGTTTCCCGCCCACCGCCCCGGCGGTGGTGCGCTGGAATATTTCCCCTCCCCCGCTTCGGCGGTGGTGAGCTGGGCAGAGTGTCCCTTTGTGGGTGTAATTCTCTAAGTGCTGAGTCCTGCGGATGGAGCTTTGATATCGACATACTGGGGAATTTCCGGCAGCACATGACCACATATAGGGAGGCAAAAGATTGCTCTCTATCTCCACCTGCTGGTAGATGGACACAACCCACCAGTCTATGGATTGATCGGCTATGATTAAGGGAAAGAAAATTATCAGGTATGATACATAATTTTACCATCCCATCCCCTTAAAAAAAAATACTGACGATTATTGACATCTTATCGAAATAGGCTTGAACCGTGTGTCTAAAAACAAAATACAGTCATGACGTGGTCGAAGCCTTTGAAAAGGTGTTTAGTTTAGGTTGCATACCTAAAAAAATACAAACGAACAAAGGTAAAGAGTTTTTAAATAAACCTGTACAGACACTACTGAAAAGAAACAACAATGTGAAAGTGGCCATAGTAGAGTGGTTTAACCACACACTAAAGTCTAAAATGTGGCGGTACTTCACATTATGCAATACTTTTTGCTATATAGATGTATTTCAGGCCATGCTATGTAGCGATAATCAGAATTTTCACAGAACCATACGGGTAGGCCTATCGACATGACTCCTCTGAATTCTCTGCAGGTCTGTAAAATGATCTATAGAGGGAATGTGGAACTGGAAATGGCTGTGAAACATTTTGCAAAAGGCGATCACGTAAGACTGTCTATAAAACAAAAGGCACTTCCATATCATCAAGCTGATCAATCCATAGACTGGTGGGTTGTGTCCATCTACCAGCAGGTGGAGATAGAGAGCAAACTTTTGCCTCCCTATATGTGGTCATGTGCTGCCGGAAACTCCTCAGTATGTTCTCTATCTCAGCAGGTGGTGGTCACACACAGCAGCAGCTCTGGCTAGGCCTCCAAGCCTAATCCTTAGGTTTTGTTGAGGCCTGGGGTTGAGGGCTCTTTTGAGCAAGTGCAAACCTGGTGGTGCCAGGTCCCTCCTTTTCTCCCCCCTCCCGCTGGCTCCGTTTAAAAAAAAAAAAAAAAAAAAAAATTTTAAACGTCTTTAAAGGCGTTTAATTCGACGTTTCTTTAAATGTTCATTGCAGCTACTCACTGGGACACCAGTTCGTTACAGCTCGGAGCGGCAAGCAGGTAATTTTACCTTTTTATAGCGGGCAGGGGGTTCCCCGATTCTTCTCCTCGTGGCATATGGCGTCAGAGGGCGAGGGCGCAAAGGGTCGCTCCCCGGATCGCTGGAGCGCTTCTAGAGGGGATGCGGGGGTTTTACAACCTGATTCGCCCTTGATGGGTGACAGTTTAGTGACCGATGAATGTCCCGGTCGTTCCTCCGGCGTGGCGGTTTTTCCCGCCATAAACGCCCATCCCCCGCTCCTCGCCTCCGCCATCTTGGCCGGCCACGCGGCTCGGACGGCTTCTTCGTGGGCCGCCCTTGAGGTTGGAGACATTAATGCCATGAACGCCCTTAATTTGGGCGACGGCACAAGCGGCTAAAGTTAAGCGCCGTTCTTCCCGCGCGGCTCCTTCGCGGAGTTTCGCGCCGGACGCCATTTTGGATGCGCAGCATGTCTCTCCCCCGCTATTGCGAGCGCCGGTTGAGAGTGCGTCTAGGGCTGTTGCCCAGGCTGCGGAAGTGCACAGTCTGGGGGGTTTCTCCCCCGAGTTTGTTTTGCTGCTGCATCAGGCTTTCCTCATGCAAAACGCTGCCCCTGCTCCCTCTTCTGATAAAGAGGTTGAGGTTCCCAGAGGTAAACGCCCTCGGGTTGATTTCCAGGCCTTGGAGGACTTTGTCTCCTCCGATGTAGATGAGGGCAGCGTGTCTGAGGTCTCCCAACGGTCCTTTGCGGATTCCTTGGAGGAGATAGATCCCCGCTCGGATGGAGCGGATGACCCCTCTGCAGCGCGGCTTTTTAGCCCAGAGGATTTGCCCAACCTGTTTTTACAGGCCATGGACACTTTGAAGATTTCCTCTCCGGGGGACGTCTCTCCCTCAGCCCCTGTTGGCTCTGCCATTATGCTGGGGACGAAGCGCCCGCCTAGATCCTTCCACGTGCATGATGCCATGCACACCTTAATTGCGGCTCAATGGGATGTCCCGGAAACGAGCCTTAAAGTGGCTAGGGCTATGTCCCGCCTCTATCCTTTGGCTGTGAGTGAACGTGAGGCCTATCTGTGGCCTACCGTGGATTCTTTAATCACTGCGGTGACTAAGAAAACGGCGTTGCCGGTGGAAGGTGGCACGGCCCTAAAGGACGCCCAAGACAGAAGATTGGAGGCGGCCTTAAGGTCGTCCTTTGAGGCAGCTGCTTTAAGTTTGCAGGCCTCAGTTTGCGGCTCCTATGTGGCCAGGGCGTGCCTGACTATGGTGCAGCGGGCTTCCCCCTCGGATCTTTCCTTGAGGGCTGATTGGCCGGCCCTGGAATCGGGCTTAGCCTATTTGGCAGACTTGCTGTATGATGTCTTGAGAGCCTCAGCTAAAGGCATGGCTCAGACAGTCTCTGCGCGGCGGTGGCTTTGGCTGAAACATTGGTCTGCTGACCACGCCTCTAAATCCCGCCTGGCTAGATTGCCTTTTAAAGGCAAGCTGCTCTTTGGGGTCGAGCTGGACAAAATCGTGACCGATCTCGGCACGTCTAAGGGCAAGAAATTACCAGAGGTCAGGGCTCGGGCTAGTACTCGTCCCGGTACCTCCAGAGGACGGTTGCTGGAAGCCCGTCGGTACCGCCCGGGCAAGTCGGGTTCCTCTGCCCCCTCTTCCTTCAAGAGGAATTTCTCCCCCAAGCAGCATTCCTTTCGCAGAGACCGCCGTCCCGGAGGTGCTCCCTCCGGTCCTCCCCCAGGGTCTCGTACCCAATGACGGGGCCTTGGTCCACGCCCCAGTGCAGATTGGAGGACGGCTGTCCTCGTTTCTGGGCGAGTGGACCACTATAACTTCAGACGCGTGGGTGCTGGAAGTCATCAGAGACGGCTACAAGCTAGAGTTCTGCCAACCCTTAAGAGACGGGTTTGTACTCTCTCCCTGCAAGTCTCCGGTCAAGCTGTGGCAGTGCAGCAGACCTTGGACAACCTGATCCGCCTGGGTGTGGTCGTTCCGGTGCCAAAAAATCAGATTGGCAAGGGACGTTACTCCATTTACTTTGTGGTTCCAAAGAAAGGAGGTTCTGTCCGGCCTATCCTCGACCTCAAAGGGGTCAATCGGGCCTGGAAAGTGAGGCACTTTCGCATGGAGACTCTCCGCTCTGTTATAGCGGCAGTGAAGGCAGGAGAGTTCTTGGCTTCCTTGGACATCAAGGAAGCGTACCTGCATATTCCCATCTGGCCTCCTCTCCAACGCTTTCTGCGTTTTACAGTCCTGAGACGACACTTCCAGTTCAGAGCCCTCCCTTTCGGGTTGGCTACTGCTCCGCGGACCTT